>NC_142878.1:111262678-111567767 GCF_051225735.1 Oryctolagus cuniculus
CCACAAGAGAAGGGGGCATGAGACAGACCTAAGCTAAAGGTGAGGACCCAACACATTCCAAATATTCCAACGAGAACTAAACCTATTATTCAAACAGACTGCATTGGAAAAGTGCAGGAAAATAACCAACGTTCTCATTTTATGCTATGCCCCAGGTGAATGTTAGAAACTGTGGATTCTTCCAAAAATGTTAGATGCAAAATGCCATATGCTACCTTCAGCCACTTCTACCAAGTTCTTACAGAGCTGGTGCCGATGGCCGGGGCAGGGGACTGGCAGAGGGGAGACCGGGAGGCATCTGCAGCACCAAGGTTCTCCTTCTCCCTCTGAGCAAAGGCTGTGTGGCTGTGAGAGCTCACCCACTGAGGCCCTGGGACTGCAGCGGCTCATCTAACAGGTGACGCTGGCCCACGGCAGGGTCATCTAACAGGTGACGCTGGCCCACGGCAGGGTCGTCTGACAGGTGACGCTGGCCCACGGCCGGGCCGTCTGACAGGTGACGCTGGCCCACGGCCGGGCCGTCTGACAGGTGACGCTGGCCCACGGCCGGGCCGTCTGACAGGTGACGCTGGCCCACGGCCGGGCCGTCTGACAGGTGACGCTGGCCCACGGCCGGGCCGTCTGACAGGTGACGCTGGCCCACGGCCGGGCCGTCTGACAGGTGACGCTGGCCCACGGCCGGGCCGTCTGACAGGTGACGCTGGCCCACGGCCGGGCCGTCTGACAGGTGACGCTGGCCCACGGCCGGGCCGTCTGACAGGTGACGCTGGCCCACGGCCGGGCCGTCTGACAGGTGACGCTGGCCCACGGCCGGGCCGTCTGACAGGTGACGCTGGCCCACGGCCGGGCCGTCTGACAGGTGTCTGTTTTTCACTTGAGCTTGGGGAAGAACAGCTTCATTCCCTGAACTGTAGTGGAGTATGCCGGTCCATCGCGACCTTGGGCTGAGCCAGGCCTTCACCCCTTTCTCTGCTGCACACTGCCGAAGGTCTGTGACTCTCACCTGCTCACCACCAAAACCTCACTGCTCTCGGCGTCTCTGACAAACAGTTGAACATCTTAAAGACCCACACATTGGGGCCGGCGCTGTGGCGCAGTGGGTAAAGCTGCCACCTGCAATGCCAGCATCCCATATGGGCACCAGTTTGAGTTCTGGCTGCTCCACTTCCGATCCATCTCCCTGCTGGTGGTGTGGGAAATGCAGCGGAAAATGGCCCAAGTACTTGGATCCCTGCCACCTATGTGGGATGAAGCTCCGGGCTCCTGGCTTTAGCCTGGCTCAGCTCTGGCCGTCACGAGGTCTGGGGAGTGAGCCAGCAGGTGTCAGATCTCTCTCTCTCTCTGTAGCTCAGGCTTTCATAATAAATAAAAATCTTTAGAAACAGGAGACCCACAGATCTCAAAAATCAGCATTCAGACTGAAAGCAGAACTCATACAAGCCCGGTCCTCACCCCTTTCTCAGATCTTAAGACCCAGCAGTGCTCGGCTTCCTACTGCACCTGTCTCTGTCTTGGGGCCGAAATGCAAGAGCAAGGTTTATTTCGGAAGTATAAGCTGCAGCAGGGACCCCGTCTACTCAACCGCGTAGCGGAAGGGCAGATGAAGGCCCTGAGCCGTGCTTGGGGGCCTCTTTTAAAGCCCCAGTTACATCATCGAGGGGTGTGGGGGAACAGTGGATTGGCTGGGGTCACCCCTGGCACTTCCTGATCAAACGTGGTTGTTCCTGATTGGTTCGGACCCAGGAGGTTTCCTTATATGGTGAACGCTAGCAAGCTGTTCCGTGGTAACTTTCGGTTTCCCCAAAGTAAGCTGCTTTTCTGGGAAGTCGGGCCTGCCTCTCCGAATGGAGACACTTTTTCGAAACATAGTTACTCCGGCCCTTCAAGGTCACGAACACGAGGAGAGGACCTCACATTTACCAAATGCATCCAAACAGTCCCCGATCCGTCTGGTTCAACACCAGAAATAAACTCTGGTCTCACTGGTATGCCTAGAGAAAAAGGTAGCTTGCTTCTGGGAAGGCGGCCATGGTCCAAAGTCTCAAGGCACAAGGACGTGGACCTAGAACACTGGACTGGCTCATAGGACAGGAACAAGTAAGTCCTGTCCGATACCATGTGGCTCCTGCAGAGTAAGTACCTTGTGCCAGCCCAACGCTGAGTGCTTTCTGAGTATTAATCTTTCCAGCAAACCTGCTGCGGGTACTGAAATGCCTGAGAAGTGATACACTGTGTCCTCTTGCCAGTGACACCGGTCACCACAGACTTCCCTTAAAATACCGCGTTTGGGGCAGGTGTTGTGGCGGCACGGTGAAGTTGCTGTTTGGAACTCAGTATCTCATATCAGAGAGCCTGTCCAAGCGCCGGCCCCTCTGCTTCCGATCCAGCTTCCTGCTGATGCACACCCTGGGAGGCAGCAGGTGACGGCTCATGGACGTGGGCCCCTGCCACCCACGTGGGAGACTCAGATTGAGTTCCAGGCTGCTGGCTTCAGTCTGGCCCAGCACTGGCTGCCGTGGGCATTTGAGGAGTGAATGAGTGAGTAGAAGACCTTTCCAACTATCGCTGTCTCTCTGCCTTTCAGATGACATGAAGATAAACAGAGATTAAAACAAATTCCACCTTAGCCTTAGCAAAGCGGGATTTTGTAAGGAGAGGCTGCCGACCACGTGGGTATCCATTAGTACAACCCTGAAGCCAGCTCTCTGGATTCTTTTCCTCCGGTGAACACGTTCCCACTTCACTCACATAAAACCAGACCAGCGGTTAATGTGGGTCTCCTCACAGCAATTCTAGAAACTCGGCAGACGTATGATTTGTTAGGGGTAACTGAAAACTGAGGAATTCAACTTGGACAAAGAATGAGTGAAGGGGAGAACAGGGTCTACTCTGCCTGCTGATGGCCTGCAGTCGGGGTCAGGGCCTCTCCCCGAGTGCACACCTGAGTACCAGCCAGCTTTGCTCACCCGACAGGCAGTGAGACCAGGCTGGCTTCTGCTTCCTTTTGAAAGATTTATTTTTTTTTAATGTATGTGAGGGGCAGAGAGACACACACAGGAAGATTCAGAAAGAGATCCTCCACTGCACTCCCGGGCCACAGCAGAGAGCTGGACTGGAAGAGGAGCAACTGGGACAGAGCCGGCACCCCAACAGGGACTAGAACCCGGGGTGCCGGTGCTGCAGGCGGAGGATTAGCCTAGTGAGCCGCGGCGCCGGCCCAGAAAGAGATCTTCTATCTGCTGGCTCTGTCCCCAAATGGCCACAGAGTTAAGGTTGCCCCTGCCTGAATCCAGGAGCCAGGAACTCCATCTGGGTCTCCCACAAGGGTGGCTGGAGCCCAGGCACTTGGGCCATCCTCTACTGCTCTCCCAGGGGCATGAGCAGGAGCTGGATCAGACATGGAGCAGCTGGGACACGAACCAGTGCTCTGATACAGGACGCTGGCATCGCCAAGTGACAGCTGCACCTGCTGCACACAATGCTGGCCTTGAGAAAGCCTGGTTGAAAAACTGCTGGCATCTGGCCTAGTGGTTGAGATGCTGGGACTCTTTTTTTTGGACAGGCAGAGTTAGACAGTGAGAGAGAGAGAGAGAGAAACGTCTTCCTTCTGTTGGTTCACCCCCCAAATTGCCGCTATGGCCGGTGCTAGCAGCGCTGATCCGAAGCCAGGAGCCAGGTGCTTCCTCCTGGTCTCCCACGCGGGTGCAGAGCCCAAGCACTTGGGCCATCCTCCACTGCCCTCCCGTGCCACAGCAGAGAGCTGGCCTGGAAGAGGGGCAACCGGGACAGAATCCGGTGCCCCGACCGGGACTAGAACTCGGGGTGCTGTTGCCACAGGCAGAGGATTAGCCTATTGAGCTGCGGCACCAGCCGATTGCATAGTTTTGACAGGGGGCCAGGTGCTCCTGGCTGTGGGAGGCATGTGTGCCGGGACTGTGAAAACATTGAGGCTGCGTGGGAGAACTCGGGGTGTGGCTGGGACTCTGGGCAGTCACTGTGGGAGGCTCCTCACATGCAGGGCTCCCTGGTTCCCTGGCGAGGGACACTGCTGGGGAATCTGAGCTCCCACTGAGGACGGCACAGATCCTGCGTGTGGTCCTTGTGGCAGAGCAGATGAATAATACACCCACTGGGCCAGCGCCCGGCACTGGTCTCCTTTGAGGAGAGGAGTTCAGCTGAGTCCACACCAACAGACAAGAACAAACCCCACTCTGATAAAAAAAAAAAAAAGAGGAGATTTACCATGCCAAACCTGGGGGCGTCACCTCAGACACGCGCTTCACCCTGGAGCACTGAACAGAGCTCCTTGGCCACGTCTACACGTGTGTCTAGGTTCTCCCTGAAAGCAGACATTCCACTAATCCATACACAGTCCAGAGATAAAAGCTGCCACAGTGAAAAACAAAGAAATCAACAGATATTTCCACAAATGCTGAATAACAAATGCACCAGTTCAAAAACAAGAATAAGGAAGACAACATGAGGCCCCCAAAAGAACACAGCACTTCAGTACTAGACTGTGAAGATGATGAGGCTGAAGAAACGCCAGAAATGGAATTCAAAAAACTGATCATAGGATTATTAGAAGTATTCAGAATCAAAAGCACAAACTAATGAAATCCATACATGACATAAAATCAGATTTCACCCACGAAATTGAGAACTTAAAAAGAAAGCAAAATCAAATCTTGGAAATGAAGAATTCAATAGAACAAATAAAGAACACGGTGAAAAGCCTTAACAACACAATTGGTGCAGCAGAAGAAAGAATATCCGACTTAGAAGACAAAGCACAGAAAATTACACAGTCAGACCAAACACAAGAAGAAATTAGAAAACTAAAAAACACTGTCAGGAATCCTTTTAAGTGAAATAATAACAGAAAAATTCCCTACTTTGGAGGAAGAAATGGTCATCCAAGTACAGGAAGCACACAGAACTCCTAATAGAGATGACCAGAAAAGATCATTACCATGGCACATTTTAATCAAACTCTCCACAGTAAAGCATACAGAAAAGATTCTAAAATGTGCAAGAGAGAAACATCGGATTACTCTCAGAGGATCTCCAATTAGACTCACAGCAGACTTCTTATCAGAAACCCTACAGGCTAGGAGAGAATGGTTAGATATATTCCAAGTCTTAAGAGAAAAAACTGTCAACCCAGAATACTACACCCTGCAAAGCAAAAATCCTCAAGAAAAAATTCTAGCCAATTGAATCCAACAACACATCAGAGAGATCATTCACCCAGACCAAGTGGGACTTATCCCTGGTATGTAAGGATGGTTCAACATTCGCAAATCATTCAATGTGACACATCACAATAATAAATTTAAGAACAAAAACCAGCCGGCACCATGGCTCACTAGGCGAATCCTCCGCCTTGCGGCGCCGGCACACCGGGTTCTAGTCCCGGTCAGGGCGCCAGGTTCTGTCCCGGTTGCCCCTTTTCCAGGCCAGCTCTCTGCTGTGGCCCAGGAGTGCAGTGGAGGATGGCCCAAGTCCTTGAGTCCTGCACCTGCATGGGAGACCAGGAGGAAGCACCTGGCTCCTGGCTTTGGATCAGCACAGTGCAACGGGCATTTGGGGGGTGAACCAATGGAACGAAGACCTTTCTCTCTGTCTCTCTCTCACTGTCTAACTCTGCCTGTCAAAAAAAAAAAAAAAAAAAAAAGAGAGCGAGCGAGAGAGACTATTATATTGGAACACATAGAAAAGTGTGGTAAAGTAGCAGGATATAAAATCAATACACAAAAATCAGCAGCCTTTGTATACACAGACAATGCCATGGCTGAGAAAGAACTTCTAAGATTAATCCCATTCACAATAGCTACCAAAAAATCAAATACCTTGAAATAAATTTAACCAAGGATGTCAAAGATCTCTACAATGAGAATTACAAAACATTAAAGAAAGAAATAAGAGAAGATACAAAAAATGCAAAAATCTCCCATGTTCATGGATTAGAAGAAACAGTATTATCAAAATGTCCTTTCTTCCGAAAGCAATTTACAGATTCAATGAGATACCAAACAAAATACCAAAGACATTCTTCTCAGACATGGGAAAAATGATGCTGAAATTCATATGGAGGCACAGGAGACCTCGAATAGCCAAAGCAATCTTGTACAACAAAAACAGAACTGAAGGCATCATAATACCAGATTTCAAGACATATTGTAAGGAAGTTATAATCAAAACAGCCTGGTACTGGTACAAAAACAGATGGATAGACCAATGGAACAGAATAGAAATACCAGGAATCAATCCATGCATCTACAATCAACTTATATTTGGCCAAGGAGCTAAAACCAATGCCTGGAGCTAGGACTGCCTCTTCAACAAATGGTGTTGGGAAAATTGGATTTCCACATGCAGAAGTATGAAGCAGGACCCCTACTTTACACCTGATATAGAAATCCACTCAACATGGATTAAAAACCTAAATCTATGACCTGATACCATCAAATTATTAGAGAGCATTGGGAAAACCCTGGAAGACGTTGGCACAGGCCAACACTTCTTGGAAAAAACCCCAGAAGAACAGGCAATTAGAGCCAAAATTAACAAGTGGGATTACATCAAATTGAGAAGCTTCTGTACAGCAAAAGAAACAGTCAGGATTTGAAGAGGCAACTGATGGAAATTATTTGCAAACTACACAACTGATAAAGGGTTAATAACCAGAATATATAAAGATATCAAGAAACTCCACAACAACAAAACAAACATTCTAGTTTTGAAATGGGCAAAGGACTTAAACAGACATTTTTCAAAAGAGGAAATCCGCGGCTCACTAGGCTAATCCTCCGCCTAGCGGCGCCGGCACACCGGGTTCTAGTCCCGGTTGGGGTGCCGGATTCTGTCCTGGTTGCCCCTCTTCCAGGCCAGCTCTCTGCTGTGGCCAGGGAGTGCAGTGGAGGATGGCCCAAGTGCTTGGGCCCTGCACCCCATGGGAGACCAGGAAAAGCACCTGGCTCCTGCCATCGGATCAGCGCGGTGCGCCGGCCGCGGCGGCTACTGGAGGGTGAACCAACGGCAAAGGAAGACCTTTCTCTCTGTCTCTCTCTCTCTCACTGTCCACTCTGCCTTTCAAAAAAATAAAAAATAAAAATAAAAAAAAGAGGAAATCCAAATGTCCAACAGACACATGAAAAACTGCTCAGGATCACTAGCTGTCAGGGAAATGCAAATCAAAACCACAACGAGGTCTCACCTCACCCCAGTTAGAATGGTTTTCATACAGAAATCAAGAAATTACAAATGCTGGTGAGGATGTGGGGAAAAGGTACCCTAATCCACTGCTGGCGGGAATGTAAATTGGTCAAGCCACTATAGAACACAGTATGGAGATGCCTCAGAAATCTGATTATGGACCTACCATACAACCCAGCCATCCCACTCCTGGGAATTTACCCACGGGAAATGAAATCAGCAAATAAAAGAGTTATCTGTACCCCCATGTTTATTGCAGCTCAATTCACTATAGCTAAGTCATGGAATCAACCTAAATGCCTGTCAATTGGATAAAGAAATTATGGAATATGTACTCTATGGAATATTACACAGCAGTGAAAAATGAAATGGATGGATCTGGAAAACATCATACTTAGTGAAATAAGCCAGTCCCAAAGGGACAGATACCATATGGTCTCCCTGACCTGTGATAACTAATAGAGAACCTAAAAGGAAATCTGTAGAAGTGAAATCAATACTTTGAGAAGCAATGACTTGAACAGCCCCTGTGTTGACTGTCAAGGAACAGTTGTTTTTCCTTCTTCATACTATTTGTTGAACTCTGTACTTAACATAGAGTTAATCATATGTGTGTAAAGTCAGTTGAAAATAGATCTCATTAAAAAATAAGAGTCTTATTTCCCAAGAAGAAATAACAAAACAGTCCGAGTTTGAAAAGACATTCATTCCTTACAACTGTTGTGACACAGCTCAAAAACCTTTGAAGTATAATGATCAATCAGATCATTTTTTATGCGTGGTATAAAAGTGGTATGCTAAGTGATTGAAGGTCAGATTCTATCCTTCTATCTACAGAAAGCAGTGTGTGAAAATTAAAAGGGAATACAAAATTAATAATACTAGTATTTGTTGTCATGAGCTCATTACTTCAACCAAATTGTGATTTTTAAAAAATGTTATTTATTTATTTTTATTTATTTGAAAGAGTGACAGAGGTGGGGGCAGGGGGAAATATTTTCCTTCCCCTGGATCACTTCCCAAATGCCCACAACAGCTTGGACTGAGTCAGACCAAAGCTAGGAGCCTAGAACTCCATCTGGGTTTCCACATGGGTGGCGGGGGCCCAAGTTGTTGAGCCATCATCTGCAGCCTCCCAAGTGAGCATCAGCAGGAAGCTGGATAAGCATAGGAAGTGAGACTCAAACCTAGGCACTCTGATAAGTGGAGGCAGAATTGGATCCCTGGCACTCCGATACTGGATGCAGGCTGTACCACAACACCTACTCCCCCAGATCGTGCTTTTAATGCTCAAGAGTTTCACCGCAAATGTTTAGAAAGTCACAAACAATATTGATATTGAAGACATTGGAACTGATGAGCCATAGTTCCTTTGCTTGTGAAAAAGAAATCACAGGCACAATTTTTAAACTCTATCTAAAAATACTTAATTGAAGATGAAGAACTCCAGAGAAATTCTCTCATCTATGTCCCCAAGAAGACAGATACAAAAGACATTCATTGAAACACTTTTGTGATGGAAACAACATGCATGTCCATCACAAAAGAATGGATAAACACACTGCAGTATATTCATATGATGCAATTCTATATGGTAGTGAAAATAAAAAAAAAATAAGAGTGGGAATAAGAGACGGAGGAGGAAGTTTGTAACTGTAGAGCTGTATAGTTCTGCATACAGTCCTATGGACTTACTTCCCAGGGTACAGTTTAAAAACTTGCTAGGATACCAAATCCCATTAAGCTGGGTGATAAAAATGCCATCTTAAGTGTTAAAGTGATCATATAGATATGATTAAGTGTTAAAGGGATCATATAAATAAGGTCAAGTATCTGGCAACAATAATAGAATTAAAAAGGAGAGAATGTTCCAACATGGGAAGCAGTCTACACAGTAGACTCCTAGAATGACAATTGCCTTCAGTAACACTTTGACCTCAGAATCAGCCCTTAAGGCATTCTGATCTGCCTGAAAAGCCCATGATAGCATTTCAGGCATGGAAAGGTAAGACAATGTGGAAAAAAAAATCCTATATGAAGGATCTCTGTGAGTGAGACCCCAGTGGAAAGAAGTGGCCATCAAAGAAGGAGGCACCTTTCTCTGAAGAGAGGAGAGAACTTCCACTTTGCTTATGGCCTTGTCTACAAACTGACAGAGTCTGTGGATTCGAAAGGCTTCCATAGCCTTGGCAGCTCATGACAAGAGCCTCGGGTGATCACTGACATCATACATAAGAGTGTTAATTGTTAAATTAACAGCAGGAGTCACTGTGCACTTACTCCCCATGCAGGACTTCTATTCTCAATGACTTGTATTATGAGAATTAACTGTAAAACTTGTTTTCAAACAGGTTTTTTCTTTGTGTGTGTGTGTGTGTGTGTGTAAATTGCTGAAATCTTTACTTAGCATAGAGTTGGTCTTCTGTGTATAAAGTTAATTAAAAATGAATATTAATCGAAAACGGGACTGGGAATGGGAGAGGGAAGAGGAGGTAGGGTGGGAGTAGGAGTGGCAGGGTGAGTATGGTGGGAAGAATCACTATATTCCTAAAGTTGTACTTATGAAATCTGTACTTCTGTACTTCTTAAATAAAATGTTCATTTGGGAAAAAAACAAAAAAATTGAACACTAAAAAAAAATAGTGGGGGAAGTATAATACCCTGCATCAGCACAATTGTGCCTATTTGAAAAAAATCAGGTTACAGTCCTACCTCATGCCACACATAAGTAACTACAGATGGACCTAATATCGAGTTTAAAATAAGCAGAGGCGATGTTTGGCACAGTGTTAAGATGTCACTGTGGAAACCCTGTATCCCAGATGAGTGCCCAGCCCCTCTGCTTCTGATCTGGCTTCCTGCTGATGCACACCCTGAGAGGCAGCAGGCGCTGGCTCAAGTATTTGGGTCCCTGCCACCCACGTGGGAGATCTGGATGGAGTTCTGGGCTCCTGACTTCAGCCTGGTCCAGCTCTGGCTGTTGGGGGGGCATTTGGGGAGTGAAGCAGTGGACAGAAGATCTCTCCCTCTCTGTTATTGTGCCTTTTGAATAAATGAAACTTTTTTTTTTTAAAGAAAATATTTGCACTTTTAGAAAAGACTGGAGAATACTTCATGGTTGTAGAAGTTGTTACTTAACTCTGTGTTCACATTTCAAAGCAGTTGATCAAGAACAAAGCACTGAATCTCTTTGTTCTAATTTGTATTGCTTAAAAGTTTTACAATGCCGGGGTCCATGTTGTGGTGTGGTGGGCAAAGATGCCACCTTTGATGCTGGTATCCATGTGGGTGCCAGTTCGAGTCCTGGCTGCTCCACTCTAGATCCAGCTCCCTGCGAATGGCCTGGGAAAAGCAGTGGACGATGGCCCAAGTGCTTGGGCCCCTGTACCCATGTGGAAGACCCACATACATGAAGCTCCTGGCTTCTGCCTGGCCCAGCCCTGGCCATTGCAGCCATTTGGAAGTGAACCAGCAGATGGAAGCTCTCTCTCTGTCTCTTCCTGTCTCTCTGTAACTCTGCCT
Organism: Oryctolagus cuniculus; assembly: GCF_051225735.1. Taxonomy (NCBI): domain Eukaryota; kingdom Metazoa; phylum Chordata; class Mammalia; order Lagomorpha; family Leporidae; genus Oryctolagus; species Oryctolagus cuniculus. Next base: position 111,273,419 of record NC_142878.1, read on the forward strand.
TTCAAATAAATAAACACATCTTTAAAAAAAAAAATTTCCATGTGCGCGGAAAATAAAATTTCTGGAACTGTCACACAAAAGGAAGGCGCCAGGTGACTTAAGCTCTCCCACAGGGAAAGCGGCCCCAGCACTCCATCAAAGTCTACCAGGGTGCATGAGCCGTGACTCTCCTTGGCTTCCTAAACACTGATCCTTATTATTGTTTAAAGCTTTCTTGGAAACATGCTTGTCAGAAAATGCATCGCCAGTTCATTTTTAAAAGCTTGCAGATCTTGGAAGTCCTCTCCAAGTCTCCGGCCCCAGACAATGCAGCGTGCTGGCAGGCAGCACAGGTCCCCACAGTTGACTTCTGCTTGGTGTGCTTTTATGTCTGATTTCTTAACTGCAGCACAAGGACATCAGCAAACCGAACTGCCTCAGCTGTGCCAGATTTTGATATTTCAACCCAAACAATTTCACAACATCTTACTGTTAAGGAAAAAGCAAGTAATAAGAACTGTCAGTCAATTTAATGAAATTAGATGGAGGTTTCCCCCCAGATAGTGCGGATCAGAATAATTTACACACGAATGGAGAATTCAGAGCTTACAAAAGAGACAGGGCTTCCAATATCTTTTCCACTAAAGAAAAGAGCCCTAGGAAGCTAGGACCCACTCATCAGTCTACGTATGCAAACACAGTTAAAGGAACAGACACCCCGAGCTGGCTTCTGCAGTTTCGTTAGTTTCCAACCTAAAAACCAGACGAATCGACATCCCACGCAATCTTAGGCACTCCTGGAACAGGTGCCCCCCCAAAGGTCACCCTGTCTGCAGCTTTGCTCAGAGGCCACACGGTGAGCCCCTTTCCTTGCCCAGAGAGTCAAATACAAAGGAACAAAGGCCAAGTTCAAAAGCAGCCCGAGGCACCTGTGCTCTCACACCTTGGCACAGCTCCCCCCAGCAACTGTATGCAAATTAATTTTCAGAATACACAGGCCTCACAGAGCAGGGCACTCAGCAGCCAGAGTGGGTCAGGCAGAGAGACCACCTGGGACAAGACCAAGGTCACTCCCGGCCAGGGCACACTGCAGGAGGCTGGCTCTTACGGTCTGTGACCTGTATCTTGGGTGTAATAAGCAGATCGCGGGTGGCTTACACGCAGGAGACAAAGCCATGGAGATCTCTCGGGGGGCCTCCCTGCACCCCAGCCTGCTTTCCCACCCTTGCTTTCCCCTGCCCGTGCTGGGACCGCCTGGCCTTGATGAAGCCTCGCACGAACCGGACTTTCTGAGCCCCTCCCGTAGCTCCTGTCCTCCCTCCGTGTCCTCTCCGTCACATGGAGAAGGAGAGGGCCATCTTCCTCCTGGTGTGGATCTGCCATCCTATGGCTTCTCATGACCTCTGATATGGTCAGGCCCCCCCCACAAGAAGCCACCTGCCCAACGACACAGTGGGGCCCTTGCCACCACCTCCGTGTTATGCGTGGGAGGCAGAGGGCGGGAGCTGCTATGGAACAGGGCGATCCGCAGCTGGGGAAAGCTGACTACAAACACAGCAGAGCTGGTGAAGACTGGCGCTGCCGGCAGCGGTGGGGTCTCCGCATGAGCACGCTGCAAACATATCGTTTTCGGTCCTGGGAGCCAGTGCGCTTGCGGAGATGTGATCTCACAGAGGAGAAAGGAAAGGAGGAAGCACAGAGGCTGCTGTTTTTTTTATTCTAGTGAAAATAACACGGAACCACAACTCAGTGAGGACTGGCTTCCTGCTGCTCGGGTGGCCCCCGGCTCTGCCAGAGCTGCTAAACCGTTTTCTGCTGTAAATGGGTTTGTCTCTCAGCTGCATTTGCCGTCTCTTCCTCCTCCGGCCCAACGAAACCCAGGGAAGGGAACCGTAGCAGGCAGAGATGCAGAACGGGGGCCCTCGGGGTCTGAAGCCATCTCCCAGGGGGGTGCTCCTGTAGCCCTTGATGGCTGTGTGGCCAACAGTGACCCAGAGGGACTGGGCTCTGAGAGGTGATGTCCGCTCTGATTGGCTGCCGTGCCTGGAGCTGCACTATCTGCCTTCCTGTGTGACCGTGGCAAGCCGAGTGCCCTCTCTGTGCCCGTCTGGCCAGCTGCAGGGTGGGGAGGGGAGCGGCTCTCATGCCCCAGGGCTGTTGTGTGGGTTCAAGGACACAAGTGCACCGTTAAGAGCACAAGGGACACTGTCAGTCTAAGATAAGAAAATCCAATCTGGCTGCTTATGAATGACTAAGCAACAGCCCCTCATGCTACTTTGTTAACAGATTAGCACAGGCGTTACGCTGAGTCTGAGAGCAACATAGCACAACTGACTCATCACGGGACTGGCTCGCCTCAGATGGAACGCACACAGTCGACGGAGATCCCCAGGAGGGCAACGTGGCCTCTCGCTGTGGACACTGCTCCAGAGGACTGCTAAGTGGGTGCAGCTCTCCGAAAGCACACCTGCTATGCAGGCAGAGCCCTGCCCCACGGCAGCCAGAGCAGCAAGAGACGAATGGCTGCTGGGTGGACTGCAGGGCGCGTGCAGGTGCAGATGGGTCACTGCCCTTGCCCTGGCCATCTTCATCCCAACAAACAGAGACGGGTGCGTGTCCCGGCTTTGCCCAGAGCCACTCCCATCTCAGAGCCACCACTTACATCACAGCTCTCTTCTCTCAGGTGGAGCAAAGACAGGTTGAGGCGTGTGGCTATCAAGCACTAAGCTGCAAGACTTACCTGCGTAACCGTCTCCACCACGCGCCCGCCGCCCGTGCTGCGGGGGAGGGCCCTTACCCAGGTAGTTGTTGCTCTTGTGCATCTCGGTGATGTTGATTTTCGTGGCTCCCTGCGGAATCTCCAGCACGCGGTGGTAGCCCAGGCTGGTGAGCGGCCGCTTGAACACGCCAGACACCACCTGGCAGCCCGAGTTGTCTCCGCCGCACACCCCACATTTGTCCACCACCTTGTCGGAGTCCAGGAAGTCGTCACAGCCGATGCTCTGTAGGGAGGCAGGAGAGACCCTTGCAGCCCAGATCAGAGGTGCGGGGCAGGAGGGAGAAGGTTCTGCAGGGAACCTGCTGGCAGGGCTAGGCTGCCCCTGCCCCCTGCCTCCCACCCACCCACCGGTGAGCAAGGTCTGATTCCCTTCCGCGGAGCACCTGTGCTGGGCAGGACTGGGTGGGGTGGGGGCCCGTGTTCGGGGATGGTCCAAGCTCAGGAGAAAGAACAGGGAGGAACTGAGGCTACAGATGTGTTTCTGTATCCTGGGCGGTGGCACTGCCCGGCAAAGCCAGAACGTCCTGCACTGGAAGTCAGGCTCTGTCTCTTGTCTTCTGTCCTAAAGTGCGGGTGCTAATTCCGCCACAGGGCACTGTTTGGCCTCTGAGTCTCCGTGGGTACGCGTGGCTCTGGAGGAGCACGGCGACCCCCTCAGCCCTTCCCCAGGCAGGAGGAGGGGAAGACGGCGCAAGGACCAGAAACGCCAACAGCTGGACGAGAGCTGCCGAGGTGTGTGCTGCCCACGGTGTGCCCAGGCATCAAAAGGGCCTGGATTTCCTGGCTGCTGTCCACGTTTCTGACTGACACACTCTCTGCAGGCACCACTCTTGCTTCCTACTCCCCAGAGCGTGCCAGCCCATAGCAACAGCTCCTCAGTGCCCACTCCCTGCCCTGGCCAGTGGCCTCGTGCCCTCCACTCCCGTGAGCCCTGACCTGCACCCACCTGACACCCAGCCGCCCATGCCCACAGAGGCCCTCCAGGAAGGGGCCCAGCACGGCTGCTCATCCCCCACTCCCCTCCCCGACCGGCAACCAGCAGTGAGCTGTGCCTGGGGGAGAGCAGGAAGGCCAAGGGGGCCCTCCCATAAACGGGGCACATGAGTTTTCTTGAGCGTGAACAAAGTCGGGACGACAGTACTTCCATCCTCAGGCCCCGCTCAGGGCGGGTGGGGTCATGGCAGACAGGGCACTTTATTTTATTTTATTTATTTATTTATTTAATTTTCTGACAGGCAGAGTTAGACAGTGAGAGAGAGACAGAGAGAAAGGTCTTCCTTCCATTGGTTCACGCCCCTAATGGCTGCCATGGCCTGTGTGCTGCACTGATCCGAAGCCAGGAGCCAGGTGCTTCTTCCCGGTCTCCCATGCGGGTGCAGGGCCCAAGCACTTGGGCCATCCTCCACTGCCTTCCCGGGCCACAGCAGAGAGCTGGACTGGAAGAGGAGCAACTGGGACTAGAACCCGGGGTGCCGGTGCCGCAGGTGGAGGATTAGCCTAGTGAGCCACGGTGCTGGCCAACAGGGCACTTTTGACAGCTCCAGGGACAGGTGGGCGACAGAGCCCCCTACGCCAGGGTTGCTCCGCCCCCATCCTCCTCCTCCCCACCTGGGTGGGCCCACTGCACTCCTGCTGGTGAGGCCCTCTGCAGGAGCCAGGGCCTGGGGCAGGCGGTGGCATGGCTTTCCCAGCCTGGGTGGTTGCCGTGACGCATGTGGCTGCGCAGGTGACGTCAGGCCACCTCTTGTGGGACAAGAGGTATTTCTCCAATGAGCTTTGCAATGCGCTGCAGGACAACTGGACTGGCCGCAAGCCATCGTCAGAGAAACGGCTCAAGAAAGCACCCCCAGCTGTGTGCCCAAACGCACGCCCACGAGGTTTCCTGCAGGATGTGAGCGATTCGCGTGACGGTCCCAGCAAGCAGCTGTGTCACAGGGACCTCCCCGGGGGGCGGGCGGTGCAGGGCAAGCAGACTGGGTGTGTGTGTGTGGGGGGGGGTTCTACTTCCCTGATAGGAAACATGTTCCTGGGAGAGCTCCGCAGGCACGCGGCTGCCGAGGTGGCTCCCGCAGGTGCACAGAACACCTCCATCCCCATCCCCACGGGCACGGGAGAGCACGCAAGGCATTGTAGCTCCTACCAACTCGCCTACACCTGCAGCGGGCCAATACTTGGAAACACAAGGATGCCAGCGCTCCTTCACAACGCGGCAGAAGGAAGCTCTCTGCCCGTGGCAGACGCCTGCTGTCATACTGCTGGGAACGCAGACCAGCACCACCCCGCCGCACCGCAATCTGAGGGTGGAGGCCGCCTGACCCAGTGCCGCCTTCTTGCAGGATCTGGGGCCAACAGGCTGTACGCAGAAGCTCACCGCGTGCTATTAACACCAAGAGCGGGAGACAATCCCAAAGCTCAACACAGGGAGTGGTTACGCGACCTCCGATGCTCCCTGCCCTCTGCCGCAGCTGTGACCTCAACGACATCTCCTGGCACCCCAAGGCCTGCGCGGCTGACCCCAGATATAATTCACCAACAGCTTCCTGAGCCAGCCCCTAGCCACGGGCAACATGGTGTCTTGTGTCAATAAAGATTTATTGGGACAGGCACACCCTGTTTACCTGACGTCTGCAGGGCCAAGTAGCAGTGGTACAGACAGTGCGGTCTAAGAGCCTCAAATATTTATGATCTGACCTTTTACAGAAAATGAACACACACACACACTTGCCAGCTCCTGGTCTACACTGCAGGACAGACACTCAAACTGACACACGTCTCTGTACTTTTAAGATTTTATTTATTTATTTGAGGGGCAGTGTTACAGAGAGAGGGAGAGACAGAGAAAGGTCTTCCATGCACTGTTCACTCCCCAAATGGCTGCAATGGCTGGGGCTGAGCTGATCCAAAGCCAGGAGCCAGGAGCTTCTTCTGGTCTCCCACATGGGTATAGGGGCCCAGGCAGTTGGTCCATCTTCCACTGCTTTTCTAGACCATAAGCAGAGAGCTAGATCAGAAGAGGAGCAGCCAGGACATGAACCAGAGCCCATATAGGGTGACGGCTTCACAGGCAGAGGCTTAACCTACTACACCACAGTGCCAGCACCTTCGTGTGTTTTAACTAATACATGTTGCGTCGAGAGGGGGATGGGCAGAGTGTGCTTGTAGCTGGTGCTGTGGCCCAGGGAGAGGCTTCCGTGTCATCCCAGTGACTCTCACCTTGCACCCCATCACCTAGTACTTTGTGGCACGTGGGACTTGATTATACAGCAGAAAGTACCGAGTCATCACAGGCTACCATTGTGGTCTGCAGCTTCTAAACAGCGCAGTCCCCACATGTAAGGTGAGAGAAACAGAACTGGCCAGGTCCCCAGATGTCCCCAGGGGAAGAATCACTGGCCTGGTCTGCAGCTCTTGGTGCCCTTGGGAGCTTCCCACGGAACCCCAGGACAGCTGAGAGACAACAGGGATCCCACGGGAAGGCAGACGCCGGGGACGCGGGGGAACGGCCAATGGTACAATGAGATTTCGTGTCTTAGCATGTCTTGATGGAACGGTTCACACACAGCAGAAGGCTCAGGCCGTGCACTTCCAGACTGTCCAAGAGAAGGTTCAAAACCCCACATAACCGAGCTGCAATGCTGGGGGTACCACGACTGGGGGCCTGAATCCTGGACTCCTGAGGGGGTGGTGTCAGAGGCCTGCAGGCGCAGGGATGCAAGGCTAAGGAAGTGCAGCAGCGTGGAGGCCACAGTGGTGGTGCTGGAGCCAGGTCCGGGCAGAGCATGTGTCGCTGGAGGAATGACCCCTGGACAGAGGCTGGCGGGCTGCTGGGGCCTGGGGAGGTGAGAGGAGACGGGGTTCCTGGGCTGGCGGGGCCGGGGGAGGCGTGAGGAGATGGGGTTCCCGGGCTGGCACCTGGGGGAGGTGTGAGGAGACGGGGTTCCAGAGCTGCAGGAGGCATGAGGAGATGGGGTTCCCAGGCTGGGGGAGGCATAAGGAGATGGGGTTCCCGGGCTGGGGGAGGCATGAGGAGACGGGGTTCCCGGGCTGGGGGAGGCATGAGGAGACGGGGTTCCCGGGCTGGGGGAGGCATAAGGAGACGGGGTTCCCGGGCTGGGGGAGGCATGAGGAGACGGGGTTCCCGGGCTGGGGGAGGCATGAGGAGACGGGGTTCCCGGGCTGGGGGAGGCATAAGGAGACGGGGTTCCCGGGCTGGGGGAGGCATGAGGAGACGGGGTTCCCGGGCTGGGGGAGGCATAAGGAGACGGGGTTCCCGGGCTGGGGGAGGCATAAGGAGATGGGGGTTCCAGAGCTGCAGGAGGCATGAGGAGACGGGGTTCCCGGGCTGGGGGAGGCATGAGGAGACGGGGTTCCCGGGCTGGGGGAGGCGTGAGGAGATGGGGTTCCCGGGCTGGGGAGGCGTGAGGAGACGGGGTTCCCGGGCTGGCACCTGGAGGGTACAGTGTTGTCCAGGCAGGAGCCCCACGGGGCAGCCGTCGCAGAGTCCAGTCACCCGACTCCCTCCCTGAGCGTGGGCATCCTAACTCCCTCCCCTGCCCTCCTTGCCCGCAGTGTCCTCTGCTACCATTTTTACTGCAGGTATTTTAGAGAGGAAGCCTTCTAAAGTGCATTTCAGATGCCTCCGCTAGTGGTCATTTAAACGAAGAACCACAGGCAGGATTTCAAGCTCTCCGAGCCTGGGGCTACTCAAGGTGTGGTCCACGGAGCAGCGGCGAGGCTGTTGTCTGAAGGGTTCCAGAAATCCCAGGCCGGCTGGCTGAGTCTGTGCCTTAGCAGTGTCCCGGGGCGGCCCCGTGCACGTCCAGGTGTGGGAAGTGCCCCGGTACACTGGCGTCACTGAGCGCTGCACCAGGAAACGAGGGCCGCGGCTGTTCCAGCAGAACCAGACACCAACATGGGGCAGCCCCAGAGGGCCCATCTGTCTTCCCCCTGGGTGTTGGAAGTCACCCCTCACCTGGCTTCCGACTCACTGGCACTGCCACCTGAAAATGGCTACAGAGCAGGTGCGATAATCCAGAATGTTCTGAACCTGGAGACATGGCTCCTCTTTGCGGGCTCCAGGGCAGGTGGCTCCCTCACTCTCTCTCTCTTTTTTTTTTTTTTTAAACAGGCAGACAATGAGAGAGAGAGACAGAGTGAGTTATAGACAGTGAGAGAGAGACAGAGAGAAAAGTCTTGCTTCCGTTGGTTCACTCCCTAATGGCCGCTAAGGCCAGCGCTGCGCCGATCTGAAGCCAGGAGCCGGTGCTTCCTCCCAGTTTCCCAAGCGGATGCAGGGCCCAAGCACTTGGGCCATCCTCTGCTGCCCTCCCGGGCCACAGCAGAGAGCTGGACTGGAAGAGGAGCAACCGGGACTAGTACCCAGCGCCCCGACCGGGACTAGAACCTGGGGTGCCGGTGCCGCAGGTGGAGGATTAGCCAAGTGAGCCGCGGCGCCAGCCTCCCTCCTCTCTTGTATGTGAACTGGAGCTTGTCCGAGCCGCCCCTGCCACCAGGGGCAGAGAAGGCCCCTGCAGCACCACGTGAGCCTTTCACGCATGTGCACAGCTCTCGCCAGTGAGCAGGTGGCTGGGCAGACTCTGAGATTTTTCTGAGTTGTCCAGTAGCCTCTCTCTCAGGGAAACTGAGGCTGTCTGGCTCTGCAGAAGCCCCAGCCTCCTGCTTTACCTCTGAGGGAACTGAGTCCCAGAGGGGACATGATAGACCCTGCTTGCCTGGTGACCCCGGAGGCCGGACGGTCTGCTTGCTTGACTGCTCAGGACTGTCCTTGAATCTGCCGTGATGTAAGCCCTCTGCTCCCAGCCTCCGCGTCTCTTGGAAGCTCTTCCCCCTCCCTCCCTGCCCAGGTTATGCCTTTATCCTGCCCTTAGATTCCCTAGTGCGGACCCCTTTAAGCCCCTCGACATTCCCCTAACCTGAAACAAAGACTTCTCTCCCACGTCCCTGGTGTGCCTAACAGTATCCTTCTTGCCCAGGGCTGTCTGCTGGAGACCAGTGCTGGTGCACCTGATGCCTGCAGGGGGCGTCATAGAGTAAGCTTGAGGTTCCTTGCCTCTAATTCCAGGTCACTACAGTATGGTTCACCCACCTCCACGCGGCTTAAACTACACATGCAGAGGAAACTCCCGGTGTAGGCCGGCGCAGAGGAGGGGCTGGAGACAGGGCGCCTCTTCCTTCTGCCTGAGGCTGCCTCTGCTTCCTGCAGGGACCTGCCCCTGAGCAACCCGACCACAGAAAAGCCCCCGAAGCTGAAAACTTCAGAGACCGAGCCAGAATGGGCTCGATGGCTTGGGCATGCCGGCTCACAGCCCTGGACAAATCGTAGGCAGAGCTGTAGGGAGTGTACAGGTACTAGTGTGTGGCGGCCGCCAAGGTCGGTGCACTTCCCTGGGTGCTCGGCACCTGACCGGTGTTATCCTGGCTTATGCTGCCAACCTCGGGGTACAGGAATCCTACCCCAGTTGTAGCAAGGTGCCGCTTCCCAAGCCCAGAGAAGATAGAAAATCACAGCTCATGCAGAGGCGGGGGCCGCCTGCTTCCCACGCCCCCCCTTTCTCTGCTGGCTACACAGGCTCCCCAGATGTGGAAGTCCCTCTCGGGTTGGAGGGGAAGGGCCTGGTGGAGGTCAGAGTGAGGGACAGGCAGGGCCCTCGTCCGGGGGTTCTTCTCCCCATTGCTGGCTGGCGCCCGCAGAGACCAAGTGGATCATCTCAGCTCCTCCCACAGCTCCAGTTTCCCAGCACCCACAAGCCCCAGGGGGTGCTCGTCCAGCCCACGGCAGGGAACTCTGATGTCACCTCCCCACCGACGGATTCCTGGGCCCTGCACGATGCACTGCAACACAATCTGTTCTCCTCGTTTGTCTCCGGGAATGTAAACTGCTGGTTTACCACGCTGGGAGACATTTAGGGCTCAAGGCAAAACATGAAGTTCCCCGGGAGATAGCATTTCCCAGGTCCAAGGCTGGCTCTTTGGGGCTAAGATGACTAAGAAATTCAATAAGAACGATTCCTTCGGACGCTGTCTTCTAACCAGAGATGCATTCTGGATGAATCTTTGTCTCCGAGAAATACAGACATGGCGTCCGGGCATTCTCACGAGGAAGAAATCTGGCTGGGGTATTTGCACTTGGTTCCACGGCGCGTGTTCTGAGGATGGCTGGGAACCACGAGCTCCGCTGCGGCCACTCAGGTGGTAGCCAGATGAGCACTCTGCCTGCAGGCAAACGCTTCCCTTCTCTCGCCGAGTCTGACCCAAAGGAGGCCAGTGGCGGAGCCGGTGCCGGCACACGACTTCCAAGGCGCCGGCCCGACCACGTGCACTTGGGCCATAAATATCCCTGACCCGCAAGCCGGTCGGATGAACACGATCCTTCACCTTCTTCCGTGGGAGCCTGCAACTCTTCACTTTCACCAGCCCCTTGTCCAAAACCCAGATTGTATTTACGAGCTTTTAAATCAAGCCCCCAGATGTGTGAGAGCGAGCGAGGTTGAACGCCGCGTTACAGCTAATCTATCCTGCATGTGGCTGTGAAATTTATCTTCCCGAGATGCAGCTGTCATCGGGTCAGTCTCAGGCTCCAAAGGCTGCCTGATGTCACCTGTCACTACACAACGGATTGCTGCCCCCAGGCCTGTACCTGAGACCCTGTTTCCAGGTGGGGAGGACGGCCTGGGCTGCGGGGCTGAGCCTCCCCTCAGGTGGAGACAACTGGGAGAAAGCAGGCACAGTGGAATTGGGCTCACGTCCTGCGCTTTGAAAGCAAAAACACTTTGCTAAGGGCCTGTGTGGTGGCGCAGTGGGTAAAGCCACGCCAGTGACAAAGGCATCTCATATGGGCGTTGGTTCCAGTCCCAGCTGCTCCTCTTCCCACACAGCTGCCTGCTAATGCTCCTGGGAAAGCAGTGGAATATGGTCCAAGTGCTTGAGCTCCTGCACCCACGTGGGCGACCCGGAAGGAGTTCCAGGCTCCCGGCTTTGGCCTGGCCCGTGCCTGGCTGTTGTGGCCACCTAGGGTGTAGATGTCAGTAGAGGGAAGATCTCTCTCTTTGTCTCTGTAATTCTGCCTTTCAAATTAATAAATCTTTTTTTTTTTTTTGACAGGCAGAGTGGACAGTGAGAGAGAGAGACAGAGAGAAAGGTCTTCCTTTGCCATTGGTTCACCCTCCAATGGCCGCCGTGGCTGGCACACCGCGCTGATCCGATGGCGGGAGCCAGGTGTTTCTCCTGGTCTCCCATGGGGTGCAGGGCCCAAGCACTCGGGCCATCCTCCACTGCACTCCCGGGCCACAGCAGAGAGCTGGCCTGGAAGAGGGGCAACTGGGACAGAATCTGGTGCCCCGACCGGGACTAGAACCCGGTGTGCCGGCGCCGCAAGGTGGAGGATTAGCCTAGTGAGCCGCGGCGCCGGCCAAATTAATAAATCTCAAAAAAAAAAAAAAAAAAAAGAATCCTTCGCCAACATGAAAGCACCTATAACTAGCGACACTGACCATGAATCATCACTTCTACGTTCCCTGGGTTGGTGGTGGGATGATAAAGGCGGTGGGCATTTGTAAGAAGCCCCTGACCCAGAAAAGCAACTCAGCAATCTTGGGTTTTGTTTCAAGTCAGGCAAAAGACGACAGAGGGGCAGAGTCACAGGAACCCCAGCGAACGACATCCACTCCCAGCTTGGGCCGCAGCTGCTATGAAACGTTACTCACAGGAGGGTGGGCTGTGTGTGCTTCCAGGAACGCGGCTGGAGTGGCAGGCGGAGCACTCCTCCCCCAGAGGGGGGGCCCGCCTTAGATCAGAAAGCACCCAAGCCCAGGGCAGAGAGAGGCGAAGCTCAGTGTTCCTGACAATGCTCTCCCCTCCCAGCGCCCCGAGAAAGGCTCCTGCTCTCCCGAGCGGTCTGCGAGGTGCTCCGAGCATCAGGAACACCCAAGTGAGGGAGAGGGCGCTGGTCTGTGTTAAGTACCTACTGGGGTGGGACTCTGATGAGTGTTTCTTTCAAAGATTTTCAAAATTGATATGTTTGAGAGAGGGAGAGAGTCTTCCACCTGCTGGTTCACTCCCCAGATAGCCACAAAGGCCAGGAGTAGGCCAGGCCAGAGCCAGGAGTTTCTTCTGGGTCTCCCACATGGGGCCAGAGGCCCAAGCATGTGGGCCATGTTCCACTGCTTTCCCAGGTACATTCGCAGGGAGCTGGATTGGAAGTGGAACAGCTGAGACTTGAACCAGTGCCCACAGGGGTGCTGGCGCTACAGGCAGTGGCTTCATCCCCTATGCCACAGTGCCATCCCCTGACGAGCATTCTGATCAAGGAGAAAAGAAGTCATGCACCCTGGGCTGGGCAGTGCAGGGAGGCGGGCAGAGGGTTCTGGGGGCGCAGGGTCATGGAGAGGACTCGCCTTGGTCCTGTCTTGAACCTCCTCCCCCTGCCCCGTTCAGGCTCACGAGAAAGCTTTGAGCTCTCCCTTACCCGCTCACGACAGGTCTGCCTTCCCCCTGGCACTAAGAGGGCAGGACCAAGGCGTTTCTCCCACTGCAAACCCAAGGGCCCAGGGCTGTAAATTCCCTTAGCCAGTGCCTGTGCTGTCTGCTGGCTCCATCTGCTTCAGGCTTCCTGAATGTTCTCTGGTGCAGTCATGGCACGCTGAGCCTTCCAGGACGGGATGGTCACGGAGCCTGTCTTTCCTTTGGGTCTGTTTGCAGCCCAGGAGCGCCCCCTTTGGATACCTAGGGTCACCCTCTCTGAGGCCCACAAATCTTCAATTTGTCCAACTCGTGTTTCTGGATTATGATGGGAGAAAAGCCTGTGCCCTTCAGGAGCTGGGCAGGGAAGGCTACGGATCAACAGCTTAACAGGAGGGGAGGGCGGGCGTGAACCCCGACTCGGAGATGCTAAGGCCCCAGGGGGTCCCACGAGTGGCCACGCGTCCCCCTGAGCCGGAGAAGGAGTCAGGCCGCTGGACAGTGTCCACTCGAACACTGGAAGTGCCTGCCCTCGCATCAGTTTAGATTTCCTTGCAAGTTTGGCTGTTGCCGTGGTTGGCATGAGTTGGAGGAGCCAGGGACTCTTCCTGCTGTTGAAGAGCAGAGTTGTCACCTGCACGGGCGGCAGCAAAAATAAAACACAGATGCAAACAAAGCGGCCCAGGAAGAGCGAAGGGGAGGTTCAGCACAGTGAACCCAGGGTTACTGGCAAGGGTTCCCACCAGACACCAGGTGCTGCGGTTACAGCATCTCGGGGAAGACGCAGACGCAGAATCATGGGGTTCGCCCCAGGCTATTCTCACCACGGTGTGAACTGGGTGCTGCTGATTCCTTCTGAGACCTGCACAGGTCCCTGGGGTCTGGAAATTGATGCATCTACTGAACGAGACAGGCCGGGGGCTTCCAAGCCGCCCCGACGTAGCCCCCATAATATTTTTGTATTTCATTTAGATTACAATTTTTCATGTTTCTAAAGCATTCTCAAAGCACAACTGTGATGAGAGTAACACACTCTCAGCCATACTTTATGCCAAAGTGAACTACAGTGGACACCACACCCCTCATCGTAGGTCCTCAACCACGCTGTACGCCTGTCTTACCGCAGCCTTCCTGCCAAAAACAACCCAGTTGGGCTGCCCAGCCCGCTCCGGAGCTTCACCGTGCATCGCTGTTCAAACGTGTCCCCATCCTGGCGGCTGCAGAAGCACCAACCTGACCTGCCTCTCGTGAACGGTCAGCAAAGGCACGCTCTAGGACGCCTTGCGCCTCACGGAGTTACAGCAGGTCTTACTTTGAATGAGGACAAACTGACCCTGAATTCGCCCGACTGGCCAGTTTTCCCAGGCTTTTACCCAATGGGTCATCTGTCATCGTCCAGCCCATCCTAACACAGCACCGTAAAATAAAGATCGTAAGGACAAGAATTTGAGGAGCAGCAAGATGGAGTGGGGAGGGAGGGAGAGGGAGAGGGAGAGGGAGAGGGGGAGGGAGAGGGGGAGGGAGAGGGGGAGAGAGAGCAAGAGCAAGAGCAAGAGCTAGAGAGAGCAACAGCGAGAGCTAGAGAGAGAGAGAGAGAGCTCATCTGCTCCTTCACTGCCCAGATGCCTGCGACGGCCCCAGCAGAGTCCCTCGAGCACAGAACTCTCACAGCGCCAGGCTCTGGTCCTCTCGGAGCTGCACTCCTCTGGGTCCCGAGCCCAGCGAGACTCCCGATCCACGTGAGGCGTGAGGAAACCACGGCCTGATCCGGGCGGAGTGCCACTCTGTGGCTTCGCGCATTTTGGATCTTTATTGCAGAAGGGCCTTGAAACCCATCAGTGTCTGTGCATGTCACTCCTGAGTGACACCTGCCTCCCCCATGCAGGCCACCAGGGTTTGTTTCAAAACCAGTTTCCCAAACCAACGAAGGCACTGATCCGTCCACGTTAAGTAAGGGGAAGACATCACTTGGGGTCTGCTGCTCTGACTTCTGGGTGCAGACAGACTGTGACTCCCTAGCCTGCTGGAGGAGGTGTGGCCACATGAAGAGTTCTGGCCAATGGGACGTGAGGGGCGTGGCACCTGTCACTTCCACATGGAAGCAGCGCATTCCTGGGACCCTCTCTCCAGCCTGCCCTCCTCTGCCAGAGGTTCCTGGAACCTTGGAGCTCAGGTGGGACAGTGGCTGCTAGGGTGGGGGCCGGGGGGGGGGCTCTGACGATCTTGGCCCTGCCTCCCTCTGTGGATGTGGGTGGGAAGAGGCCCTTGTGTTCGGCCACCGACAATTGGTCAAATTTGTCTCAAGCGTAACAAAGCCGATTCCCAGTGAGTCAGAGCTTCTGGTTACATTCTTTCTTTTTTTTTTTTTTTTTTTTATTTTTATTTGACAGGTAGAGTTATAGACAGAGAGAGAGACAGAAAGGTCTTCCTTCCATTGGTTCACTCCCCAAATGGCCGCTACGGCCGGTGCTGTGCCGATCTGAAGCCAGGAGCCAGGTGCTTCTCCTGGTCTCCCATGTGGGTGCAGGGGCCCAAGCACCTGGGCCATCCTCCACTGCCCTCCCGGGCCACAGCAGAGAGCTGGCCTGGAAGAGGAGCAACCGGGACTAGAACCCTGTGCCCACATGGGATGCCGGCGCCGCAGGCGGAGGATTAACCCAGTGAGCCCCGGCGCCGGCCCTCTGGTTATATTCTTAAAGGAACAGCCAAAAAACTACGCAGAATGTCATGCCAGAATGAAGGACTGGACCACGAATCCCTCGTTCTGGATGTCCTGAAGTCCTTCCTTCCTCCGCACAGTGTGCTGCTGTGTCGATGTGTCTTCAGTCGGATGTCTTGGGAACCAAATATTACTATTTTTTATAGGTCATTAATTATTTTATTTATTTGAAAAGCAGAGTGACAGAGGCCGGTGTTGTGGCACAGTGGGTTAAGCCACCACCTCTACTGCTGGCATCCTATATGGGTGCTGGTTCCAGTCCCGGCTGCTCCACTTCTGATTCAGCTCCCTGCTCATGTACCTGGGAAGGCATGGAAGATGGCCCAAGGGCCCCTGTACCCATGAGGGAGACCTGGATGGAGTTCCTAGCTCCTGGCTTTGGCCTAGCCCAGGCATGGCTGTTGTAGCCATTTGAGGGGTAGCCAGTAGATGGAAGCTCGCTCTCTATGCATAATTCTGGCTTTAAATAAATACATGTTTTAAAAAATAAAGGTAGAGTGATCTCCCATCCTCCCTGAAAAAGATAAAGAGAGAGATTGATCTTCCATCCACTGGTTCACTTCCCAAATGTCTATAACAGCCGGGGCTGGGCTAAGCCGAAGCCAGGGAGGGGCCCAGAACGGCAGCAAGGGCTCCTACGTAGTTGGCAGTGACTCACGCACCTCAGCCGTCACTTGCTGCCTCCCGGGTGTGCACGAGCAGGAAACTGGAGGCTACACTTCATCCCAGGCACTCCTATAATTTCTGACGTGGACAGTCTAAGTACTGGCTTAACCTGCTCTGCCACAACGCACACACCAAGAACAAAATGTGCAATCGAGTAGCAGAAACTGCTCAGCAAGGTTCCTTTCTTTGTTAACAGCTGCAGAATGCCACCTGCTGATTCTGTATGTAGCGTATCATTTATGTAGCGTATGATTTTCACGTTTGGTCTGGATCTTCAAGGGTTCAGACTTATCCTCCTGGCTTCTGGCTTCAGATCAGCCCAGATCTGGCCATCGTGGCCATTTGGGGAGTGAACCAGCGGATGGAAGTTTCTCTCTCTCTCTCTCTCTCTCCCTCCCTCCCTTCCCCACAGAGAGGCTGAACATGTCCATGGAGGCCACACAACAGAATGTGGCTTCTCTGTTGCCCCCAAGCGTCTGGTTGTGCCAGGAGAACTCTGGTGAGAGCAGGAGCGACGTGGTGGACCCTGCTCAGCCTGCATCTGACAGCTTGGTGGTCCTGGGCAAGCCGGCGACACTTGCAATGCCTCAGCTTCCTCATCTGTAAAACGGGAGTCGAGCAGCTCCCTCACAGGTGCATTAGCAGGGAGAGGCATGGGAAGTGGAGCAGCCGGGACGGAAACTGGTGCCCGTGTGGGCTGCGGGTGCTGCAGACGGCGGCTTTACCCCTGCGCCACAGCGCCGGCCTTTGATACCGGCAATCTTCGTACTGCATGGTGTGAGTCGTGACTCACAGAGCATTTGGTAACTAGAAGACTGTTTCCTTTACAGAGAGAGGCGGGGTGGGAGTGGGGGCGGGGGTGGGGGAGATGTGCTCTGGTCAGCTCCCTGCTGAGTCCTGGGGGAGGGGGGAGCTGCAGCCTGCAGGATGCCTCATGCCACTGCCCCCCCCCCCCCCAGCTTTTCATTCTCGGGTGCCTCAGACAAAGCCCTGTGTGCAGGTCCCCACCCAGCAACCCCCTCGCTGGGCAGAGAATGGGGCTGGTTCCCTGAAAGTCTTTTTGTCCCTCTTTGCAGAAGCCTGCCAGTCAAGGTGGCCGCCACAGGGGCCCTGGGGCTCATCTTTCCTCCAAGTTACCTCCCAGAAAGAGGCGGCCTGCACTCCCCACAGCCAGTTAACAGCAGTGCCAGCTGTGAGAGCTGCAAATATGACCTTGATCGCTGTGAACGCAAGCAAAGCGTGTCTGCAGAGAACAGCACGGAACGCTGGGAGCACAAGGCCACAGGCTGCAGCACACGGCCGGCCACCTGACGTAAGAGGATCAGGCTTTTGTGTGCAAACAAGGCCAGCTCACCGCTGCCAGCTGAGCACCTGCCGGACCCAGTTCCCATCTGTGCAAAGGCTCTTAAGCAGCCACTCATCAGAGCAGGGGAAAAGGAAGCTGTGACCAGCGCCGAACCTGCAGCCTCACCGGGTGTTTGTGCCTGCAAGGGTCTCCCCTCTCCGTGAGCCACGGCCGCCTGCCCGCCCTCTGGGCCCCCAGAGCCAGCTCCTCAGCTCCACTGAGCTTCCGTCACTCCTCCTGCCCTCCTGTCCGTGCTCCCTCCCATGGTGAGGGGTCCCCTGGGGGGTGGGGGGCGTCTCACGGAGCTTGAGGAACCTCCGTCCTGGTCACTGCTGACTTAGCCATCCCACACTGCAGCCCAGTCTGTGGCCACGGCCATTCTTTCCTCTGATGGGGGCGGGGGCAAAACGGAAATGCAGGGGTGGGTGACCGAGTGCCTGCCCGCAGGCCAGGGGGCTGGGAACAGCAGAGCAGGAGCACCAGGCGCCCCTGCTGCCACGGCCCCTGCCCTACCCACCACGCCACCCCGGCCTCCCTTTCTCTCACTGCCCTCCCAGTCTAATGCAGGCAAACAGCTGAGTTCACACTCACTGAGAACTGTAATCCACAGGAAATCACACTGCCCGGAAGGCGTTAGCAACCGACACACACACCCCCACGGCTGCCATCCAAGCGCTCAACAGACGTCCTTCGTAGGAAACGCTGCTTCTGACTCACGTGCTGCCGCCCCCGTCAGACCTGCCTTTACAGCCTCCGAGCCACGGCTCGCCCTCCGCCATCAGACCGGCCATCGCAGCGGGTCTGGGGCTGACGCAGAACAAGAATCTGAAAGGCCCGACTCCTCTCCCTCCTTTGTGTCCTCTTTTCTGTCCTGTCTCATCTGGACTCCCGTGAAGAAGGCAGCGGCATCACGGCCTCCGCCAGGCACCTGCCACGGCACAAGCCCAGGCCAGAGCCCAAAGAGCTGAGCGTTCCGCCTCCCTGGCTCAGCGGGCTCTGGCCGGCAGGGAGCACGGTGCACGTGGCCTGTTGGTGTAGCCTTCTAATGAAGAGGAAGGGAGAAGAAATGAACTGGGGCCAGGCACTGTCTCCAGTCACTTAGAGCGCTTGCTGGGAAAACGAGACTCAGACCTTAGAAGCTAACCGGGGGGAAGCAGGCCCACACTCAGCCCAAGACATAAACTGGACAGGAGGGGTCACTGAGCCGCACCTGCAGTGCCATGAGCACACCCACCCACCCACCCACACACACACACACACACAGGCCAAGGGAGCCAGCCACACCCTCTGCCATGGGAGCCAGACTCACATCCCCAGCACGGGGCACCAGAGTGGTGGCTGGAGACGGGGGTTCTGGCCGTGTGGCCTTTGCATTCCAGCTGCGGGCTACAGTGCCTTCTGGAATTTTAAGGAGGTGTCACATGACCCTAGCAACTGCAGAGGGGCCACCTGGGAGGCAGGTGCTACAGGACCCTAGTGACACGTGGGGAGAGGATGCCCCAGGGGGATGCTGGGACTCAGATCTCGAGCAGTGCCAGTAGGGATGGCAGGGGGAGCCTGGACTCCCAAAAAACAGTCCCAAGGCTGATCGGCCTTCCTGAGCTGCTGGCTGTTGGGGCTCACAACCCCACAGCTTGTAGCAGCACGTACTTGGAGCTCAGCAGGGACTCGGCGCCATCCAGATTCGCTCACTCAATTCCCTCGCCTGCTGAGACAGGGACCCTCGGTCGCCTCCTTGAACTCGGCGCCATCCACAGATTCGCTCACTCAATTCCCTCGCCTGCTGAGACAGGGACCCTCAGTCGCCTCCTTTTACAGACGGGAATACCGAGGTGCGGGAAGGTCCGTGTCTCACTTCTCCGCGATCTAGGTGCTAGGGAGAGGCAGGCCCAAGAACAGAGCCCTGCTGGGGCCACCCCCAAGCCACAGCAGAAGTAACAGCACAGGTGGCTGGAGCTCTGGAGCTCGGGACGCAGGAAGCCAGGAACCCGACCTGGACACACCCCGCGCTTCTCCCTCTCTTGGGCACACACAGGCCTCTGTCCACACTGGACACCGGCGGCTCAGCAGGGGCCCAGCCAACGTGGCTGCAGGCCTTTCCCAGTCTCAGTTACTGAAAGCAGCAGCCAAGCAGGGCTGCCTGCTAAGCCTCAGGTCCACTCCGCTGCCTCCGCCCGACTCTGCGCCTCTCCTATCCGTGCTGTGCTAAAGGGCCAGGCTATTTCCCCGGGAATCCACCTGCAGGAACCCACCACCTGGCAGATGGGAGCACTCTCTCTCTCTCTCTCTTTCTGCTTTTCAAATAAAATGAAAACAAAAATGTAGAAGGACAAGACTGCTCTCCATCGAGGCAGTGAGGGCACAGGGTCGGAGGCTGTGCCATTCCTGGCATTCTCTACCAGCTTCTGCCAAGGACACGGAGGTGCCCACGGCCCCTGCCCCTCTGTCACAGAGGCCATGAAACTGTCCCTCTTTCCCAATGCTGAGTGTGCACCAGGATCACGCCGGGGGCTGGCCATGCGTGTGCCTCCCCCAAGACCGTGACATGCTTGGTCTGCGTGGACCTGGCCCTTGTGATCAATGGAACCCACAGGTGACCTTGCTGGCGGACGCTTTGGGGGAACTTGACTGTGTGGGTGCTGCTGGGGGGAGGGTCCCTCTACAACCTGAGACGCAGAGCCCTGGGCTGTGCTGTGAACACCCCCCCACACCACCATGCACAGGACGGCCCCTAACAAAGGGTCACAGGGGGGACACGTGGATGGGGCTGCTACAGAGCTGGACACGCGTGTGCTCAGACACGCTCTGCCCCCAGGCGCTGGCGCGGAGGGTCTCAGCGAGACTCTCTGGTCCTGAGGCACCCTGGGCTGTCGCCGCTGTCCCAGAAACGACCCTGTGAGGGTCACAGCAGGGGGAAGCCTGCTCTGTCTCCAGACAGGGTGGGGGCACTGCACACAGCTCTCCAGCCACAGCCGCACTCTGAGCACCCACACCTCTTCAATTACACAGGAAAGTTCTCGCGGAAAGCATGGCATGAAACAAGAGCCTGGAATTGGGGTAAAATGTAAACAAACGTCCGTCCAAGGCTCCACACATGTTTTAGTCACAAAGTGGATTTTCAGAGTGAGCTGGACCCTGCCCAGCATGGCTCAGATTAAAGACCAAAGGTGGTGCTGAGACAGTGGGATGGCCCTGTACCAACGTGGCACCCCTGCCCCTGCCCCAGTGTGGGACTCCTGCACCAGTATGGGACCCCTGCCTGCACCAGTGTGGGACCCCTGCCTGTCCCCTGCCCCAGTGTGGGACCCCTGCCTGTCCCCTGCCCCAGTGTGGGACCCCTGCCTGTCCCCTGCCCCAGTGTGGGATTCCTGCCTGTCCCCTGCCCCAGGGTGGGATTCCTGCCTGTCCCCTGCACCAGGGTGGGACCCCTGCCTGTTCCCTGCACCAGGGTGGGACCCCTGCCCCTGCCTCAGTGTGGGACCCCTGCCCCTGCCTGCACCAGTGTGAAATCCCTGCCTGCCCCAGTGTGGGACCCCTGCCCCCTGCCTGCCCCAGTGTGGGACCCCTACCCCCTGCCTGCACCAGTGTGGGACCCCTACCCCCTGCCTGCACCAGTGTGGGACCCCTGCCCCTGCCTGCACCAGTGTGGGACCCCTGCCCCCTGCCTACCCCAGTGTGGGACCCCTGCCCCCTGCCTGCACCAGGGTGGGACCCCTGCCCCTGCCCGCCCCAGTGTGGCACCCCTGCCCACCCCAGTGTGGCACACCTTGCCTCCCACACATGCTGCACGGCGCCTGGTCAAGGCACCCTTAAGACAGCTCACACTGAGTAACACAGGGACTCTCCTTTTGATCTCTGCATCTACTCTTTTTCACTGGGGGAACCGCCCAGTGCTTAGACAACAACACATCTTAGTAGAACCTGACTGAGAGCCGGCTTACAGAGGCGTACGTGTGAGGTATGGAAAGTAGAAAGGATGGAGAGAGTCCGACTTGAGGTAGGACGAGGGAAGCTGGCTACCGTGGGTGGGCAGGGCTCGTGGCGGCAAAGGGGCCACCCGGGGTCCCAGAGATGAGCCTCTGGCACACCGAGGCCTGGCTGTCCCGCTCTGTGGGCAGAATGACGGGAGGAGCCGAGGTCACACAGACCAGAGGAAGGCACAGGTTTGTCTGGGATGGGCGGGGGAGGCTGCGACAGAGCAGGTGCAGAGCAGGGTGGGGGGGTGAGGCTGTAGGAAGAGAGGGCGACTCCAGCAGCGTCCCCAGGAGCAGGGCCTGAGAACCGTGGCACGCCTTGTGCCCTCTGGAGCTGGCTTTGTCAGCCTGGCCCAGCCTAGGAGCCGTGCAAGCTGAGAAAGACAGAGAGGGTAGGTCTGAGTGTGGCCAGGAAGACAGAGGAACACGGGCAGAGCGACCACTGGGCAAGGCTTTGGCCATCTCAGAGCAGCACCCACAATGCCAGTCCTTCCAGGGCAAACAGTGCCCTATGCGACAAGGTCTGGCTGTGGCACAGTTTGCCATGGTTCCCGTGGGGGCAGGGCTGGCCATGTGAAGCCAGTCGGTCCGGCTGGCCGGGGCGCAAGGCACTCATTGCCTGGCAAGTCCACGCTCCTCTGCTCAGGCGGCTGGAGCCTCTGCCGTTCTGGCTGCCCCGCTGCAGCACCTGTGTCCGTGCCGGGCCAGCTGGCGTGAGCAGGCAGGGTCTCAGGCTCCAGGCCAGGGAGGCTGTGAGTGGACACAGAACCGAAGCCGGCGACAACAGCTGGGGGGAGACCCACTGGCTGGACGATACAGCGCCTTGTTCACCTCTGCGTTGCGCGTGCCTGCTACAGTCCCAGCTCCCTGCGGGCACCACCAGCCCAGCAGCAGCCGGGGGCCCAGCTGGGCTCCCAGCCACGCGCGGACACAGGGGCCTCTCCGCTTTCTCGCCTGGGAAGCGTGGCTGTCACAAGCTTCCCTCACGGGCTCCCCAGCGACTTTCTCAAGAGCCACTCTCAGTCCCCAAAGAGCACACACTGCCCGCTGTCCAGGACTCCCACAAAGGTAAACTCCTCCCTCCAGGGGAGACTCGCGGCTCACCTGGGAAATCTCTGCTTGCTTTGCACCAAAGTGCTGCCCGCCTCCTCTGGACAGCACAGGACCCTGCAAACGACGCCCACCCTCACACCACGGGATGTCCCAGCAGGACGCAGGCAGCAGCTCCTGTGCCTCTTCTGGCAGCATGAAGTCCGGCAGCCCCCACCTCCTGCTCCGGACTTCCAGTCTTCCTCCCACTGCACTCCTAGCATCTCCCACGGTGCCGGGGATATGGCGGCTGATTCACGCTCATCACGCGGACGCAGAAAAGACACGGGCTCTTCTCTGCAAGTGCTCACGTGCTGTCCGTCAGGATGGACACAAGGGCTACCGCCACCTAACAGTAATGCACGTGGGAATGAAAACAAGAGGCTGCAGACGCACGGACCTCAAGGGTCCCCTGTCCCAGGCCCCGTCTCTCCCTCCCCACTCTGCCCCACGTCCTCCTGTTCTGCCCCGTCATCCGGGCACAGACTTTCTCCAGCTCCATCTCCCTTCCCAGCTCTGGACGACACTGCCTGCCTCCTCTGAGGCTTTTTCTTCCCGAGACCCGGACTGTCAGGAAACGGGTTCTCAATGGCTGAAAGCAATTCGTCTGCTTGGATCTCCCTCCAGACACCGAATCTGGCACGTGTGATGCAGTCCGGAAACCCAGACACCAAACCCAGGCCTCATGCCCAGCCCTGTGCACCACCGAGCCCAGACTGTGGCCCTGGTAGTCTCTTTCTAGGGAGCTCCTCCAACGCCAAGGGCGCCACACCGCCAGGCCTCAGTCCCAAGGGGGTCAGCTTCCACGTTACTTAGTTCTCAGCCACGCTCCCCAGATGCACGGCAGGGCACATGCACAGCTTGGTTTGCTTTTTCGTAAACTGCATTTTCATGAACTTTTTAAAGACTGCATGCGAGGACCTAAAGTTTTCCTGCATTTACAGCAAACGCATCTTTCCACTTGCCACCTGCTTGCTCAAGTGCTCTCGTGTGAGCTGGACCCCAGGGCCAACGATGGCAGTCCACGACCAACCTTTCTTTCGTTAAGGCAAGAACGCCAGACTCACTTCCACTGGAACACGGCACCGTAAAAGAGAGGGCAGCTGTGAAAACAGGGCTGGATTTGCACGTTAACACCAAGCTGGTCCAAAACACAGGGTTTCAATTAAGCCACACAAATGCCTTCCACACTGTCCCCAGGAGCTGAGGCTACCATGTACACTGGGAAAGGGCCACACCACAAGCTCACTGATGTCTTCCCCCCAGCCAAGGGTTCTTGAAAGGGAAAGGGTCCCCCAAGTGTAGCGCGCAGAGTTTATGCAAAGCGAGTGGGTAATTCACAGTCTAGTACGTTCTTGCATCATGTGGCTGCCCGGGATCAACACGGGGAACCCACGGCTGAGCTTCCCCTCACAGGGTCCCCTCCTCCTCCCGGGGGTGGCTGTGTCCACTGCCACTGATGGAGGAAGGGAGGGCCTGGACCCACTCTGTAGGGGCCTCTGGCCGCAGTGTCCCGCACAGATCAGTATCGGTCACCGCTGCTCTGTTGTTCTCGCACGGGTGCGGTGGCTGAGCCCGCCCTCCGGGGAACCTTGGCAATCTTCGGGGGAGCCCACCCTGCCACCCCGACGTGGGTAATGAGCTGGTTCACCCTGTGGGGCTTGCTTGACTGATCAGGTTTTAGCCTCTCCCGATCAACACTGGTCCTAGCTACTTTAAGAAGCCACGAGGCTTGTATGGCACCAAGCACGCAGTACCGGCTGGTTCTCATTTCCCAGGTCCCTGGGGTCACAGCCTGGGCTCAGGGATCCGATGGCTTAGGTCAAGATCCTCGCCCTACCAATTACTAGGGTGGGAAATCATGTACCTTTTGCTAAATCGCAGGGTTTATATCTGCAAAAAACGGGATTCAAGTGACCTTTTGAGTTTCCTTTAAGGTAGGACTCACGGAGGGCTTCTGGGAGGAGGTGCAGGGAACTCCCCAGGACAGGCAACGGTGGGTCAAGCGTGGCTTTAATTGTGGCAGGTAGCATGTTACTCTGGGACGAGTGTACTCTGGGACGGGTGTTACGCTGGGACGGGTGTTACTCTGGCACAAGTGTTCTGCCATGGGCTGCTGGCAGGACTGAACAGCACCGTCCATGGAGAGGTTTAGTTCAGCGACTGCACCAACCACCTGATGTGCGGGCTGCTGCGGCTCTGGCCACCTGTGCCAGACTGACAGGGAGATGAGCACAGAGCAGCGCCTCCCGACGCTGATTCCCCCTCCCCACCGCTCTCCCTCCAACCCACCCACCGCCAGCCAGTGAATCCTTCGCGGAGGGCTCTCACTGCCACACCCTCCCCTCAAATTCTGAGACCCGGATGACCGCGACTTCCTACGGGGGCACAGCTGCTGTCACCCCTCCACCGCAAGCCCTGTCCTGCACCTCCTCTGGCCCTGCTAGCCCCCCAAGGACTCCCATTCCATGTGGTTGAAGGCATCTTCCAAGTTCTAGCTTCCCCTGGGGTTTCAGAACCAGGAGGTGACTCCCTCATATCGTGCTCTTCCCCAGGACTCCCTACAGGGCTGGCTGCGTACTTCCTGCATCGTTGAAACATACGGAGAGGGGGGCAGCACAGAACAGGGCAGCCGCCTCGGATGGGGAGAAGATTTAGAACTGTCAGGAAGGTGAATGCCACTTACAAAGAATGCGCGTGAGGACAGTGAGCCACCATGGGCCTGGGGACATCTGGCATGCACCTGAGCAGAGGCGGGGGGCTTCCGGATTCAAGGCATGGATGCCTCGAGTGACTCCTGCTGGTGCAGATTACAGCCTGTGTGTGACATCTGGGGCATGGTACCCGCCGTCACCAGTTCATAGTCTTTCGAAGTCTCCCTGCCAGGGGCTGGCGCTGTGGTGCAGCAGGTGAGGCCGCCTCCCGCAGCACTGGCATCCCATATGGGCCCAGGTTTGAGTCCTGGCTGCTCCACTTCTGATCCAGCTCTCTGCTATGGTCTGGGAGAGCAGTAGAAGATGGCCCATGTGTTGGGCCCCTGCACCTGTGTGGGAGACCTGGAAGAAGCTCCTGGCTCCTGGGTTTGGACTGGGCCAGCCCTGGCCATTGTGGCCATTTGGGAAGTGAGCCAGTAGATGGAAGACTTTTCTCTCTCCGCCTCTGCCTCTCTCTGTAACTCTGCCTTTCAAACAAATAAAATAAATCTTAAAAAAAATTCATCTCCCTGCACAAGAGGTTTAATTAGACTTGACAGAAACTATCTAGCAGCTTTTGTAAGTAATTGCTCTGACTCCCAAATAGGACCCACTCAGAAACTGCATGCCTTCAGAAAGCATGAATCAATAACAGTGTTTATAGGAATAGCATTTTGATGAATTCCTTCAGACCGACAAATTCATGGCACATGTGATAAAGTGAGCTTTCTCCTGGCAATTAGGGGAACCCAGAAATCAAAGCCAGGCCTCACGCCCAGCCCCGTGCCTAACTGATCCCAGATTGTGGCACTGGGGCTCTCTCTCCAGGCAGCTCCTCCCAGGTCAGCGGCACCACCGCCGTGGGCCTTGCTCCTGAGACGGTCAGGTTCAAAACCACACCAGTTCTCAGCCAAGGATATGGCGTCAGGACCACCGGGAAGGCTGCACAAACCCAGGCTCAGGCTATCTGCAAGCAGCTAGGACTCCTTTCTCTGCAGCTAAGCTCCACAACCACGCACATTGCACATCGTTAACAGTCACAAGGAAGCAGGGTCTCCTCCAGGTCCCGGCCAGCGTGAACGTGGAGGTTCCGGGTGGCCAGAGCACAGATAATAATGCTTTGTTTCCCAGCGAACCAGCTCTCAGACTCCAAGCAGGGGTGGGGGACCTTTTTGGCTGCCAAGGGTGTTTGGGATATTTGCAACAATATCCGTGGGCCATACAAAATGATCCACTGAATGAGCCTGCCAGAGGTTTATTCTTGAAGTTGGAGCCCCGCCCGTGGTTGCTGTGGGCAGGGCCAGAATGAATGATCTCCTGAGCCTTACCTGGCTCACAGGCTGCACGCTCCCTGGCCCCACTCCAGGGGCTTGAAGCCATCAACAGATAGGGAATTAGTCCCTGTGCAGCTTTAGTGCCCTAACATGTTTGTTTGAAAGTAGCCACTATCTGACAGCCTTAGTTATACTCAGCTAATCCAGAATAGCAACAAGGTAACCACCCGAGAGAAATGTATGCAATTATTTAAATGGTACAATGTTGCTATGTCATTCCCAGGCACCACCTTCTATTTTTTTCTTGAATGCTTTACAGTCACTGAATGAGTGCACAAGACAACTAACCAGTCAGTGTCTCAGCACCTCAGGGCTGAAAGGAAACTTTGGGGACATCCAGGTCGGTCCCTCCTCCATCCAGGACACCTACACCTGCTCCAGAAGCCCCCCCACCAGGGGAGGGGGCTGCTTGTTTTCTATGTAACAATCTCTACTCAAGTTACAGGGCTGCATGCTCTGGTTTGTAGTCCATATTTTGACAGCACATTTTTTTCCTGTAGAAATCTGTGATTTAGTGGTGCTTATTACCGGTGCCTCTCATGCATTTAATTATACACCCTATTCCACAGCAACCCAAGCTACCACTCACTGTAAGTGACATCCTGATGTTAAAATGTGAAAAAAACGGGTGGGCATTTGGTGTGGCAGGTAAGTCACTGCTCGGGAGGCCCCAGCTCATATCTGAGTGCCTGCTAATATGCACCTTGGAAGGCAGCAAGTGATGGCTCAAATACTTAACGTCCCTGTCACCTATGTGGGAGACCCAGATGGAGTTCCTGGCTCCAGGCTTTAGCTTGGCCCAGCTCCAGCTGTTGTGACCATTAGGGGAGTGAACCAGCAAAGGGAATCAATCAATCTCTCTCTCTCTCTCTCTCTCTCTCTCTCTGTCATTCTGACTTTCAAATAAATAAATCTTTAAAAAACAAAAACACCACTGTGCCATGCAACTAGGATGTGACCAGGATGTAGGTCGTTCACCATCAAGCATTCGTGGAAGCGTAGGGGCAGGCAGCTCCAAAGCAAGTAGGGAGTCCCCGCAGTCAGAACTCTGCTGGCGCGTCTGTCCTCTCCGGAGGCTGAGCCTGTGACGCCCCAGCCGCACCCCAGACACTACGGGCTCAGGGAGACACCCTCCTGGCAGCTCGACCGTGCTTCCAGCCTTTCTGTCTCAAGCCCGGTTTGTTTCATCTTGCACTTGGCAAACATGTAAAGATGCAGAGAAGCGCACAGAACACCCCCAAGGGCCGAGTGTGTAGCCCAGCGGCTAGGACACAGGCTAAGATACCCACATCGCACAGCAGGGTGTCAGGTCCCATTCCTGCCTCCAGCTTCCTGCCAATGCATCTCGGGAGGCAGCAGGCGATGGCTCAAGTCCTTTGGCCCCTGCCACCCACGTGGGAGATCCGGACGGAGTTCCTGGCTCCTGGTTTGGGCATGGCCCTGTATGAGAAGTTGTATGTTTTAGAGCATTAACCCAGCAAATGAGGGTGCTCTCTTTCTCTAAGAAGACAAGAACATCCAAAGTAAATGTTGGATGTGGCTGTTCACAGCTTCTATTTCGAGGAAGCACAGTGCCATCCAGGAGGCCGAGGGCCCTTTGGTACCCACCCCCTCCCCACCCGCTGGGGGCGGAGCCAGGCTCACCCGTCACTGTGCTTCTATTTCATTTAAAAACTTGCAGCGCATGGGCATGGCCTTCGCTCACCGGGCAGCTGCTGGCTTTTACGGCTGCACATTTTCAACTTTACAAGAAAGGGGCCCCTGTCTCTTCAGCTTCACCCGTCAGTTCACAACTGTTCCCACGTCTAAATAATCCCGCCTCCCACAGCACTAGGTTAAGAGCAGGATTTTACCAAAGCTTAACCGGGGTAAAACAAGCACTGTAAGTTTTTTCAAAAGACTGCTTGGGATACCTCTTGACATCAGATCTCTAACAAGTTTCCTGCCTTGGGCTAGGACCAGAGAGGGGACACTGGGACCCCTGTCATTCTGAGGTGTCCGCAGACAGGACCAGAGTGGGGGGACACTGGGATCCTTTGCCATTCAGGGGTGTTTGCTGACAGTCTTGGGGTCTTTGGACAGCAGCTCCCGCCAGCCATGGAGGAGCTGGTCAATGGCTTCTTTGAGCAAAAAGATAAACAGCCACAAAGGAATGCCAGCATGCGCTGTTTTCATCGTTGGGTCTTGTCTACACTGCCTTGTTCCCCAAGTGTTAGCAATTTAGAAGCTGTGAGTGTTATTAAATAGTCACCAACTCCAGCGCAAGAGACAGCTCAGCAGAGATGCCGCACTGGTGGGGTGGGGGTGGGGAGACCTTTTACGGCCTTTGTTTCGCCCGGGGGGCAGAGGGAGGGCTGCTGCATTTGGTTCCCGGCCCCCAGGGTCCTGAAGTAACAGCACCTGTGGTTTTAAGACCAGCTTTGCGCCCCCCCCCCCCCCGCACCTGCATATCAATCCCTCCTTCCACTGCTGCCTGGAAACCAGAGCCAAATGTTTGGGACCCAGATTTGGCTCCCAGAATTCAGTTAGTGCTTCAAGGCAGGAGCCCCAAGACTCCACTGGCCCCAGAATACAAAATGTGCGATGTTAACAGGGTCCTGAGCAAGTCTGAGGTACGTACATTCTTACAGGGGAAAGGGGACGAAAGGAAGACACAAAGGGGCAGCCTGAGAAATCACACCAGAGAAACGGAACTATGTCTGCGCCACGGCGGAACAGGGCTCAACTAAAAGAACCTAAGAAAAATGATTGCAGTTTGCTTTTGCCTACTTCCGGGCCTTGATTTCTGCCCTGGGTCTGAGTTTACATAAAAGGCAGAGGGTTGTTATTGAAGGTTCTATAAACCACAGGGGGCCGGCGCTGTGGCACAGCAGGTAAAGCCGCTGTCTGTGATGCCAGCATCCCATACGGGCTCCAGTTCCAGTCCTGGCTGCTCCACTTCCAACCCAGCTCCCTGCTAATGTGTCTGGAAAAGCAGAGAAGACAGCCCAAGTGCTTGGGCCCCTGCACCCACGTGGGAGACCTGGATGAAGCTCCTGGCTTCGGCCTGTGTGGTCATTTGGGGAGTGAACCAGTGGATGGAAGATTCTCCCTCTCTTCCTCTCTGTGTGTAGCTCTATCAATAAATAAATCTTAAAAATAAATACCAGGAGGAGAGGAACTGGACAGTGTCAGGGTGGAGCTCACGTGAGCTGGTCTGTCCCTGGGAACGGTGCTGACGCTGGCCGTGATGCCCCACGATACCTGTGCATCAGCTCTCTGGTTAGGTTACCAACTGTCTCCCCACACTTCCAAGCAGCTCCAGTTGGGGGCGACAGGTGAGTGTCTCCCTCAAGTCCTTCAGGTCCCTGTCCCAGGTGAATGGAGTTGCCAGGGGCTGTGGCACCACGACCCTGATCAGGAGAGGTTTCTGGAAGGTGACTGACATGACGGGGCCATGGTTGTGTGCAGGTGGAGACCCCCTGCAGCTCCCCTGAACAGGTTCCTTCCATGGCTGCACGGCTGCACCGAGGGGCCTCTCTGCACCTCCTGTTACTGGAAATTATTCCTTACTATGGAGGACTGCATGCCCCTGCCTCCCGCTCCCGCAGTCCCAGAGCTTGCCAACACTTCCAGGGCTCTGCAGATCCTGTGGGCGCCTCTTCCTCCCTCTGAAACCCCACCCCCCACCCCACCAACCCACTTTCTGACGGCTCACACCAGGCTCTCTGTCACCTGCACTCTTTTGTAGGAATCCTCCCGGGGTGCGTCAGTTTATCCGAGCCCTTCTCAAATGACGTTGCCCGTGACGGCACACGACATGGCCCGAGTAGCACCAAACTCAGGGGACCAGGACTGCTGAGGACCCCACATTTCTGCTGATGCCAGCTACAGTGGGATGTGGGGTTTTAGAAGTTTTTATTTATCGAAAGACAGGGAGAGAGAGAAAGGGAGAGGGAAGGAAAGAGACAGGCAGATGGGCAGACAGCGAGCTCCTCAAATGTCTGCAATGATCCGGGGCTGGGCCAGGCTCAGGCTAGGAGCTCCAAACTCCCTCTGAGTTGCCTGCATGGTTGGCAGGGACCCTAGCTTGAGCCTTCCCCCGCTGCCTCTCGGGTGCCCATTAGCAGGGAGCTGGGATGTGAAGCGGAGCCAGGAATTGAACCCAGGTGCTCCAATATGGGAGGCAGGCCCCTCACCTGCTGCCCGAGTGCCTGCTCCCTCCTAATCTGGTTTAGTCCTCAGAGCAACTCAACCAACAGCTGGGAGAATGGGTCTCGGCAGCTCTTCCAGGGCTGGCAGATCGGGAACCGAGACAGCAGGGCCCAGGCCCCGCCTTCTGGTGCTCCAGATGCCCATTCGGCCCCAACATCTCTGCTGCCTTGCGTACCAGCAGGCCAATACCCCGCAGTGGTCTGGAAGCCCCCCCGTCCAAGATCCCTGCTGACCCCATAATCCCTGAAGCCCTCATGGGGGAGACAAAAGTGTGGGGACAGTCGACAGGTTCGTTTTTGCTTCTCTGCTTCTCTGCCCACGGCATTAACAGACTCAGAGCTGGGAGAATGGCTGACAGACGGCCGGGGGACAAGAGGAGGCAAACGCATGGGAACTTCCCAGCTAGAAAACAGAGACTGTGTGGCCAACCCCAGGAGTGCAGGGAGAATGCGGAGAAGCCCAGAGCACTTTCAGGGTGGCTCCAAGGGGTTGAGACACAAAGCTGTGGCCGTGGCTGGATCTGCTGACTGGGAAGTGGCCAGGGTCCTCAGGGGTGATGGTGGCACGGCTGCCCACTCTGGGATGGGCGCTGAGAGATGGCAGAGTCCCGTCGGCTGCATGTACACAAAGCCAGCCCATGTGGGAATCCGGCCAGGCCCGACCCCACACTGCTTTCCACTCAGCCTGGCCCGGCTGAGAGCCTGTGCGCGCTCTGCATGGTCAGCTCTTCTGATGGCACATGGCCCTGGGCGTGCACAGGAGGGTCCTTCCAAGGCACGTGCGCTGCTGGACCTGGGCTCACAAAGCAGGAAGGAAACGTGGGCAGGCCAGTTTTGCAGGGTGGACACAGAGAGCTGTGCAAATGGGCGGCTCTAGGTAAGAAGGAGAGGGTGGACAGAGACATGGCTCCATAGGTATCTTCTGGCTGAGGATTTACTGGCAATTGATAAATGAGTAAACTCTAGTCCTACTCATGTCAAATCTCATCTCCAAATTCCAGAAGTGACTCTGAATCCGTGAGGCTTAAAAAAAATGTTAACGTTGAAACAAAAACAGGTGAGGACAAGCTTAGGAAATGCTGAACCATATAAAAGTGAAATTTCTTCCGTCCTTACGGTGTCAGCAGGCCCTGCGCCCTCTCCAAGGCCACACAGAGTGCAGGCCACAGAGGACTCTTCCCCGGGCAGGCCCCCGGGACACACTTTGAGGACAGCTGCTCTTCCCCAGTTCTGCTGATGCCAGAGCCACGACCCTGACTGTGGCCGGGAGCAAAGGGAAATGCACGAGGCCAACTTTAATGAAGATGATGACAGCTCCAGGAAACCCTGCCCTGGTTAACATGTGACCAAGTGAGGTCCCTCCCGGCAGAACAATGACCGAGGCACACGGATGCGTGTGCTGCCTCCCCCTGCCTGCAGCCCCAGGAACCCGAGGAAGCGGCGCTCGTCCTCGTCACCCCCGGGGTTCTCTGGGTTGGGCTTCTGAAGCACATCAGCCCGCTGGAAGTGGTCTTGTTCTGAGGTTTTGAGCGTGGGCCTGCCCATGGTCCAATTTAGAAGGCACAGCAGACATGAGAGGCTGGACGGCGTCAACTCCAGCCCCACAGCCACCCCGTGAGTCTGAGCAGTGCCTACTGCTCTCTCCTCTGCCAACAGCTGCGGCCATGGACCCAGCCCCTTCTTGGTGTTGCCCTGACAACAGCCTGGGGCGTTAGGGTCACTGACAATGCAAGCAATCTCTCGGAGCCTGGGAGGCACACCACCTGGCTTCCTGTACCTGCTCCTTGAATTCCAGATCCTCCCCCCTGGTGCGACCGTTTTCTTCTGAAATCGTCGTTTTCGGAGACCCTTCAGTTCCTGGCCTCCATCTCAAGGCTAGTGACTGGCTGAAACTGTGAGCCCATCCTACTCAAGGCTTTCATTTGCCTCTGGTGATCACAGTAACGCAAACACAGAGAAATCGGCCATTCATGACCCCATTTCACAGGCCTAGGCCACTCCTAGGCCTCCCAGCCCCTCCCTGACTCCAGAGCTGCAGTGCCCTGAGGCTGTGAGGGCTGCCCATTTCCAGAGCACTGGCCGAGGGGGCTGGCTTTCAAATGACCCCATGCTCCTGGGACTCCCACACGGGCAGTCTGGCTTCTCAGCTTATGCTCAGCTCAAAGCTCCCAAGACTTGACCTTGTCTGATCTTCCAACAAATTTAGAACCCCTTACCCTCCCTTTACTGCCCCAGCCAGGACCCCTGGGACCCAGGTGTTCCAGACTGCTCCTCGCGCTTCAGTCCCATCTGCACGTCCCTGACCTGGGCTCTCACTCAGGCTATTGGTGGCTCCTCCACTGTTCTCCCTGGCCCGGCTGGCAGAGCATCTGGTCTGCTCCCACCACAAGGTCATTTCCCCCGACGCCCCTGAGCCACTGGTGGGGCTGATCCCACACCTGGAGAGACCTGCAGAGGTGCCATGCAGAGGAGGGGCCTGCATGGGGGTGAACAAGGGCACACAGCCTCCCTCTGCAGCTCGAGCCCCTCGGAGGCACAGAGTGGTCATCGCTGTAACATGTGGGCCTGCTTGCTTCCCTTGGTCTTTAGGTAGGGGAAGGGTTGTGTGTGATTGATGTGCTCTGCAGCAGATTATTTGGGTCTGAGTCCTGGCTCCACTTCTGATCCAGCTTCCTGCTAATGTGCATGCCTGGGTCCCTGACAGTCACGTGGGAGACCTGGCTTTGGCCTGACCCACCTTGGCTGTTGCAAGCCTTTGGAGAGTGACCCAGCAGATGGGAGATCTCTGCCTTCCAAGTCAATAAAAAATAAGTTTTAAAATGTTTTTTAAAAGAAAGAAAAGAGAACACAGCCCATTAAGTAAATGAGCAATGTCTGTTATGAAACAAAACCCAAGAAGCTCCTCACTGGGCTCCGTCACCTGCCCATGGAGAACGTGACACAGTTCAGTGTCTCTGTGCCCCACTCCTGTCAGTCAGGGCCAAAGACTCTGCTGGCCTCACAGCCTCATCTGCAAATTGGGGGTGACACTTCTTTCATGAGACTATCACAAAGATGAAAAGCTATCAGATGTTAAACGATACTGCTCACTAGGAGGGAGTACGTGAGCAAACACCGATTGCACAGATTTTCTGAAAGACACTGAGTCCAGACAGCACTCAAGAGACAGCAGGTGCAACCAAGGGGATGGATGCCAATGGCACCACACAAAGCCAAGCCCAGGGGTTGACACTCAAGTATTCGCACCTGCACTGACATAAACCTGGCAGCAACTGAACCACAACAGAAGGGGAAAATGGCTCAGCACTGCACCACACACGATGCCACATTACACACTGCTTCAAATGATGCTGTGGTGTGGTGGGTGGGAGCCCCACCTGCAGCGCCGGCATCCCATGCGGGCGCCGTGAACCGGCAGTCTCGGCTGCTCCACTTCCAGTCCAGCTCTCTGCTGTGGTCTGGGAAAGCAGTAGAAGATGGCCCAAGTCCTTGGGCCCCTGTGCCCACATGGGAGACCCAGAGGAAGCTCCTGGCTCCTGGCTTCAGATTGGCCTAGCTCTGGCTGTTGCAGCCATTTGGAGAGTGACCCAGTGGATGGAAGACTGCTCTTTCTCTTTCTGACTCTGCCTCTGTAACTCTGCCTTTCAAATACATATATAAATCCTTAAAAATAATTTAAAAAACCCTGAAAGCTCAGGATCAGGCACTGGCCTTGCAGTTAAGATGCACAAGCCCCATGTCAGAGTGCCTGACTGGACTCCCGGCTCCCACTCCTGACTTCAGCTTCCTGCCAATGTGCATCCTGGAGGCAAAGCTGCAGGCTCAAGCTGTTGGGTCCCCATCGTCCACACGGGAGACCTGGATGGAGTTCCTGGCCCAGCCCTATCTGTTGTGGACATCTGGGGAGTGAACCAGAGGACGGAAATTCTCTCTCTCTCTCTCTCTCTCTCTCCCTCTCAAACAAATAAATACATGAAGACACTGAAAGACCACAACTACACCAAGAACAGGGGATGGTGACCAAGGGCCTGCTGGCCTGCAGGTGCATCCCAGGCCCCGTGCCCCCCACCCCACCCCCTGAGCAGCTGACATGGCTCTCACTGGTGCTAACACCTGGTTCTCTGCTCACTCGCAGCTTCCGGGCTGGTCCAAGCTGGAACGTCTTCCACTTCCAGAACCTTCTGCACTGGTCCAGCAGCCCTGGGCCTGTGGGTGCTGGGCACTTCCACCTGTCCCTCCACACACACCGGCTAAGCCCTATGTGCTGGGCTCGAATCCACACTTCCCCAAGACTCAGGGCGGGGAAGGAGGGACTCTGCCTCCCCTGTGTGCCTCTGCCACCCCCGGGCACCCTGGCACACATGGGCACAGTACCTCCCTCAGATTGGAACCCCCAGGGCTGCGCAGTGCAGGCGTGTTCAGCGGCCGGTGAGTGCGTGCAGGAGGGCGGTCTCCTGCTCTCGTGTCAGCCTGCCCTGTCGCCTCTCAGCTCCTTGTCACCATGTACGCCATCCATCCTTGCCCTGAATGGTCCTGTCAGTGGCCTTCCCATCAGCACTCACTCTCTGGACAGCCAAGCTGGCTCCCGTAATGACACAGGCTTTCTGCCGTCACCTCCCCGTGTGGGACTTCCGCACCCAGGTTGAGCCTGGCCCTCGGGTCTGTGTGCAGCGGTGACAAGGAGGCTCTCTTTGTGCCTCCCTCAGAGGCCCCAAGCCCAGGCCAGCCGGCCCTCCCTGCCCACACTGCCGCCGGGGCCTGGCAGGGCATCTGGGTCCCCAGAATTGTCCATGCATTCTTTTTTTTCCCAAATATTTATGTATTTATTTGAAAGTCACAGTTCCACAGAGAGAGGTAGAGGTAGAGGTAGAGGTAGAGAGCGAGAGAGCGAGAGAGGGAGAGAGAGAGAGAGAGGTCTTCCATCCACTGGTTCACTCCCCAATTGGCCGCAATGACTGGAGCTGTGCTGATCCAAAGCCAGGGGTCTGGAGCGTTGTTTCTTTTCCTCCTACACATTCCCAAGGCCATGCTATCCCGAGCACTGCCTGATCCCGCCTCTGACACGTGATGGGGACAGCCACAGCCCTGCCTGTTCCTGCCTCTGGCATGTGACAGGGACAGCCGCAGCCCTGCTGATCCCGCCTCTGACCTGTGACGGGGACAGCCGCAGCCCTGCCTGGTCCCGCCTCTGACCCGTGACAGGGACAGCCGCAGCCCTGCTGATCCCGCCTCTGACCTGTGACGGGGACAGCCGCAGCCCTGCCTGGTCCCGCCTCTGACCCGTGACGGGGACAGCCGCAGCCCTGCTGATCCCGCCTCTGACCCGTGACGGGGACAGCCGCAGCCCTGCCTGGTCCCGCCTCTGACCCGTGACGGGGACAGCCGCAGCCCTGCTGATCCCGCCTCTGACCTGTGACGGGGACAGCCGCAGCCCTGCCTGGTCCTGCCTCTGACCCGTGACGGGGACAGCCGCAGCCCTGCTGATCCCGCCTCTGACCTGTGACGGGGACAGCCGCAGCCCTGCCTGGTCCTGCCTCTGACCCGTGACGGGAACAGCCGCAGCCCTGCCTGATCCCGCCTCTGACCCGTGACGGGGACAGCCGCAGCCCTGCTGATCCCGCCTCTGACCCGTGACGGGGACAGCCGCAGCCCTGCCTGATCCCGCCTCTGACCCGTGACTGGGACAGCTGCAGCCCTGCCTGGTCCTGCCTCTGACCCGTGACGGGGACAGCCGCAGCCCTGCCTGATCCCGCCTCTGACCCGTGACGGGGACAGCCGCAGCCCTGCCTGATCCCGCCTCTGACCCGTGACGGGGACAGCCGCAGCCCTGCCTGGTCCCGCCTCTGACCCGTGACAGGGACAGTCTCGGTGCGCAGTGTGTCATTTCTGGGAGATCACTTCCATAGTCCGTGGCCCTCAATCTGCCACAGAAGCTACGGTGACGAGGCTCTCAGACGATCTGTCACCCTCCCCAACCCCTCCCAGAGGAGCCCGGTGCCCACAATGATGGACAATGAAGAAACAGGAGGAAGCTCCGAGTCCTCCCAGCCCGGCCCCTGCTGGGCACCGCCATTCACGAGAGGCGGCCTGGGGGAAATGTCCTTGCCTTCCACTTTCCACTGCAGGCAGAGAATGGACCAGTGAGGCCAAGGTGGGCGTCTGGCCAGTTAGACAGCCACGTCCCACATCAGGGGGTCTGGGGTCCATTCCCGGCTCCAGCATCCTGGTTCTGTGGATTCTGGGAGCAGTCGGTGATGGCTCAAGGAGCCGGATCCCTGCCGCTCACAAGGGAGACCCAGAGTGAGTCTCCAGAGCCCAGCCTCAGCCTGGCGCAGCCCTGACACGGCCGCCACCCACCAGACAGCACGCACACGCAGGGCACGGGTCACTAGGAAGGATGGGCAGCGGCTGATTGAACAGCTCACACCATCCCTCTTCTACACTGCCCACTCCAAAGGCTGGGCCACGCCTTGCGTGCATGCGTGTGTGCGTGAAGCACACAGCAGGGGCCGTGCAGGGTGAGGGTTAGGACACAGGGCTTTCCCTGGAGGATCCTCATTCTCCGGGCGCCCTGAACACAACGCGCGTGCTCAGAACAGCCCGGCTTCTCTGGTTCCTGCACGAAGCACGGAGCCCCAAGGACCTCGGCCCGGAACGCGGCACTCGGCAGAGCCACTCTTGGGTTCAGGGCGCACAGGGGGAACTCGCTGTCCCGTTCCAGAGCCTGAAGGGAAAGTGCCGCTCTGGGTCTCAGCCCGAGACGCGCACCCGCCTGAGCAGCCCTGGGGCACCGCGGCTTCCTCCGGCCTCACCCTCTCACCCCGCACTGCCTACAGAGCCCAGGTCAAGCCCTTGGCCTGGGGACGTGAGCTGTCTGACCTTCCAAGTCCCTGTGGAGCCTCATCTGAGCTCTCAACCACGCCCCGGCTCGGGCACCTGCGGCCCTTGCTTCCCACGACAGTGCCTTCGGCCGGGAAGGCACGTCCAGCTCATTGCCACGCCCCTGTCTCAGCTGCCCGTCAAGGTCCATGCTACAAAGTGAACGGCTCTGGGGAGCCCGCTGACCCCTCCCGCCCTCCCCGCGTCTGCCCAACACACTCCCCCTCGCCCAGCTCCGACCGCGCTGCGCCTGCGTGGTTTGCACATCAGCAGGTGCCCAGCACCTGGCTCACTGCAGACGCTCACTCAGGGACTGCGACGCAAATGCAGCATCATGGACCTCTGAACATGTGCAAAGCACATCCCAGCCGCGGGGGGCGCCAAGGGTCGGTTCGATCCGCTGCTTTTCCAGTCTTCCCCATGCCACAGAGGCAGCTCTGGGTAACGCCCAGGAAAGAATACCCAAGTGTTTGGGAAATCTGACGCCGCGAGTCACAGAGAATCTAAACACTCCACGGTTCTGCCCGAAAGTGAGATGAAAAGAAAGATATTGTCGGAGCAATACGCCAAGAAAACGACTTCAAAGCTAAGCTTCCACGCAAACAGTCTGGGAGGGGAGCGAACAGTGAAATCGAGTGGAAGACTTTGGTGGAGCTATGGTTTCCCCTTCGCTGCACCCAGCCCCCCACGCCCCTAAAGCTGCGGCTTCCACGTCCCCTGGCCGCCTTTCCCCGTTCGCGACCCCTCTGGCGGCAGCTCCCCTACAACCGCGTTCCAAGCCAGGAGGGCCGAGGTCAGCCCAGGGCCCCCCAGCCTGGGCGTCCTGCCGTCTGCGTCTGCTTCCGCAGGCTCTGTCCTCCCTCCCCGGAAGGCTGGGGACTGGGACCCCAGCGGGCAGAGGAGGAAGAAGCCAGCCGAAGTGGCTCCATCGTGACCATGGTGGGGCCACCGTGGGTCTGAGGGGCTTCATCCAAGCCAGGCTCCTCAACACTGGGAAATGCTGAACTCCAGCGAGCTCCTGCAAGGGACAAGCCCCGGAGCCCCGAGAGCCAAAGACTTGTCCTTGACCCCCCAGAGCAGCCCCGCGTGGCGCCGTTGTACGGACGGCAGAGTTCCGGCGGTGGACTGGACTGGGTTTGGGGGTGGCCCCTAGGATCGAATCACAGAGGCTGGCAAAGCAGAGGCTGTGTGGCCATGGACAAGCGCCTCGTCTCTCGCTCTGACTCCCTGGGAACCTCCCTCTGTACCTGTTCCTCCACCCACTGCTCTTGGGGGCCACTGGAAACCTGCTCTGGGGGAACCCACAGCTGCCGCTGGGGCATGGAAGAAGCCTCGCTCTCTCCTACAAGACAGTCTCTGGGAATGACTGTGTGCTTGGGAAGCACGGAGCAGGCGACGGGCGACCACGCTGATGTCATGACTGAGACTTCAGACCCGACCTCAGCGGGCAGCACACTCGGCGCCAGTCCTGGAAAGTCACATGTGCTTTGTGCATCCCCCCAGCCCCCCCCCCCCCCCCCCGCCACAGTCACAAGCCACCACGGCCACAGCCACCACGGGCCCACCGAGAACACATGTCATGGAAGACACCTCAAGGACGTGCCTGCGGTGACTTGGAACCCTCCTATGAAGCCGGCCCTCTGCTGGGAAAGAAAACCAGCGATGAGTTCAGACGGGGGACCCACTTCCTGACTTCACCCTGCGGCCTCCATGCAAACCCGGGCCACCTCCCCAGCCACTGCGGGGAGACCCACGTCCTGACTTCACCCTGCGGCCTCCATGCATACCCGGGCCACCTCCCCAGCCACTGCAGGGAGACCCATGTCCTGACTTCACCCTGCGGCCTCCATGCATACCCGGGCCACCTCCCCAGCCACTGCGGGGAGACCCATGTCCTGACTTCACCCTGCGGCCTCCATGCAAACCCGGGCCACCTCCCCCAGCCACTGCGGGGAGACCCATGTCCTGACTTCACCCTGCGGCCTCCATGCAAACCCGGGCCACCTCCCCCAGCCACTGCGGGGAGACCCATGTCCTCGGGACCTTGCCCAGGCACCAGGCAGGCCTCC
This sequence comes from Oryctolagus cuniculus, assembly GCF_051225735.1. Lineage (NCBI taxonomy): Eukaryota > Metazoa > Chordata > Mammalia > Lagomorpha > Leporidae > Oryctolagus > Oryctolagus cuniculus. The sequence continues at coordinate 111,312,615 of NC_142878.1, forward strand.
CAGCACCCCCCCCCCTTCCTCACCTGCGGGATTTGTACCACCCACCTAAGTCCCCTGTGCCAACCTCTCAGAGCCACCCACCCGCCTCGGTCCCCACCCTGGGACTCTCAGAGCCTGCGCGGCCGTGGACACCCAGCTCAGAGCCACCTCTTCCGCTACAGCTTCTCCAAGGCAGACCCGCTCGCTACACACTCACTCTGCCCGTGCTCTGTGCGTCTTCCGGTCCAGACCGACCTGGCCTGCTTCTCTCTCCAGCACAGCACGCAAGCCTGGCTGTGGACGGAAGTGGGTTACTGCTCACTGGGCAAATGGAGGTGGGAGGATGAGCGGCCTGGGCTGTGGCCTCCCCACGTCGGACGCCAATGCCAGGGAAGCTGGGGCGACTCCAGGGTGGAGGCAGAAGGCGTCCCCGTAAGGCAGGGTGGGCCTCTTGGCTTTGGGGATACCAGATATCCTCCTGGTCACCAGGGTCAGGCACAGACACTGGCTCACAGAGGGACAGAGTCCCAGCCAGAAGGTCTGGGGGAGGTGGGCAGCAGGAGGGGCTGAGGGCAGCACCTGGGGGCAGAAGGCAGCCGCCATGCTGTGCTGGGCCTGCACCCCTGGAGCCCATGGCCATCAGCCCTGCCTGGGCCCTTTCTGGGGGGCTTTAAACAGCCTCTGTCTCAGGCAGTCAGAGAAGCCGGGCACGGGCAGGTGCACAGGGGCGCTGAGGTCCTGCTGTGGGGCGGGGACTGGGGAGGACAGGGAGGCAGCTCTGCTCACTTCTCCACCGCACTGAGGTTTGTCTGACGCTTTCCAGGGCGGCGTGAGCTTCAGACTTAGCTGCACCCCCCCTGGGGGAGGGAAGCAACCTCTATACGAGTGTGCTGCTCCTGCTGACCTCAGGGGCAGGAGGTGGGCGTGGTCACGGGCGTGCAGGACGCGCGCCCAGCTCTGAACCCGGACCTCATCCCCTCCACGCCCAGAGTCCTTCCAGGATAGGCCAGGCGGTGTCCCCAGTGTTTCTCTGAAAGCCGATGGACACACAGTTTCCCAGACACCTGCTGGGAGAGCCACCCCTGCCACACGCTGTTCCCGCTCTGCAGAGCAGAACCTGATCACCCGGGAGGACGTGGCTCCTGTGGGAAACGTGAAACAAACAGCACGTGCAGGGCCAGGCACACAGCTTCCCCCACCCTCGTCTGATAGAGGGACCCCGTGCCATCAACCCGCAGAGCTCACAGGGCAGGCGGCGCCGTGGGGTGACACAGCGCCCTGCTCTCTGCCCATCTGCTGTTGTCTTGCAGGGGGCGCCGTGGGGCGACACAGCGCCCTGCTCTCTGCCCATCTGCTGCTGCCCTGCAGGGGGCGCCATGGGGCGATACAGCGCCCTGCTCTCTGCCCATCTGCTGCTGCCTTGCAGGGGGCGCTGTGGGGAGATACAGCACCCTGCTCTCTGCCCCACAGCCCAGGATACCTCCTAAAGCGCAGACAGCAGGGGCCCAGCAGTGACGGCTCACGGTAGCCCTGCCGGGGCCATCTCTCGCACGTGGGAACTCGCCACGTGTCCAGTGTACAAGCCTGCGGTGCCCGGCTCCTTCCCCTGGGAGACGGCAGTGAGTGAGAGGACGGAGAGCTGACCATGTCTGACACTCCGTCCTCATGCCACCTGTCACACGTGTGTGACACGCATGAACGGAAACAGAACAGGACTTAAAGACGGATACTTCGGCTGGGACCAAAGGTAGACCCAACACGCCAGCTCTGACAGACCAAGGAAGCCGGGGATGCCACTCTACTCCACTGCCAGGGCTTAAGCAAGGTTAAGTTTTCTGTTAAAAAATTGTATTCACATTCTTTTCTGAGAGGCAGAGTGGGGAGAGAGAGAGACAGAAACTCCCACCCACTGGTTCACTCCCCAAAGGCCTACAATGGCTGGGGCTGGGCCAGGTCTGAGACCAGGAACTCAATCCAGGCCCTGCACATGGGTGGCAGCGACCCGAGTACTTGAGCCCTCAATGCTACCTCTCAGGGTCTGCATTAGCAGGAAGCTGGAAGGGGAGCTGAGCCGGGACTCCAGTCTAGGCACTCCAACATGGGCTACGCAATCTTAACCGCTACGCCAATGCCCACCCCCCCACGACCATTAATTTTAGGTTTCCAAGGTCAATAGTAAACAACCTTCCCGTGTATTTTGTGACAATAAAGTGACAGGACAACTATAGAGGAGGCGCTTTTCTATTGTGAGAGTTCTGTCAATCTGCAACATGTGCTGATGACCAGCACAAACGTCACTGTTACAGTGTGTGGGTGATGTCATCACACACTCGTCACTGTTACAGGTACGGATGATGTCATCACACGCTCGTCACTGTTACAGGTATGGATGATGTCATCACACGCTCATCACTGTTACAGGTATGGATGTCATCATACGCTCGTCACTGTTACAGTGTGTGGATGATGTCATCACATGCTCATCACTGTTATAGGAGTGTGTGGATGATGTCATCACACACTTGTCACTGTTACAGGTACAGATGATGTCATCACATACTCATCACTGTTACAGGTATGGATGATGTCATCACACGCTCATCACTGTTACAGGTATGGATGATGTCATCACACTCGTCACTGTTACAGGTATGGATGATGTCGTCACACGCTCGTCACTGTTACAGTGTGTGGATGTGTCATCACATGCTCATCACTGTTACAGTGTGTGGATGATGTCATCACACGCTCGTCACTGTTACAGTGTGTGGATGATGTCATCACACGCTCATCACTGTTACAGTGTGTGGATGATGTCATCACACACTCATCACTGTTACAGGTATGGATGATGTCATCACACACTCGTCACTGTTACAGGTATGGATGATGTCATCATACGCTCGTCAGTGTTACAGTGTGTGGATGATGTCATCACACGTCACTGTTACAGCATGTGGATGTCATCACACACACACATACACTCATCACTGTTATGGGCAGTGTGTCAATGGATTATGTCATGCCATATGTCGCTGTTACGGTAGTGTACTGGTGATCCCACATGTCACTGTTACTGGTAGTGTGCTGATGACACCGTCACACACACACAGACACACACACACAGTCACACACACAGACACACACAGAGTCACTGTTATTAGTAGTGTGCAGATGTTACCACACACCACTGTTACGGGTAGTATGTTGGTGATGCCACATCCATGGCCTGCTCTTGTCACTGTCCAGTCCAGGTCCACAAGGCCTCAAGGCGGTGCCCCACAGCTCAGGATCCACGGTCTTCCTGCCCCTGCCCCTCTCCTCCATCGTCCACCACCACTACCCTCAACTTGACTTCTATCATTTCTGTTTCTACCAAGGGCTGTAGGTCCATAAATAATGCATAGCATGTTTTGCATATCTTAAAAGGTTCCTATAAATAACAGAATAATGTGCTGATAATTCAGAAACTTTTTTTTTTTACCTTTGATGTTTTTGTTTGTTTGTTTTTTGGTCTGTGAAGACACATGTGGCTCTGATTTTGTTGGTGTTTTTGTTTTCTAAAGTGAGCCTCTGGACTTCATTACACACATAACGCACACCGCATTTATCTATTCTCCTGAGAACGGGCACAGAGAGTGTTTCCAACGAGCGCGGTTACAACCAGTGCCGCGAGCAGCACCACTGCACACACCCCGCACACACGTGTGCACTCCTCGGGGCTGGGCTTGCTGGGAGTCTGATGTTTCTCACGGGGTCTCCATGACTCAGCCACCCAGGGTCAGCATCAGCAGCCGACGTCGCACAGGCCTCCCCTCCCCGGACCCCACTCTGCTTGTTCCTCCGCTTCTTCAAACTGGGCCCTGTGTTTTTAGTTCTCTGAGTTTCAGATTCCTCCCACTTACGAGGAAAATGTGGCAAAACTGTTTTTTAAAGGGAAAATGAGATCTCAGCTGTGGAAGGGCTTTGAAAACTGCAGGGTGGGGGAGGGTTTGTTCCTATGTAAAGTTTCTATCTTCCCCTCCCCCACAGGGCCTCTCCCGCAGTGGGCATGGGCTCCACAGGGAACCTTACGGCAGTGTGGTTGGAAGGGTCTAGAACAATGCTCATACTCCATGCCTCTGCTGTGGACATGAGTTCCACCAGAGAAACTTACAACAGTGTGGCTGGAAGGTTCTAGAATGCACCCAGACTCCCTGCTCTGGTATGGGCCAGGGTTCCGTGAGGGAAACGTAGAGCAGTGTGGCTGGAAGGTTCTAGAATGATCCCTGCTGCTGTATCTGCCCTGAGAAACCCAAGGGCTGTGAATGAGACAGCTTTCCCTCCATGCTTAGGCTGTGTTGAATGAGAGGTCACCCTGGGTGACCCGTCTGCACAGCTGGTCACAGAATCTGTCAGAGTGAGTTCCTGCTTAGAGACGCAGAAGAGAAACCCATGGTGGAGGCCTTGGGAGGGCGGGCTGTGTGCTGACAGGAGGCTTTCCAACCACTGACCCAGCTGTGAATGCCAAGCAGAACGTCTCCCTGAGGGCCCAGGTCCACTTGTCCATAGCCCTGTCACCAACAACTGCTTCCACTGAGGGGCCCAGGGGATCCGAATCCACGGCCCTGGCAACACCGCCCGGCCCGTGCAGACCTAAGTGCTGTCTCAGAAGCAGCCCCGTGACCCAGCTCCAGTCCTGTGCAGCTGAAATACAGGGGAGCTCTGTCCACCCAGGGACCCACCAAAGGCACCTGGCGGGAGCCACATCCACGAACACCCCTGGTGACAGGTCTGCCAGTCACGGACCTGACTGTGGTCCCTGAAGCCATCTCATGGTGTGGTCTGTTTCTCTCTGCTACGGTCCAGATGAGGTCCTGCCCACCAGGGGCCCCACGGGAGCTCATCCAGGAACCTGGCAGGAGCCACACCTGTGTACACCCCTGGTGCCAGGCCTGCCAGTCATGGACCTGACTGTGGTCCCTGAAGCCATCTCATGGTGTGGTCTGTTTCTCTCTGCTACGGTCCAGATGAGGTCCTGCCCACCAGGGGCCCTACGGGAGCTCATCCAGGAACCTGGCAGGAGCCACACCTGTGTACACCGCTGGTGGCAGATCTGCCAATCAGGGACCTGACTGTGGTCCCTGAAGCCATCTCATGGTGTGGTCTGTTTCTCTCTGCTATGGTCCAGATGAGGTCCTGCCCACCAGGGGCCCTACGGGAGCTCATCCAGGAACTCAGCGGGAGCCACACCTGTGTACACCCCTGGTGTCAGGTCTGCCAATCAGGGACCTGACTGTGGAGCTGGTTCCGGCTCTGCTCAACCACAATCCCAGAAGCAGCCCCATCACCATGTGGGAGGTCTTTGCACTCTAGAAGCGTCTGTGAAGTTACTGGAAGAAGTGCCCGCTCTGACGAATGCACAGACACTACTGCAAGCCTGCACGGCCCATCAGAGGAGACTGACAGCGCACCAGCACCTCCCCTTAGAAATGGACACCCCCAAACTGCCTGGCAAAGCAATCAAAACGATTGTGTCAAATAAGCTCAACAAGCTGCAAGACATGGACAGACAACCAGATGAAACCAGGAAAACAACACACAGTTAGAAGCTTGATAAGAAATATAAACCTCGAATAAGAACGCAAATGAAATCCGGGAGCTGAACAATGCCATGACTGAAAAGGAAAACATCAGTGAAGAGCTTCCACATCAGACTCAAGCATGCAAAAGAATCTGTGAACTAACAGCTTCGTCACTTGAAATAATCTAGCTGGAAGACCAAAAGGAATGGAGAGAGGAAAGACTAGGAAGTACGGAACAGGTGAGCCAATCTGAGGGCACTTCTTTAAGTCTGTGGAATAGTGGCATTAGAAGATGAGTTTGTTTTTTTTTTAAATCTGTGCACAGATTTTTTTTCACAACACATTAGTCCATGAATTTCTGAAGTATCCTTGTGTGTATATTATGGATGAACCACGAAGACTGGAGAAAGAAAAAGGGGAAAGCCCGACTTAAAGAAATAAAACAGGAAATCCCCAAATCTGAAGAGGAAATTCAACATCAGACCCAGGATGCCCAAAGCCAGAACACTGTCTTTACTGTGACTCGTTGTAACCAAGTTGTCAAAACTCAAAGACAAAGAGAGAACTTTCAATGTCCATGAGAAGCTCATCACACACAGGAAATCCTCACATATCATCAGTAGGTTTCTCTGCAGAAACCTTACGGCCAGGAGGGAGAGGTCTATTCAAATGGCAACCAGCAATACTGCAATGCAGGCAAATCAGGTCTATGCAGGAAGCTACGGTGAGGCCAGCATTGCACCAAAGCTGGGCAGCGCTTGGGCCCCCTCCATCTCTGTGGGAGTCCTGAATTGAGTTCCTGGCTCCTGGCTTTGGTGGGCATTTGTATTTGGGGAGTTGTGGGGAGCAGCTCGGACTAGACTAAGTTACTGGAATTAAGACTTATTCTATGCATCTGCTCTCCCACAATATGGCGCTGGGAGAGAAGTAAACAGCTTCCGCACAGCTGCCTCCAGTTCAACCAATAAACTGTAGGACTTGCTCCTGATTGGAGAGCAGCGTACTCGGCGTGTGGGCAGCCGAGTTGGGATTGGCGGAGGAGGACTATAAAGGAGGAGAGAGACGGCATGCACCAGGAACATCTATGGGGAACATCTAAGGGAACCCGTGCAGCCCCCGAGAAAGCCGGCCGGCGGTGTGCCGCTCCCCTGCGGAAGTGGGGAATGCGGCCAGGGGGAACTGCCCTTCCACGGAGGTGGAAGGGATAGTAGCCAACCCGGGAAGAACCAGCAGCAAACCCGGGGAGGGCCGAGCAGATGAAAGAACAGCGCAGGGTTTAGTGTTGCTCCTCCACGAAGAGGGGGAGCGACATAATGGTGCCGTGACTCGGATATGAAGCCTAGGCAGGGCTTAGTGTCGTTCCTCCACGAAGAGGGGGAGCGACATAATGGTGCCGTGACTCGGATAGGAAACCTAGCTCGGATAGGAAACCTAGGACGGATATGAAACTTAGGAGGGAAGAAACGGGAAGAATTGGGAAAATATCAGAGAGAGAGACTAGCAAACAGCCTAGGGAAAATACCGGAGAGAGAGACTAGCAAACAGCCTAGGGAAAAGCCGGACGAAAAGGGTGCCGGAAGAAGCTATTGAAAGCCTAGGCATAGACTCGGCTACGGACTACGGGGGGAAGCTGGGAGAAATCTCTAAGGGCGAAAGCGAAAGTGAAAGCTAGAACAAACAGACTCGGACGCGGACTGTGGGGAGAGGCCAGGAGAAATGAGGGAGGAATATTGTTGGAGGAAAGCTTGGGGAAACATACCGGGTAGAGAAAAATGTTAGGGAAATTGAAGCCACGGGGGGCAGGCCAAGGCGGACACGAAAGCCACTTTGGGATTCTCAAGTCAGCCCGGGAATAGGGGGCGAAAAGTTGAAACCAGAAGCTGAGACGCAAGCCAGATTGGGATCCGTCTGATTAGCCCGGGGAGCAAAGGACGGGAAGCCAAATCGTGGGGCGGAGACGTACGCTGGGTTGAATTCGCCAGGCTAGCCCGGGGAACTTGGATTGAATGCTAGTGGTGGAGACGCAAGCTACGCTGTGTTACTCGCGGAAGCCGCCGCGTGCAGAGAGAGCACGGGGCGTGAATAGATAGGGAACGCTGGCGTAGGCCGTGGTTCAGACGCGAAAGGGTTAAGCGTGGAGACCGCGGAGCGCGCGAAGCCGAGCCGCGCAAAGCCGGGAAGCTGCGCAGATGAGAGAGGCACGCGGGCTGAAGCGGCGCAGAGCCGGGAACCCGCCGGCGGGGCGAGGTGCCGGGAAGCCGCGGGGATAAGAGAAACAGAAGTTTTAGAAGTAAAGTGAGAGAAATAGGAACGTTGGCAGACAGAAGTAAAATGGGAGAAATAGGAATGCCCGGAGATAGAGAAATAGAGAAATAAAAAGGCCTCCCTACAACACTGCAATGTGAGAGCTTGGATTCGGTCTGCCTAATCAAGTGAGGCGATGAGCACCTGCGGGCAGCTAGCAGCTTATGCGCCGCAGGTCACCGAAGACAGGCACGAATTAACATCAGTAAGGCTTCCCCACAATACAACAATATTAAGCTTGGATTCGGTCTGCCTGATTTAAGGCGGTAAGCGCCAGCAAGCAGCTCGACCAGAGTATGAGCTGCAGGTCACCGAAGATAGGCACAAACCAACACTAATAAGTCTCCCCCACAATACGGCAATGAGAAGGCTTGGATTCGGTTTGCCTGATAGGTTTTGTAAACACCTGCAGGCAGTTCTAGCAGAGCAGAGCATGCGCTGCAGGGCACCGAACACAGGCACGCATCAGCGCCTAAAAACCTCCTCACAATGGCGAAGAGAGGACCCGGATTCGGTTTTCCTGATGGATAGGACTTGTAAGAGCCTGTGGCAACTCTAGCAAGTAGAGCAGAGTGTGTGCTGCGGGACACCGAAGACAGGCGCGTATCAACGCCAAAAAAAAAAAAAAAATAAAAAGAAAGGGGGATCTGTGGGGAGCAGCTCGGACTAGACTAAGTTACTGGAATTAAGACTTATTCTATGCATCTGCTCTCCCACAATATGGCGCTGGGAGAGAAGTAAACAGCTTCCGCACAGCTGCCTCCAGTTCAACCAATAAACTGTAGGACTTGCTCCTGATTGGAGAGCAGCGTACTCGGCGTGTGGGCAGCCGAGTTGGGATTGGCGGAGGAGGACTATAAAGGAGGAGAGAGACGGCATGCACCAGGAACATCTATGGGGAACATCTAAGGGAACCCGTGCAGCCCCCGAGAAAGCCGGCCGGCGGTGTGCCGCTCCCCTGCGGAAGTGGGGAATGCGGCCAGGGGGAACTGCCCTTCCACGGAGGTGGAAGGGATAGTAGCCAACCCGGGAAGAACCAGCAGCAAACCCGGGGAGGGCCGAGCAGATGAAAGAACAGCGCAGGGTTTAGTGTTGCTCCTCCACGAAGAGGGGGAGCAACATAATGGTGCCGTGACTCGGATATGAAGCCTAGGCAGGGCTTAGTGTCGTTCCTCCACGAAGAGGGGGAGCGACAGGGAGTGAACCAGTGGGTTGGATGTGTGTGTGTGTGTGTGTGTGTGTGTGTCTGTGTCCCTTTGCCTTTTAAAATTAATAAAAGTTTAGCTCACACGTCACCTAAATATTCCCTCCATGGAATTTTTTTTATTTATTTTTTATTTATTTATTTTTATTATTTTTTTTTTGACAGGCAGAGTGGACAGTGAGAGAGACAGAGAGAAAGGCCTTCTTTTGCCATTGGTTCACCCTCCAATAGCTGCCGCGGCTGGTGCACTGCAGCCGGCGCACCGCGCTGATCCAATGGCAGGAACCAGGTACTTCTCCTGGTCTCCCATGGGGTGCAGGGCCCAAGCACTTGGGCCATCCTCCACTGCACTCCCTGGCCACAGCAGAGAGTTGGCCTGGAAGAAGAGCAACCAGGACAGAATCCGGCGCCCTGACCGGGACTAGAACCCGGTGTGCCAGCGCTGCAAGGTGGAGGATTAGCCTAGTGAGCCACAGCGCCGGCCCCTCCATGGAATTTCTGCAACACAGAGCCCATGCTCCTCACTGCCCGCCTCTGACACACTGCACCTGTTCTGTTCTCCTCAACCTGCCTTGGGGAAGCACGGGTCGGGAATGAAGGGTGTCATTATGCTGTCATTATGTCATCAATGCCACGGCAGGGGCTAAGGAACCCCAGGTGAAGGACGTTCCTCAGACTCTGAGCAACGGGGCAGAACAAGGCGCAAGGCGCCTCCAGTCCCCAGGGTGCTCTGCAGGCTCACTCGCTCGCCAGGCTCCCCTGCCTTTACAGGGGGGTCTCCCACGGCTGTCACTTTACCTCCCTAACCACAGTGGCTGCAGCACACTGACAGTGAGGGTGAGAAATCTACCCCAGGAGCTGGGGGGCGGGGAGGGATTAGGCCCGCTTTGAGCAGTGTCCCGGGGTGGACACCTGCAAAGTCCAGCAGTGGCCACTACAGTCCGAGGGAGGTCACTTCCCGGCTGGACTGGCTGAGGCTGAGAAGGGCAGTGCAATCCGCCCAGCTCTCAGCACCGTCCACTCACTTGCTTTCCGTGCCCCTGGAGTCTCACCTGCCCAGAGGGGTTTCCGGTGCCCGGTCTTCCCGGAAATCACAGCCTCTGGCAGGCGGCTTGCCCTGGGAACAGGTGAGTACCCAGTCGGGGCGCCCAGCCTGTCTGGGGCCCCTCTCTCGCCCTGCCAGCTGACCATGGGCAAGGTGACTGTGGGCACTGGGCACTCCTACGGCGCCGACATTGGGGGAGCAAGAAGGAAATGGAGAGTGACGCCCCTTTCTCCGGACTCAGCTCCTCCCCAACTTAGAAAGGCAACTTACTGTGAATTGTAAATACAGTGACGACTAAATTCATAGGGAAACAAAGTCACAGTGCAGTCCGAAGATTAAACAACACCTGGATATGTGACAACAGAGGAAGGTCTCCACACCTCCACTCCCGGGTCTGGTGCTGCAGCTCAGCCTGGCCAGGCGTTCCCTCTGTCTGGCTCAGATCACCGCACGGCTGTTTACTCTCAGGCCGCCACCTTCTGCACACTTAAGACCCAGTGAAGTTGCAAACACGGGTGATCCTGAGTTTCCATACTCCAGCCGTTAATTTCAGAAAACTCAAAAGTCAAAAGCAATCCATGGGCGGAGCACATGTGACATCACCCCTGCAGGGTAGGTGGGCAGGCCTCATACTGGGCAGCCAGACCACTGCCTGGGCACACAAGGCCACCAGGCGTGCCAGCCCAGCCCAGCCCAGGAACACCAGGGCAGCCCGTGCACCGGAGCAGGGATGTGGCGGGGGGGGGGGGGGGCTCAGGAATTCCCTGGTTCCAACCAGAAGTGCGAGCCCCTGACCGACCCTGTGTGGAGTATCTTCCTCCCCAGAGTTCCCCTAGTGCCCGACATTTCTACCTCACCACCTCCCAAGTCTCTGCCCTTCCCCCTTTGCAACTGTAAAGCCCTTCACTGGACCAGGGCCACCCTGCCAGAGGCCAGGGGAGGGAGGTTAGCGTCCCAGGCGCCCATGACCAGCTTCGCTCTGAGGAAGGCTGCTCTGACTCCAGGCACACAGACTGCGGGCTTCCCATGTGAGCCACAGCAAGTAAGCACCACGGCGGGCTTCCCACGTGAGCCACAGCAAGTAAGCGCCACGGTGTGAGCAGCAGTGAGAAAGCCCCACTGAGCCCACCCTTCTGAGTGACCCCACGGAGCCCATCCCCCTGAACAAGCACCACTGAGCCCACCCCACGGAGCCCGCCCCACAGAGCCCACCCCTCTGAGTGAGCCCACTGGCCCATCCCCCTGAGCAACCCCACTGAACCCACCCCTCTGAGTGACCCCACTGAGCCCACCCCTCTGAGCGACCCCATGGAGCCCATCCCCCTGAGCGAGCACCACTGAACTCACCCCACTGAGTCCGCCCCATGGAGCCCACCCCTCTGAGTGACCCCACTGAACCCACCCCTCTGAGTGAGCCCACTGAGCCCATCCCCCTGAACAAGCACCACTGAGCCCACCCCTCTGAGCGACCCCACTGAGCCCACCCCTGTGAGCAACCCCACTGAGCCCACCCCTCTGAGCGACCCCACGGAGCCCACCCCTGTGAGCGACCCCACTGAGCCCATCCCTCTGAGTGACCCCACTGAGCCCACCCCTCTGAGTGAGCCCCACTGAACTCACCCCACGGAGCCTGCCCCACTGAGCCCACCCCTCCGAGTGACCCCACTGAGCCTGGCCCACTGAGCCCATCCCACAGAGCCCGCCCCACGGAGCCCATCCCAGAGTCTGCTCCACTGAACCCGTCCCACTGAGCCTGGCCCACGGAGCCCATCCCACATCCTGGCTCGGATCCAGAGACGGCGAAGGTTTCAAACAACACAGAAACCAAGTCCTCCTGTGAAAGAGTTTCATGTCCGGGAAACAGGAGAGACACTTCTGAGTAAGACAGACATTTTAGAAGGCGTGAGAGAGTTTTGGTGAGGATGCCCCCAGCACACGCCTCGTGGACGAGGGCGCTCCAGATGCCTGCGTAGCTTCAATGTATCTGCACGCCGCTCCACGGAGGCTCGGGAGGGGCTACAACGAAAGACGTCACCACGTCGTGAAGACAGCAGGAATGAGGAGGCGGAGGAAGGGCCAGCGTCAAGGGTTCTGACAGGCATAAATCTGAACTCGAGGCCCCGGCAGCCAAGGTCAAAGGGTGCAGGCCATCCTGCTCCCCACGAGGAGGAGAGCGGACGCATCAGGACTGCGGGGGCCACTGTGCATTATCACAGAGCCCCTGCACAACAGCTTCACAGTAAACAAAGGCAGAAGTAGACTCTGGGTTGTTGATTCACCCCTTATCGTCACAATCACCTGCTGATGCGAGTGCGCCCACCACAAAACAGGGCTGCACTGCTGCCCCCTCTCAACCACACGGCTTCAGAAGTTTGGCTCTTGTGGGCCAACATTTCCAAAAAGAACCTGAAGGCTCCATGGATTTGTCCACCTTTATGGCCAAGGAAGAACTTTTCTTTCTAACCAGAAACAGGGCATTTACTATCTAATTCTTTTTTTTTTTTTTTGACAGGTAGAGTTATAGACAGTGAGAGAGAGAGAGACAGAGAGAAAGGTCTTCCTTTTTTCTGTTGGTTCACCCCCCAATGGCCGCTACAGCCAGCGCTGCGCCGATCCGAAGCCAGGAGCCAGGTGCTTCCTCCTGGTCTCCCATGTAGGTGCAGGGCCCAAGCACTTGGGCCATCCTCCACTGCCTTCCTGGGCCACAGCAGAGAGCTGGACTGGAAGAGGAGCAACTGGGACTAGAACCCAGCGCCCATATGGGATGCCGGCCCTGCAGGCGGAAGATTAACCAAGTGAGCCACGGTACCGGCTCTATACCATCTGATTCTTATCAGCACTTCATAAAAGAAGGTTTTAAAATATTTATGGGGGCCGGTGCTGTGTGGTGCAGTGGGTTAGAGCCCTGGCATGCAGCACCGGCATCCCATATGGGCACAGGTTTGAGTCCCGGCTGCTCCACTTCCGACCCAGCTCTGCTGTGGCCGGGGAAAGCAGTGGAAGACGGCACCCTGCAGGCAGGTGCTGGATCACAAACGGCTTTCCTCACCCACAGTCAAGGACTTGCAGGTCCGTCCCTATTACAGGGGTACGTGTTTGATGCTCTGCAGGGGTACTCACAACACCCCCACCCCAGCCCTCTGCAGAGTGCATACACTGGGGGGATCCATTTTGGAGAAGACAGGAGGGGCACCCCCTAGTGGAATCTAATGCCACTGCAGTCTCCACGTATGGACTTCAGCCCGATGGAGACCCTCCACTCTGACATACTAGAGGCAGGCAGGCAGACAGACAGACAGACGTCCTGATTCCAGTGCACTTCTGAGTCCCACCCAGTCATCCAGTGGTTTCACCTCTCATCTACTGCATTCAAAAACTAAACTTATTGAAGTACTTACTAAAGTACACAATGCAAAAAAAAAAAATATAAAAATTAAGGCAACAGGGAGATCTGTGAAAAGAATAATAACAACAGAAAGTCATTACTGAAATCAGGACCAAAACACACATCCCAGGTCTTCTGTTGGCAGCAGGTCACAGTCATCTTTAAACTTCCCAGGAGACGACTTGGAGAGAGAAACCTTGAGTTTCAGGAGTCACAAAACCCGGATGACTAACAGAAGCCCAGCCCCCGAGACGCCCAGGTGTGCCCACCCTGGGCTAAGGCCACCTCCCACAGCGCGATAGAAACCCGGCAATGCCCTGCACCACGTGCGGGTGGCAAACACAACAGTGAGCTGCACAGGCCGGTTCCCTGGCCCTTCCCTGTGGACAGGGGCCGGGGCCTGTCTGCAGCTTCCTTCAGGACGTCCGGGGAAACGGACCAGCTTGTATCAGCTTCAGGGGGCCACCGTGGGGGTGACGAAAGTGGCTGCACTTGCATGTGTCTGTCTGTCTGCCACTGTGGTGATGCGATGGTGATGCGATGTAGCCGCCCCTCCTCGGAACAGCCAGGGGGTCTGCCACACCTCTGCTCAGAATCTTGGAGCAGGAGGCCGTGGCAGGAGCGAGCCTGGCTGGCCTGGGGGAGGGTGGGAGGTGTGGTCCCGCGGTCAGCACACTCTGTCCCCTTGGTGTAGCCATCATGGAGCAGGAGGCTGTGGCAGGAGCGAGCCTGGCTGGCCTGGAGGAGGGTGGGAGGTGTGGTCCTGCGGTCAGCCCACTCTGCCCTGGTGTAGCCATCATGGAGCAGGAGGCCGTGGCAGGAGCGAGCCTGGCTGGCCTGGAGGAGGGTGGGAGGTGTGGTCCTGCGGTCAGCCCACTCTGCCCTGGTGTAGCCATCATGGAGCAGGAGGCCGTGGCAGGAGCGAGCCTGGCTGGCCTGGTGTAGGGTGGGAGGTGTGGTCCCGTGGTCAGCACACTCTGCCCTGGTGTAGCCATCACCACCAGACACAGGAAGGAAGCTACCTTCTGTCAGTTGGTGCCCAGTCAGCCACAAAGGCACGGGTGAGCCTGGCTCTTCAGAGGCTCCCCCTTTGACGTTGTGGCCCACGGCCAGCAGTCACTTCCTGTCCCTGAGTGCCCATGCTTGCTACTGTGTCACTGTCACGCTCACGCGGCCCTCTCTGCCACTGCTCCTGGCTCCAGCGTCTGCTCCGTCTGCTCTCTCACCAGCTCTGCAAACCGAGGGTCAGGGAGACGAGGGGGACAGCACAGGGACATCCGGCAACGTGCAGGGAGCCAGGGGTTCAGACTCAGGCAGGACGAAGTCCTTCGGGGCAGGAGGTCCAGAGGCCGGTTCTGGCCCCACGAGGGTCCACATGGGCAAGCCCCAGCTTGCCTGAGACTGTGTGACCTGGAAGCACGGCTCGGTGTTTCCGAACCTCATCTTGCTCCGACGATCACATCATCTGCCGGGCTTGTCACGCGAGCTTCGACACGCAGGACCCCTGCGGGTGCTGACTATGGAGCCGCTATACTGTCGGTGCTTAATAAAGGCTGAAGAGTGCCCACCGTGTGCCAGGGCGCGGGGACACGGTCGTGAGCGAGACACGTTCTGTGCTGTCCAGCTTCCTCTCTTCTGTTGATGCCCTCCGATGTGGGGTTCTCTGCGGAACATTCTCGAAGGACTTCCGTCCTCTTCCTCCTTGCTCCCACAATTCTTAGGCACTTCGCTCCTTCCGGGCACCCAGGAGGGGCTGGGGACAAGGCGACACTGCACAGCTAGCGGGGCTGACAGCAGAGCAGGCGCACTCAGTAGCCCCCGCCTCACCACAGGCCCCCAGGGTGTGAATGGGGCGCGTTGTAGAGGGAAATCAGATCCCAACCCCTGGAGAGCAGCTTTTTGGATCGGAGGAATTACTTGTGCGTTAAACCCATCGTGACGGGGGCTGACCTACCTCACAGGGGCGCTGGGGGGGGGAGGGGGCTCGTTGGTGAGATGGAAACCAGGTAACCCTCATGGCAGAGATTCAAGTTTGGAAAGGCCTGGAATATTCCTCAACCGAGGGGTTCCTGCAGTCAGTCCCCTGTCAAAAGCCACATCCGTGTTGCTGCTCATGGCCAAAAAAATCAAGCTTGCTGCGTCCTTGGCTCTAAAATCACCGACTCTCAGGCACGCCCCTCCCGCACCCTCTGCTTTCACAGGGTCCAGACTCCCAGGCTGGCTGCCTGGCGCCACCCTTGGCCTTGCCTGCTGGCATTCTCTGGGACAATGAACACGCGGCCCTGTGGGTGTCAGATACCTGCTAGGTTCTGGGCTGCCAGCAAAGTCCTAACACTCCTATCTGGGGGTTCGGGGTGCCCACTTGACACTGCCCAACGTTTTAGCAGGGAGACCAGGTTAGGGTACGCAGAGACATGAAGCAGAAACACCCATTCTTCTAAGATGTCAGAAGAAAGAAAATGTCCACGAGAGAGAGAGAGAAAGAGAGAGAGAGAGAGAGAGAGAGAGAGGGTGGGCGGGCGCATGGCTGCCAGGCGAGCTGGCTAGAGCAGGTCTGTGCGGCCAACCCCAGTGGGGGTGGCATCTCCCGGCACCAGGAAGGCAGCCGAGCCACACAGAGAAATGAGGAGGATGCTGGGAAGGGCAGCTGTGTGCACACCAGAGCTGGGCTTTCCTGCAGAGTAGGGCCAAGCCCCCTCCCCGTCCTGGGACCCCAGCAGGATCCAGCCCCCGGGGTCCTCAGCACGGCGTTTTCCGCAATGCCTGCCAGACATCTGGGGATCTGGTGGGCGACCCGGCCTTTGCGCGCGCCGGGAACATGGAAATCGCATGATGAAATATAAGCCGGGGAGCTCTTTTTTCCATTAGACGAGGAATTTCTTGGGATTTGCTAAACATTTCTGTTTGATTCAAGACAGAAACCTTTCGGCAAAGGGTGCCAGAGACAGACATGGGGCCGAACGCCGAGGACAGGGATTATTTATCTGGGCACGGGGACTTGTCACGTGGCCCCTACCCCCCGGGAAAGTCCTTTCACACAATCGGCCGGCGGCTCAGGACCCGAGACGCCACCGCAGATCCCTGCACTCAGAAGAGTGCTGCTTTTTTTTTGTTTTAACAAGAGAGCTATTGGGGCCAGTGCAGTGGCCTAGTGTGTTAAGTGCTTGGCCTGAGATGCCGGCATCCCATATGGGCACTGGTTCCTGTCCCAGCTGCTCCACTTCCAATCCATCTCCCTGCTAATGGCCCAGGAAAATCAGTGGAAGACGGCCCAAGGGTTTAGGTCCCTGCCACCCAAATGGCCACAACAGCCAGGGTTTGGCCAGGTTGAAGCCAGGAGCTTCTCCCAGCTCTGCCATGTGGGTGCAGGGGCCCAAGCACTTGAGCTTTTCCAAGTGCATTAACAGAGAGCTGGATCTGAAATGGAGCAGCCAGGACTTGAACCCGCGCCCTCATGGGATGCAGGCGGTAGCTTTGCCCATGACACCAGAACGCCTGCCCCCAGAGCATGGGTTGTTTTTACACAGCCTTATTTATGTCGAATTTCTTTCCACCCAAGCTTCCTTTTCCTAATTTGTCTTCTTGTACATCACATGCACCCACTTTGTCAAGTTGCTTTAAATTCCTCCGAGAAGGAAGCGTTCACGGATGAGCAGCTTCTGAGGAATGCTTGGTGGGCACTGCTGATCCCTGGACACAAAGAGACCAACAGGCCTGGGGCTGAGCTCTGCGGGTCACTCCTGTCCTGCACTGGGACATCCCGCTCAACGCTATCCCTGTAACGCGAGGCCAGACAATGGGGACGCTCGAGGCGTGGTCTGCGCCCACATCCGTGAATCTCCCCCCACCTGGAGGAGGTGGGACTCGGGAGGGCAGCGGCAGAGCGGGGAAGACGGACGTGTCGCCACATCCTTTCTGCTCCACCTCCGGGAAAGCTACAGCGAGTAGGCAGGGCCTTGTCTGCTGGCTGAGAAAGTTCATCGAAAAGGCACAGTGTGCAAAAACTTAGGCGTGGCTTTCAAAATCTTTTGGCACCAAAATAAATGTGCCCTTTTCTTTTAGACAGACAGAAAGAAACACACACATCCCAAATTTCCCACCCAGTGGTTCACTCCCCAGATTCCCACAGCATCTGAACCTGGAAGAGCCGACAAGCCTGGAATTAGGAGCTGGAACGGAGAACTGAGAATCAGACACTCTTAAAAGTTTACATTGCTAAACCAGTCTCCTATCTTTTTAAATGATTCACTGATTTATTTGAAAGGCACAGTGATAGGGTTGGGGAGAGAGAAAGAGAGAGAGGAGATCCCATCCATCCGTTCACTCCCCAAACGCCTTCAATCGCAGAGCTGTGCGGGAATGAGGCCAGCAGCCAGGACCCCAGCCGAGCCTCCCACATCGGGAGCAGGGGCGCAGCCACCTGGGCCATCACCTGCTGCCTTCCAGGTTCTGAATTAGCAGGAAGCTCGGGTTGGGATCAGAACTGGGCAAGGAACCCAGGTACTCTGATGTGTCACAAGGGTGTCTTAACTGCTTGGCCCGCCCCTCGTGTCATCTCATCATTAATAAAAAATAACAACGGGGCCGACGGTGTAGCTCAGCAGCTTAACTGCTGCCTGCAGAGCCAGCATCCCATAGGAGCACCAGTTCTAGTCCCGGCTGCTCCACTTCTGATCCAGCTCCCTGCTAACGGCCTGGGAAAGCAGCAGAAGATGGTCCAAGTGCTTAGGCCCCTGCACCTGTGTGAGGGAGTGCCTGGCTCCTGGCTTTGGCCTGCCATGGCCATCACTGCCATTTGGGGAGTGAGCCAGAGAATGGCCCATCTCTCTGTGTCTCTCCACCTCTGGACAGATCTTGAAAGCAGCAGCAGCAGCCACGCACTGGGCACCTGCTCTGCACCAGACACCGCCGTGCCCCACCTCCTCAGTCTTCACTAAGGCGCTGTGACGGTAACACAGCCCCCATCTCAGTGATAGCAAGAATGGCCATCACCCCACCACAGATCTGTGTCTCATGGCCCAGGGGCTCCCCCACTCCCCTGCCAATGGCATCGCCATCACTCAGGGGCTCGTGCCAAGCACCTGCCGTCTGGTCACTCCTCGATTCAGAGGGTTGTAAGGTGGGGCACGTCTAGGAAACCCTTTCATCTGAATGACTTCTCGCGCTCCTGAGGGGTACGAGAACCCAAACAGAAGAAACAAATGATGGAGATTACACGGATGAGGCACACATATCACACGCGTGTGTCCAGTACAGATGGAAGGATGGTTCCAAAGGGTGTTTTAATATTTTAAAGATCTATTTATTTGAAAGGCAGAGTCACACAGAGAGAATGAGAGACAGAGAGACAGAGAGAGAGAGAGAGAGAGATGGTCCATCTCCTGGTTCACTCCCCCAATGGCTGCAATGGCTGGAACTGGGCCAGGTTGAAGCCAGGAGGCTGGAACCCCATCCAGATCTCCCGCGTGGGTGCAGGGGCCCAAGCACTTGGCTGTCATCCACTGCCTCGCAGGTGTGTTAGCAGGGAGCTCGATCAGAAACGAGCAGCCAGGATCAGAACAGGTGCTCTGATATGGGATAGCAGCTTCGTAAGCAGTGGCTTAACCCACTGTGTCCCAACGCTGGACCCAGGGGGCACTTTAAAAGCTTGGTGTCTCTGCTGACAATAAAACAGCTCAATCCTTTATTTGAGTGTGAAACGCCAGCGTGGACAAGGCGTCTTCTCCATCACCTTCCCTTGGCACAGCCTGACGTTCTGGTCCCAAGCTGGTGTCTCAGGCGCCTGTGCCTTGGCCCACATGCAGTGGCCTTCACCCCTGTAGCTCCAGGACCAGGACCTTTCTCCAAGGAGTCCCATGCACCCTTCAGGCCCTCTGCTGGTGCTCACTGAAGTAGGCAGCGGGTCTGAGTTCTTTACAAAGCTGCACTCCCTGAAGGGCCAGCACAGCCTCCGCACCCGGTGTGCCGGGGTCAGCCCAGCCTCCCGCACGGACTCGGGATGCTCCCGGAAGGCGGGAAACCCAGATCCTCGCACATCCCAGCACCCAGCATTCTGTCTTCTACATCAGTTACTCATTTCCTGCCCTAAAAGCGCCTGGCTTGGAATCTCAGCATTCCTCTGTCAGTTCACATTAACTCTCTACGCTAAAGTAAATGCATTTCTATAATATGCTGAAGCTGCAAATAGGGCTTTTTTTAGGTTAAAAAATGATTTTTAAAGGAGAAATGTTCTCATTGAGTCTTTATGCCAAAGCCCCGGTATAAGAAAAAAGGCAAGAAAAAAAAAAAAAGACTCAATGGTTGCACTAGTTTGAAGCCAACAATTCCAGTCATAAAATCTGTGATTTTTTTTTTAAAGATTTATTTATTTATATATTTGAGAGGTAGAGTTACAGATAGAGAGGGAGAGGGAGGGAGGGAAAGGAAGAGAGAGAGGTCTTCCATCCTTTGGTTCATTCTCCAAATGACCTCAATGGCCAAAGCTGCACCGATCTGAAGCCAGGAGCCAGGAGCTTCCTCCTGGTCTCCCACGTGGGTGCAGGGGCCCAAGGACTTGGGCCATCTTCTACTACTTTCCCAGACCATAGCAGAGAGCTGGATCATAAGAGGAGCAGCTGGGGCTCAAACCGGCGCCCATATGGGATGCTGGCGCTGCAGGCGGAGGCTTAGCCCACTATGCCATAGTGCCAGCCCCAAAATACATTATTTTAAAAATTCAGGCATGCAAGTTTGTTGGCCAACAGTTGTCTCAAGAAGTGGAAACAGGAATTTGTGGGAGCTGAGGGTGACCAGACTTGCCGCACAGCGGCAGCCATAGACGGCGCGCACGCAGCTAAGGGAGGTGCCACAGGCGGTCCTGCACTGTTTCGTTCTGTTCCTCACTGATCATTCAAGAAAACAGTATTACGATCCCTGCTTTACAGAAGAGGAACGAGAGAGCTGTAAGAACGGCCTGCCACACAGACGCGTGCGGGGAGACTAAGGGAAAGAGGAAGAGACTATAGAAATCTGTGCGCTGGCAGCCTGAGCAAAGATCTGCTCTCCTGCCTCCCTCCCAGAGCCCCCTGCCCAGGGCAGGAAAACGCATGCCCCAAGCAGGGGTGTAACCCGGGGAAAGACCCCAAGGATTTTCTGGATACCAGAGAGTTTACGTTGGCAAGGGGCCGCCAGAACCAAGCTTGGCAGAGGTGGCTCCGAGTATGGGGCAAGGGGCAGGGGTGGGAAGCCGTGCAGCAAGGGCGGGTCACCCACACCCGGGGAGGACAGGGCTGCCACATGGCGGGGTGCGGGCCAGCTCCAGCACGCCTGCCTGGGTAGCCGAGACAGGACCCAGATGCAGGGTCAGGAAAGGCAGCGGGATCACGGACCGCTCAGCCTGCAGCCTCCGCTGAGCCACAGTTCTGCTCCCGTGGAGTCCATGAACGACAGGGAAGATACCAGGGGTGTGCGCACGCTCCTCCTATTACAACCGTGTGCAGCTGCAGGACCACGTGCTCAGCAAGATAAGCCAGGAGCAAAAGACGAGGAGGAGGACAATTCACAAAGGCTGGGGAGCAGCCGGTGCTGTGGCGTAGCGGCTAAAGCTGCCACCTGTGACAAAGGCATCCCACACAGGTGCTGGTTCGAGTCCCCGCTGCTCCACTTCCCATCCAGCTCCCTGCTAATGTGCCTGGGAAAGCAGTGAAAGATGGCCCAAGTGCTTGGGTCAGTGTATCCACCCGGAGAGTTCAGCCATTAAGGCTATCTGGGGAGTGAACTAGGGATGAAAGATTCTCTCTCTTTGTAACTTTGCCTTTCAAATAAATAAAAAATAAATCTTTAACATAAAAACCATCGTGGAAAAATGGAACTAAAAGATGTTTATTTTGGCACCAAAAATTGTTGCAATCCATGCATAAAAAATCCATCCCTTTGTACAGAATTGTAGAAGACCACTCACACCTGCTTGTTGGGGAAGCTAAGGAGGTTGGTCTCACAGGGTGGGGCAAGGAGGAGGGAGGGGGGAGAGGGTGGCTGGGGCGCAGGAGGAAAGTATGACGCACTGTAGCTCGTAGGGTGACCATAGCCGACTGTACCTCATGGCTATTTCCAAACAGCTGAGGGGGGGGATTTCAAAGTTCCCGACACAGAGCAGTGACTATCTGAGGGGCCGGATAGGCCTGTGACTCTGATCTGGTAGTGCCACACTGCAGACATGTATCGGAAGAGCACATGGCGCACCAGGAAGCACGCACAGTTAGCATGTGTCAATGAAAATATTTTTAAAAAATTTGAAAAAAAGACCCACACTCTCAACAATCAAGAATTTTGATTTCTTTTCTGGTAAGTGACACTCGGAATCTTTATAAGCTATCCACCAAGTCTCAGGAATCTGTGTCACAGATGCCAGGTTCTCTGAGCACAAGATAGCAAGTCAGGGGCATGTGCGTGTGCATGTGTGTGTGTGACTGCTTAGGACGTCCATGTCCCACACTGGAGTGCCAGGCCAGGTCCCGGCCACTCTGCTACTGATTCAGCTCCCTGCTGATGCACCTGGGGAGGCAGCAGATGAGGGCCCAAGTGCTTGGGCCTCTGCTCGCCATGTGGGAGACCCAGGTGGCTTTCTGGGCTCCTGGCTTTGTTCTGGCCCAGCCCTAGCTACTGAAGGCATTTGGGGGAGTGAACCACTGGATGGAGGGCTAGTCTCCCCACTCTTCCTCCCTGCCAAGTAGATGAAAATAAATAAACACTAAAAAGTCAGAAATGAACTTGAGAGAAAAATTCACATCTTTACACTCTCCAAAGTTTGATTAAGTAATGCATGAATCAGAATATATCAGGAGAATTTTTAAGAACTACTTAGCGTGGGTGTTGTGACCGAGCAGGTGGGGCTGCCACTTGAAATGGCCACATTCCCACTGGAGTACGCGGATCCACCTGCTTCTGCTTCCAATCCAGCTTCCTGCCAATGCACCTGGCAGGCAGCAGGTTCTAGCTCAGGTACTCCAGTCTGTGCCACCCACCTGGGAGGCCCAGATGGAGTCCCTGGTTCCTGGCTTTAGCCTGGTCCAGCCCCACGTGTTGAAGAGTGAACCAGCAGATGGAAGATCTCTCTCTGTGTCACTCAGTGTTTCAAATAAAGAAAACAATGAATAAGTACTTCTAAAAATACTTAAAACAAAACAATGAAAAAAATACCCTATGCCAAGACAAAGAGTTGGAACACAAGTTGTATTACAAAGACAATGACCATCTTTAATGATGGGGCGTGTCCGGAGGTTGTGGGTACCTGGGGATGATGGACACCGTTCTGTGAACGAACTGGAAAGGGCAGAGGCAATGGACACACTCTTGGCACACAGAGCTGCCACACACCGTCCGAGAGGAAAGAGGAAGGCTTCAGCTGTCTACAGCCGTTACCTAAATCCAGCTGTGGTTCACAGTTTCACCCTGGGGTGTGCGTGGGGGAAGACACCAGGCCTTGCCATCAGGTGATTTCTAGGAACAGACTGTAATAATTTTAAGTCAAAGCTTCCGGAAATTAGAAAACAAGGCAACACTTCTGAAATGCATTTCTAAAACTGGTAAAGCCTTACAACAAAGTCAGAAAGGATACTGTGAAAATAATTTGTAGTCCAATCCAGAACAGAAATGTTTAAAGCATTGTTAAAAATAGTCATATGTTGTAATGATTAATTTCTATTTAATTGAAAGGTGAGGAAACAGAGTTAGACACAGAGCTCCCGTCCACTGGTTCACTCCCGAGTGTCTGCAACAGCTGGGGCTGGTCAGGCTGAAGCCAGGAGGCCAGAATTCCATCTGAGTCTCCTACACAGGGGGCAGGGACCCAACTATCTCAGCCATCGCCTGCTGCTTCCCGGGGTGCACATTAGCAGGATGCTGCGTTGGAAGCTGAAGAGGAACCGGAACCAGATACTCTGATAGGGGATGTGGGTGTCCCAAGTGCTGTGCCAAACACCCACCCTATCAAAGTGATTTAATAAAAACATATGGAATAAAATGAATGGAAATTTAACCATTTAGGCTCATCCCTGGAATGCAAGGATGGTTTAACATTACAAAACCAATGTGTAAAACTTATCACAGTGACAGATTACAGCATGGAAGCCAAATGACTACCTCAATATTCAGCAAAAGTAGATTAAAATCTGTCACTCATTCATGATTGAAAAATAAAACTCTTGGTGGATTAAGAATAGAACAGAGTTTGTCAAACTGATAAAATGCATGACAACCACTTTAGAGCAAACCTTACACTTAATGGCAAAATATTAGAGGTGTTTTCTTTAGATCAGGAACAAAATAACACATCATGTATCCAAGCTTTAGTGGAGGTCCCAGGCAGGGCAAATGTTGAAAACAAAAGGTGTAATAACAAAAAAACAAAAACATTAAAATGGCTATTATTCACATATAACATGATTACATACTTAGAAATAACAAAAGCTCCTATATAAAATTAATTTAAATTAATATGAGTTTAGCAAAGCTTAGATATAAAATTGCCTGCATTTCTAAGCATTAGCGACAAAAAGAAAGAAAATCAATTAAAAATATACATAGGGGCTGGCGTTGTGGCACAGAAGGTTAAAACCCTGGCCTGCAGTGCCGACATGCCATATGGACGCCAGGTCTAGTCCCGGCTGCTCTTCTTCTGATCCAGCTCTCTGCTATGACCTGGGAAAGCAGTAGAAGATGACCCAAGTGCTTGGATCCCTGCACCCATGTGGGAGACCCGGAAAAAGCTCCTGGCTCCTGGCTTCAGATCAGCATAGCTCCAGCTATTGCAGCCATCTGGGGAGTGAACCAGAGGATGGAAGACCTCTCTGTCTCTACCTTTCTCTGTAACTCTTTCAAATAAATAAAATAAAGCTTTAAAAATACACATATAATTTACAATAACAGAAACATAACAATGTAGCTATGAACAGATTTTAAACATGTGCAAAGTTTTTACTTAGAACATCTTAACACTATTTTAAAGCCTCAAAGAGGACCTAAACCAATGTCAAGTGTATACTCTGTCCAGGGATATAACGGCTCCATATACGAATGACATCAGCCTTCTCAGACTGAACTACAGATTCAATGCAATTCTGATCAGCACTCATAAGGGATTTTTCAGTGAAAATTGATGGAAAAACTTCACATTTTGAAAACAAGGGAGAATGACCTTCCCCCAAATATGACTAATGTGGGGAGACTTACTACCAAGCTGTAATCATGAGGAGGCTGTGATCCTTGTCAGGGGCAGAGAAACGGCCAGCGGGAGCCGCCAGAAAGACCTGCCCAGCCCACAGGAAACCCGGAAGCTACTCACTCACAGTCCTGCGACAAGTGATACCCCACATGGCAGTAATAAGGAGACCCCTTAGTCATGCTACACAGGAAAACAGGTTGTAAGTGTACCAAAACTTCCAGGCGAACTGCTGCACTTCAACAATGTCAGACAGCCCTGCAGGAGAACACATCTACAAACTTGTGGTCAATAATTTCCAAACTGTGGGCTGGCGATGAGGCATAGCGGATTAAGCCACCACTTGCAGCACCAACATCCCCCACCAGGGCACCAGTTCAACTCCCTACTAATGCCCAAGTGCTTGGGCCCTGCACGCACGTGGGAGACCCAGAGGAAGTTGAGTTCCTGGCTTTGCCTGGCCCGGCCTGGTCATTGTGGTCATCTGAGGCGTGAACTAGCAATGGAGGATCTCTCTTTCTCTCTCTGTCTCTCTCTCACTATCCCCCTCTCTCCCTCTGTCACTCTTTCAAATAAACAAATCTCAAAAAAATTTCTTGCATTAGAAATAGAAACTGTTAACACAAAGACAACTGAAAAATTCAAATAAGTTAAAACCAAGGACTTCTTTGTAGCTATGTTTTATCTACTCGTTATTTAACTGAAAGGCAGAGAGAATGTAAGAGAGAGATCTCCCATCTGTGGTTCACACCCGCCACGGCCCCCAGAGCTGGAGATGACTCAATCCAGGTCTCTCATGTGAGTTCCAGGGACCCAAGTCCTGCTTGGCAGAGTGCTCATTAGCAAGGATAGTGAGCAACGTTTTAAATAGGGGTGCAAGCTGCAGAGAACATTACACAGAATCGCAGGGAAAGGATTCAATTTCACCACACAGAAATAGCTCCTTAATTGCAGAGAAAAAGCCAAGAACAGAATTTCAAACCAGGAAATAAATAGGAACAGGCCTCTCGCAGATGAGGAAGCTCGAGGGGTCTGGACACAGCTGACCATCAGAGAAATGCGAGTCAATACACACTGATGCCACTGCAGACCCAAGATGTCAGTCAAGCTGAACCCTTCTGATGAGATAAACCACAGAGAATCTGTGCACCTGCTGGAGGAAACCAAGCCGCCGGGAACGCTGTGGGCACTGGGTGATGTTCCCCAGAGTTAAGAAAGCGCTCGCTCTCCACCCCAGGAACTCAACTCCTGGGGACGTCCCCTGAGGGGATCCGTGCATGCCTGCGTAAGGAGACGCCTTCCATGTTCACAGCATGTGTGTGGAGGGGGGACCACCTTGAGAGCACCCATACCTCCACCAACAGGACAAAGATGACACGTTTCCTGGCAGAATACTGAGAACAAATGAATCCCAGCTGCATGTGTGATCATGCTGGATTTTAAAAAATCAAGAAAACATGTTTGCACAACTCAGAACCAAACAAAGCCAAACGCTCTATTCCTTGGAGACACTCAGATGTGATGAGCGGATAAAGCAAAGCCCTGAAGTGCGCACCCTGACAAGCAGGGTGACGGCTGCTGCTGGGAGAGGCAGTGGGCAGTGGGCATGGGGACGTGGGCTTCCCAGGCTGGGGCTGGGCTCGTGGGTGGGGTGGGTGGCTTCTGCACTTGCTTGCACCTGTGAATTTTCTCTTGTGCACAAGGGGCCTCCAGACGGCTCATGGGAAAGACACCTTGTCTCTCCATCCCTATCTCCACCAACTTGTCTGCAAGGACCACGCTATGTTACGCTCCTTGGAAACAAAAGAAATGGTAAGGATAGGCATCGAAACAAAAGGTATTCAACCCTCCACCAAAGGGCTGCTGGTTTGGGGACTGAATTCCCACTTCTGCTGCTGTCTGAACAGTTTCAAAGCACAGGAAAAGTGAGAGACTTTCGAACTATTTCACAAAACGATCGCAACCCTGGTCCAGCACCATCAAAGACAGCCACGAGTCCGTAACTCATCTAACAAGACGAAAAAATGAAAGCACTCGTAGGAGAAATCAAGCTCAAACTGAATGAACAAACCCTCCTGAGTGAGAAAATGGGGCGTAAGCACACAAAGACGGTGTAGCAGCTAGAAGTCTGTGCTGCCCCTCGCTGCCCGAGCGCGTGGAAGCACACGCCAGGCGGCCCTCTGACGGAGGCGCGTTACGCTTGCAGAACTCCACACCTGGTCTTGACACAAACTGAAAAAGCAGGTGGTGACTGGTCCTATGGATCCACCTCAGCTCTCGGCAGCTGTCACACTTGCTGACGACACAGCAGCCGCGTCCCCAGCGCAGCCGGGGGAGACAGGCCACGGCTTCTGCTGCCCTCTCTGCACCATGTTCTGGAAGCCACCGTGACTGCCGTGAGACAACAGGGGCAGCACAGAGAGCAGGGGTCGGGCAAGAAAAAAACGCTCTTATCTGCAAGTCGGGACACACACAAACCACAGAAACACACATACACACACACTCACACATCCATACAAAAACCACAGAAC
The DNA here is from genome assembly GCF_051225735.1 of Oryctolagus cuniculus. NCBI lineage: Eukaryota > Metazoa > Chordata > Mammalia > Lagomorpha > Leporidae > Oryctolagus > Oryctolagus cuniculus. The sequence continues at coordinate 111,339,824 of NC_142878.1, forward strand.
ATATGCATGCAAAACAGAAACACATCAGATTCATACACACAGATACCCATGCACACACACAAACCACAGAAACACAGACACACACACACACTCAAACCACAAACACAGATTCATACACTCACACTCACACATGCACACACACAAACCACAGACACACACAAACTACAGAAATACACTCAAACTCACTCACACACATTCACACACCACAGACACACAGGCATGCACACACACCACAGACACACAGGCATGCACACAAAGCCCAGAAACTCATTCAGACTCACACACACTCACACACGCACATGCACACAAAGCACAGGAACACACTCAAGACTCATACACACAGCACGCACAAACTCAGAGAAACACACAGATGCATACAGAAATACACAGAAACTCATGGATGCATGCACACACACAAATTCACAGACCACATACAAAGACTCAAAGACATGCACCAAACTAAAAAACATACAAGCACAGATGCACACATATGCACACATATGCACACCAACTCACACACACAGACTCATACACAAAGTCACAGACACACATATGCACACACAGAAACACACATGAACTCACAGCCTATGCAAACACACGGACTCACACACATGCACAGAAATGCAGGCATGTACACACACAGCACAGACACACGCATGTGCACACACTCTCCTCACACTCGCACAGACTCATGCGCACACGCACACTCGCCGTGTTGGCCGGCATGCAGGGACGGTCCAGGACAGATGCTAACCTGCTACTGGGCTGCATGGGGGAGGGAGTCAGGGGAAAGACAGACTTCTCTGTTCTCTCGGTTTCCGGCTTGAATTTGTTTTCACCACAGCCGTCGTCGGCACAGAGTCACACAGCAGCAGCCAAAGTCGCACGGGGCAACGTGGCAGGCCGGAGACTCCAGGTCTTGCATCGTGAGCTGGGGGCCCCACCGCTGGCTTCTTACACCCCGTATCAGAGAGGGGGGCAGGAGGAGGGGCTGAGTGAGCCCGCCCCTCCCCGCATCTGCACCTCCCAGGGCTCCCACGACCGGCCTGGCAGCTCCACACTCACCCCTGAGCTCACTTAGCCTTACCACATCCAACCAGCTTCGCTACCAGGTTACAGGAAGAAGTCACACAAAGACCACCTGTGGCCGTAGACACGGAATCTCCAGAACTTCGAGAGTCACGGAGGAAAGCTGGGCCCAGGGGCCACGCCCCCGCCTGTGTGCCTCCGTCAGCCCGGCCAGGCCTTGTTTCGGGAACATGCCGCGTCCTCCCTTCCTTCCGGGGCCCTGGAGATGTTCTCTCTCTGCCTGGAACGGCCTCCTCCGTCTTTCACCGGATAGGTCAACATGTAGGCCCAACTGCTCTCCTTCACACAGGTCCAGGACATGGCCTTGGGGAGGGTCCCCTGCACCCCTCCCCCACCACTGTGCAGACTCTGAGGTCTCTCCTGACACCTGCTTTCCTTCTGGGTGCCTGGAATGTTGCTACGGGTGCCTCGGGGTCCCAGGCCCTGAGCCTCTAACACGCTCCCCTGGTTGGCAGCACCTGCCCCACCCCTCCACCCCCTCCTCCTCCACGTCTTTCTCACGCCCCTCCCCAGTGATGTACCCAGAACTCGCCACTGCGTTCTACAGGGGGCCGTGCTTCACACAGGCTCTGCCCCTCACTTGTCCCACTCCCCAGGCACCTGCTGGCCCTTCCTGAGCACCTGCAGAGCCACCCTTATCAGCAGGCACCTGGGGAGCAGCCCAGCTGCCGCTAGCGGCTTCTGAGCAGGTCACACTTCAGAACGGTGGTGCCCAGAGGTGTCTCTGACCGCACTGAACCGAGGCTGGAGCCGCACACAAAACGCACTCTGATAAAGCCTGGGATTCAGCAGCCAACGCACCGAGTCCTGCCCCACTGCCCCATCAGAATCAAAGAAACACCACGCTGATCCTTTCTCGGGGGGCTCATGGATCCTTTCTCGGGGAGATCCTTTCTCGGGGGTCCGTGGATCCTTTCTCAGGGGGTCCGGGGATCCTTTCTCAGGGGGCTCGTGGATCCTTTCTCGGGGGGTCCGTGGATCCTTTCTCGGGGGCTCTGTGGATCCTTTCTCGGAGGGCTCGTGAATCCTTTCTTGGGGGGCTCCGTGGATCCTTTCTCGGGGGGTCCGTGGATCCTTTCTCGGGGGGCTCCGTGGTCCCCAGCTGGCCCTCTTGCACTTCCCTCCTGCACCCCCACCAATACGCAACAGCTGGGTCCTGTGTGACAAACTGAGCTCCACGTTCAGAGTGGAAAACGCAACCCCCCTTCCGCCCTCCTGTCTGCTGCATCTTGCAAAGAAACCGGTGCCTGGCACCCTGCCCACGCCAACAAGTGCACCCTCAGTCCAAACTAACTTCATATCCTTTCCGCCTCTCCAGGATGCATCTACCTGTGCCAGTGCACGTGGGGTGTGGGGGGTCCTAACCCCGCCAAGTCAGAGGCCTCCCAGGACTGCAGGGTGTCTTGGTTTAGGGTTCTGGCAGTCAGACAATGAACACGAGGCAGTTGGGCCGTGTGTCCACAGCTTGGGCTTCTCACAGTGCCCCTGGCCACCTGCTGGCCCATACACCTCTGCAAGGAGCCTGCACCCCAGAAACCTGCTCTGTGAACTGCTGCTCCCACCCAAGGACACAGGCAGCCGAGCACCCTGGGTGCACGGAGCCTCCCTTCCTTTGCAAAGGCACGATGATTAAAACCTGCGGGAGAGCATGCGGGAGGAGGCCAGAAAGCTATAGTGACCGAGGGTGACGCTCTCTGAGTACGGGTGAGTTTAGCAAGCCACACAGCCGCAAAAAACGGAGCTCCTATAACAAATAAACACCACATTCTTCAGCACTCTGCATAACCCACGCTCTTTTTAGGGAGGGAGGGGGCCGCTCCCTCCCCCATCACCGCATTTCCAGCAGCAGGGAGAAGTGTCCTTGTACAATTCCCCAGGGGCAGGGGCCATTCAGGAGCCGCGGGCATGCGCACACACACACACACACACGCACACACACACACACGCACACAGGCGGAGGGCCAGAGAGAAGAGAGGAGCCGCGGGCATGTGCACACACACACACATACACACACACACACATGCACACAGGCGGAGGGCCAGAGAGAAGAAAGGAGTCGCAGGCAGCCCGGGGGGAGCACGGCGGAGCAGGCATCTCCACGGCTGCCACACACAGGCTGCAACCCTGGGGGGGGCTGTGTGTGAGCCCCGTCAGCCCCCTTCTGTGTCTCCACTGCTCTGCTGACGGCCAGGTGCAGCAGGGTGCACGTAACACATGCTGGGGCACCCACGTTCCACAGCGGCTGGAGGCTCTGCTCAGCACGGGGCCCCCCACACCACGCGCCGGAGCCCGCCCCTCGCCTGCTCAAGTGCTCCCTGCTGAGGGAGGTCGAGGTCAGCCCATTTGTCATTCTCACAGCAGGAAATCACCAGGGAAGCTGTGAACCGTGGCCACAGCTAGGGGGCAGTGGCCCACTTTCCGCGGCCAGCAGCAGCCACCCATCAGCCGCTCAGGGTCCACAGCTCCCTGCTCCCGGCCCAGAAAGCCTCGGTGGAGCAGACGACCACGCGGTCGCCAAGGGCGACAACCTGCAGCCCGCCCAGCCCCTGGCTGCAGGCGCGTCTGGGACACGGCTGTGGGGAACCTCAGCCAGCCTCGCAGCGTTGGCCGTGGCGACCCCTGGCTGTCCCCCTGCCCTCCTTGTCCCTGAAAAGGGACAGCCACTGGCGTCTGGCCTCAGAGCCCACAGGGTCCCTGAGCCCAACAAAAGGCACAGCTGTGAAGTGGCCTCCGTGGCCTTTGGAGGCGATAACACTTTTCACTGGGCTTTTCAGAGAGGGAGATGGATTTGGGCGTCACAGTCTAAGACCTCCCGTCGAAGGGGAGGCCGCGAGGCAGTCACAGCTGGGCCACAGGTGAGGGTGGGACATGGAGGGGCCTCCCCCTCCCACACCCGGGATCACCCCTCCCAGGCTCCCGGAAGCATCGGCGATCCAGCAAACACGCGAGCTCAGCCAGCCAGAACGCGCCGTCCGTGAGCCCTCTGTACGCGGGTCTGGGCACACGCCCAGTGCTGCTGCCTGTCACTGTCCCTCTTCAACCCGAGACAGCACTGAGCACACGCAGATCTTCCTAAGTGTGTTGGAGCAGGGGCAAAGGCAGGACAGAGAGGCAAAGCCCCCGGCAGCAGCAGGCACAGTGTCTCTGCAGCCCTGGGGAGAGACCCTGACCCTGATGGGCTGACAGTCCCTCTGGGGAATGGGACAAGCCACATTTTTGCAGCTGCGGCAGGCATCTGTCTCCAGGGCCGCGAGGACTCCCCGGAGTGGCGACGGCACGAGACTTCAGGTGTCACGGGAGTCTTCAGAAAGACGCCTTTGTACAGGAAAAGGCTCAAGGCACATCCAAGAAGTAAGGGCGATCACGCACTGCTCTCTGCACCCCACAAAACCCCATGCCACGGCAGAGGGAAGACGCACCGCCCCGCCGACACAAGCACAGCTTCCGACCAGAGACCCCCTTTGGGCTTACCTCTCCCCCAGGTCTCGTGGCGACTGCTGTCTGAGCGCGCAGCAAGGTTAGGATCAGGCAGCTGACAAACATCATTACCCCAAGTCAGAACCACCCTGGAGGGGTGCTCGGTCTGCCAAGCGCTAACAGCTAGCAGATGCACTTGCGTCCCGGGAGCCCAGCCCCGGAGTTCCGACAGGCACCACCGCTCCCCCGGCCCGCCCGCACCGCGCTGCCCGGCGCTCCCTGCTCAGCCTGGGCTGTGCAGCAGCCTGTAAGCTGATCTCTTCATGTAATAACGTCTCCGGCTAGGGGAGGGGACAGCGGCCAGCTGGGAGCTGGGGGGCTGCCTTTAACAGAAAGCAGAAAAGGGGGAGGGCCAGGAACGATCAATGGGAGCCGTGCATCTGGTCTCATTCACGAGCCGGGCTCCAAGGTACGCACTCCCCACGCCGCGAGCCGAGGCCAGGAAGCACGAGCTGCAGGCTGGGAGCTGGGAGATGGGGTGCTGCCTGGGCCAGGGCCTGTGCACCCCTGGGCAGGCGGCCGACCCTCTCTGGGCCGTGGTCAAGGGTTGGGTGGTGGGGGAACTGAGTGCCCTCTTCGTTCTGAGCTGATGGCTGCAGAAGTCTTGGCAGTCACGGGCGGGTGGCATTGTCCAGGGCAGCTTGAAGGGGAAGGGGAAGGGAGCCCACGTGGGTGGATCTGAGGTCCCCCTGCCCACCCACGCACATGAGGAGGACTGCGGATGGTGGGAAAGTGAGTGGCAAAGCCGGGAACAAGCATTCCCAGGTGTCCGTGCTGCTGGTAGAGTGCAATAAAACGCTGGGTGGTCGTAGAGAAATCGGAGAGCGAGTCTGGGTAGGTCCGGCTTGACAGCAGAGTGGAGCTCAGGCGCACAAGGGGCACGGGCGGCAGTTTGGAGACCAGAGCTGGAGCCAGCACGACAGAGCATCTGGAGTGGCTGTCCTCACCCTGACAAAGCCAGGGTCAGGTGCGGGACGGACTGAGACACCCCCATTCCCCGAATGATCAGCCTCTGCCTGGAAACCACTGGGGCCACTCCCAGGGGATGGGTCAGGGTGCAGGCACCGAGGCTGCCGTGGACACAGCAGGGTCCTGCAATCAGGCAGGCGTCGGTTCAAACCCCAGGGCGGGACTCAGGGTGAGTCTTCACCCCCGTGGGCCCCAGATGCTCTTCCCCTTCAAAAGGGGAGCGCCCGGATTATCAGTGAGGTCACGTGCACACAGAACACCAGCAGAGTGTGCAGCACAGGGCGACTGCTACAAAGATACAGGCCTCCTCTTTGATCTCAAACAAACATCGGCACTCCGTCCCAGAGAGGGAATTAATCAGACTCGCCAAGCCTCAGGTTATGAGCATTTCCCCGCAGTAACGAGGGGACGTTACAGCCACAAGCAGTCTGCAGCCACACGGCAATTCACTGGCTGCTGGTGTGTGCGGGCGGGAGCTGCAGTCCCGTCTTCTGGCTGGGCAAGGAGGAAGGGGTGGCGAGGACAAGGTCTCCCGTCAGAGAAGGAAAGGAGGGAGGGGGCTTCTTCTCTCCCTCGCCTTCCTCCCTCCCTCATCGTCACCACTGCCCAGCACAGGGTCTGCACGCTGCTCAGCTGAACGAGCCCTCTGTCTACTGCCCTGAAAACTCAGCATTCTCTTTAAACGTATTTATCTTTATTTATTAGAAAGACAGAGAGAGAGAGAATCTTCCATCGTTTGCTCTTTCCCAAATGGCTGCAACAGCTGGGGCTAGGCCAGGCTGATGCCAAGAGCCTGGAATTCCGCCAGGGGCTCCTGCGTGGGTGGCAGGGACCCAAGCACTTGGGCCACCTTCTGCAGCCTTCCCAGGTCTATTAGCAGGAAGCTGGACTGGAAGCCGAGCAGAGGGCACGGGAACCAGCGCTCTGATACGGGAGGCTGGTGTTGCAAACGGTGGTCTAACCCACTGAGCCACAATGCAGCCCCCGGGGAATGACTTCACAAACCAGCACTCTCAGAAGACTGGGGCTGCCGTCCAGGCAGGGGCTGGGGGTCTCTGCAAAGGGCCGGTGGTGCATGTTTTCAGTTCTGCAGGCCACAGGCTGCTGTGGCAGAGACACAACTCTGACCTTGTGGTACAAGGGCAGCCACAGGCAATGCTCAGGACGGCCATGGTGTGTTCCAATAAAACTTTATAAGAACAGGCACAGGCACCATACATGGACGGCCACAGCTATGTTCCAATAAAACTTTATAAGAACAGGCACAGGCACCATACATGAACGGCCATGGTGTGTTCCAATAAAACTTTATAAGAACAGGCACAGGCACCATACATGGATGGCCATGGTATGTTCCAATAAAACTTTATAAGAACAGGCACAGGCACCATACATGGATGGCCATGGTGTGTTCCAATAAAACTTTATAAGATCAGGCACAGGCACCAAACATGGACGGCCACAGCTATGTTCCAATAAAACTTTATAAGAACAGGCACAGGCACCATACATGGACGGCCATGGTGTGTTCCAATAAAACTTTATAAGATCAGGCACAGGCACCATACATGGATGGCCACAGCTACGTTCCAATAAAACTTTATTTACATGAACAGGCATAGGCAAAACACATAGCAATGGATGCATTTTAATAAAACTTTACTTGTGAGAACAGGTACAAAGCCAGACTTGGTCCCTGGTCCAGAAACGTCTGTGAGTGCCCTCCAAATCCTCCGCCATCTGACTTGCGTCTTTTTGGCTGCACTACAAACGCTCACGGTGGCTTCCACGTCACAAATACGAAGGAGGATCTTTCTGCATTCATCATTCCTCCGTAGTACTCCCTGTACCCCACCACGAGCACCGTGCTCACTGAACGGTTGCTCCTCCAGCCAGGCACCCTCCTAGGCTGCTTTGTCTCTGCGATGCGTGATTCCAGGGGCTTGGTGCCTCTGCGCTGTGTCATTCCAGGGGCTTGGTGTCAGTGTGATGCGTGATTCCAGGGGTTTGGTGTCTCTGCGATGCGTGATTCCAGGGGCTTGGTGTCTCTGCGATGTGTGATTCCAGGGGTTTGGTGTCTCTGCGATGCGTGATTCCAGGGACTTGGTGTCTCTGCGATGCGTGATTCCAGGGGCTTGGTGTCTCTGCGATGCGTGATTCCAGGGGTTTGGTGTCTCTGCGATGCATGATTCCAGGGGCTTGGTGTCAGTGCGATGCGTGATTCCAGGGGCTTGGTGTCTCTGCGATGTGTGATTCCAGGGGCTTGGTGTCAGTGCGATGCGTGATTCCAGGGACTTGGTGTCAGTGCGATGCGTGATTCCAGGGGCTTGGTGTCAGTGCGATGCGTGATTCCAGGGGCTTGGTGTCTCTGCGATGCGTGATTCCAGGGGCTTGGTGTCTCTGCGATGCGTGATTCCAGGGGTTTGGTGTCTCTGCGATGCGTGATTCCAGGGGCTTGGTGTCAGTGCGATGCGTGATTCCAGGGGCTTGGTGTCTCTGCGATGCGTGATTCCAGGGGCTTGGGGTCAGTGCGATGTGTGATTCCAGGGGTTTGGTGTCTCTGCGATGTGTGATTCCAGGGACTTGGTGTCTCTGCGATGTGTGATTCCAGGGGCTTGGTGTCAGTGCGATGAGCCACGTGCATCCTGGGATGCAGCACGCTATCTCCAGTGTAGAGTGTGTCTCGTCTACACTGCTGTGTGAATCAAGACTCTGCTCCTCTGCTCCTCGTCAGGGCTGAATAACGGTCCACCCTGGGGCCTGCCCCATGTGTCGGAGGACACGTGCACCTGCCCATCTCTGGATGCTGTGAACGCGGGTGTGCAAGATCAGAGAGCCCTGCTCTCCACCACCCGGGAAATAAGCTAGGAGTGGAGCTGCAGGACGCACGGTCATTCTCTAACTTGTTCCCACAGCGGCCACACCCAGTTTCCGCAAGTCCAATGTCCCCACTTCCTTGCCACCACTTGGGACGAGCCACATTCCCAGGCGCCAGTGCAGGTTCTCGCCCTCCCGCCAGCCACTCCTTCACCAAGATGGCCAGGACTCCGCCCTCCCGCCTCTCGTGGCCTCGGATGGCCAGCGTTCTTCTAGTACAAGGAGGCCGGCGCCACGGTAGGGACTTCTCAGGTGGCGTCTCCCGTGTTCCTGGCCGAGGCTTTGTGACACCACACGGTCACACGGCGGGGGTGGGGGGGGCAGGCTAGTGCGCTGGTCCCGGCAGCTGCCCCCATAGCCAGCTCGGGGAGACAGCGCCGCACTGTCACTGCTTCTCCAGTGCTGGCCGAGGCTCCTGCTGCGCCCTGAGCCAGTCCGTCTGTGTCCCGGACCCTGCGCCATTTCTCTGTCCACCCTCCGTGGGCCACCTCCTCCCGATGTGCAGGCCCCCAGAGCCAGCTGCCGATGTGCAAAGTCAGCAAGTCCAAAGCAGAACTAGCAAACCCGGTCTCCTCCAGCCAGTGAATGACCTCACCACCTATTGAATTCCTGGAGGGTGAACACAGGGTGTCGTGTCAGGTCCTCTCACCCCCGGCTTCCTCCCCGAAATGTCACCAGGTCTAACCGACCTCCTGGCCAGTCTCTGCCCCACATTGCAGCTGCCATTGCTCCGGCCCAGCCAACTGCCTTCTCCTCTTGACCTTCCATGGGGACCTCTGTGTTTGGGTCCCTTCTCCTCCCAGCTCCCTTCCCCAGCCTTCTTCCTGTGCCTTCCTTCTTCTGCTGTGTGACCATGACATTCTGGAAGACGACTGGCCAGGGAGTTTCCCGAATGCCCCCCCCCCCCATTTAGATTGTTCTGATGAGCAGGGAGAGGCACTGGGTTGGGGGGTGGCCTCCTACACCACGGCCATCACTGGGATGTTAACCTGGAACAGTCGGGACAGAGGCGTCTGCCTGTCTCCAGGTCAGCGGCTGTCCACCCTGCCCGCCGTATCCTGTCGGTTAGGGGCGCATCGTGAGCCCAGCGGGATTCAGGGCACGCAGACAGAGTGAGAGCATCTGCTGACCACTTGGGAGGAGAGGCTCTGAGGCTATGCAAATGCCCATCTGCCCCTAACGTGTCCCTCGCTGGTCCCAGCATCCATCTGGACGTCTGGCTTGCAGCAGCGGCCTGTGCTGCTCTCGTCGTGGTTTTCCGTCTCCCTCGTGCCTCCGGAGGTTTACTCGGAGTTCACTCATCCGTCCTCGCCTGTTTATCACACCCATCGCCTGCACTCCTCTGCTTCTGAGGGTCTCTCCACAGGCCCCCGTCAGCGACGGAACCCTCAATGCCAATGTCAGGCCGTCTGCCTTCCCGCCTCCTTCCCCATCACCTTTGGCCACAAGGGATCCTCCCCAGGGCCACGCGTGCCTGTGCTCCGTGCCTGAGCCCCACCTTCGTGGAGGTAGTGACTCTTGCTCTTTGCCTCGGCGCGGTGACTAAGCTTGGGGCGGGGTCGTGGTGCCATCGGGGACACCCGTCTCTCACATCAGAGTGCCTGCTTCAAGTCCCGTCTCTGCTTCTCCCTCTTCCTGCCGATGCGCCTGGGAGGCAGCAGGTGATGGCTCAGGGACGTGGGTCCCTGCTGCCCACACGGGAGACCAGGACGGAGCTCCGCGTCCGGCTCTGGCTGCTGTGTTTATTTGGGGAGTGAATCAGCAAATAAGCGCTCTCTCCCTTTCCACCTCTCTCCCTCTCCCTCTTTCTCTCTCTCTCCCCCATCCCTCTCTCTCTCTCTCCCCCTCTCCCTCTCTCTCTCTCCCCCTCTCCCTCTCCCTCTCTCTCCCTCTCCCTCTTTCCCTCTCTCCCTCTCTCTTTCCCTCTCTGTCTCTCTCTCCCTCTCTGTCCCTCTCTCTTTCCCTCTCTGTCTCTCTCTCCCTCTCTCTCTCCCTCTCTCTCTTTCCCTCTCTCTCTCTCTCCCTCTCTCTCCCTCTCTCCCTCTCTCTCCCTCTCCCTCTCTCTCCCCCCCCCTCTCTCCCTCTCTCTCCCTCTCTCCCTCTCTCTCCCTCTCTCTCTCTCTCTCCCTCTCTCTCTCTCTCTCCCTCTCTCTCCCTCTCTCTCTTTCCCTCTCTCTCTCTCTCTCCCTCTCTGTCCCTCTCTCTCTCCCTCTCTCCTCTCTCTCTCTCTCTCTCTCCCTCTTTGTCCCCCTCTCCCGCTGTTGCTCTGCTTTTCAAATGAATAAACAAATCTTTTTTTTTTTTTTTTTTTTGACAGGCAGAGTGGACAGTGAGAGAGAGAGACAGAGAGAAAGGTCTTCCTTTGCCGTTGGTTCACCCTCCAATGGCCGCCGCTGCAGCCGGCGCACCGCGCTGATCCGATGGCAGGAGCCAGGATCCAGGTGCTTTTCCTGGTCTCCCATGGGGTGCAGGGCCCAAGCACCTGGGCCATCCTCCACTGCACTCCCTGGCCACAGCAGAGGGCTGGCCTGGAAGAGGGGCAACCGGGACAGAATCCGGCGCCCCAACCGGGACTAGAACCCGGTGTGCCGGCGCCGCAAGGTGGAGGATTAGCCTATTGAGCCACGGCGCCGGCTGAATAAACAAATCTTAATAAAACTAAGCTCAACTTGTTCATGAACACCAAACACAGGGAACCACCTAAATATTCACCAATAACTGCTCACTGGATGATCTATTTATACCCATAAAGAGCAATTTTTACAAGAGAAAAACTGAAGGCTTCTTCCTAAGCGATGCTACAGAGCATCGGCAGGACTTATTGTTTTTTGGGAAGAAGGAAAGAAGGTGTGCAACGGTGTGACCACCGCCCAGTTACCTGTGCAACGTGTTTGTGTGACTGTTGGTATGTTGCCACCACACTGGAACTCCTGACTCGGGCCGCCTCCAGGGAGGGGAGTGAGTAGCCTCAGGGCAGAAATGGGAGGGAAACTCACTGCTCTGTTGTGCATCTGTGCTCAGAGAGGAGCCGCCCACCCTCACAGGGCGCCCACAAACCGCAACCAGCCTTCCCTGTGGTATACACTGTGTCAACTGGAAGACTTGATACTAAAAAAAAAGTGAAGTATCTCATTAATGTATGTCTATGCTGATTAAATGCTGAAAAGACAGCATCCGTCTTCAGTACGTCCGGTTAAATAAAAATACAGCCTGGAAGTCAAGTTCATTTGTGTGTTTCAATCTTTGAATGGGGCTACTAGAAACATTTTAAGCTGTGTTGTATTTCTGTCACATGGCACCTCTGTATGTCCTTTGATGCTCAGTGCACCATCAGACACGTGCACGCACTGCTGTTCGACAGGTGAACTGAAATCAAAGAGCGGTACCACTACCACCTAAATGGACGCACACCAATCCCTGGCTCTCCCGGTGATCCCACGGGCACCATGTATTCCAGGAGTTCTGCGGCACCAGGCTCCCCACCCTGCCGAGGGCGGCACCCCACTCCACCAGCACACACCCTCGGACGACCTCCGCCAAGCACACTGCACTGTAAGGGTTAACGCTGGTCTGCCTTCACCAGCAGAGAGCGGGAGGGAGCCCAGGAGGACGGGCTGTGTCCTCCGTGTGTCCCTGGGACTCAGCACAATGCCTGCCTCGTGCAGGGCTGAATAAGGGAACAGATGCCAAAGGGGTCCTTGCAACACCTCCCTCCTGAAGAGAGGAGGGAGCTTCCATGGGGCCCCCGCAGGCCAGGAAGCAGAGATGGGAAAGGAAAGGTACCCAGCAGGTGCCTCGCTCCAGGAAGTGCAGATTCCAACCACACTTCTGGGTGCTCTCGAGAGGAAAAACAGGAGTGGGGGAAATGTTGGAAAACAATAAATGCTGAAAGTCTGAGACCACGTTTCTGTCTTTCTCACAAACAGTGACCCCACGGCAGATAACTTGCTTCCTGCACAGAACAGACAAGCTCGGCTCCTCCACAGGGGTGTGCGCCGTGTGGCTGAACTGTTCAAAGCATCCCTGTGTTTGAATACACCTGCGTTGTGAGGAATCAGTGGGAGAGGCCTCGGTGGAGAAGGCACTGCCGTCAGACGGGGCTGGCAGGTGCAGGTGTCCGGGACCACAGAGCCAGGCAGCAGCCAGGGAGGGGAGGGGCACGCAATGCAGAGAAGACGGCTCTCCACTCTCCCTCCAGGACCAGGGGGATCATGGGACCCTCGGCACAGGGTGCTGCCTCCACGGCCCCGGCCATCGGCAGGGCAGCCGTGCCGAAAGGCTGGGCACCTCGCGGGCTCAGGGTTCAGGGCTCCGACACAGAGGCAGGAGCAGGATCAGAGACAATGCCGGTGAGATGCTCACTAGCAGGGAGCTGGACTGGAAGAGGAGCAGCTGGCACATGCACTGGTGCCTGCATCGCAGGCAGTGGCTGTACCTGCTACCCCACGGCGCCGGCTGGGAAAGGATTTGAAGCAGAGTCTCAAGAAGGCCCAAGTCAGGAGAAAATGTTTCTCTATCTGGATCTATGGTTCCATTTCTGCAAGATGAAAATGCCTCGCACAGAGTTAAAACTCACATGTACAGCAGCGAATGCATTTTGCTCGTTCGTTTGCTGAGACCATCAGTCCTCGTCACGCGAGTCTGGGCTCTGTGGCGCTCACTGCCTGGTGCAGGAGGCCAAGGCTGACGAAGCCCATTTAGGGCTGCAGGTAGAAATGCCTGTGGCTGGCACAGCGGTCTGGCCTGCTGGGGGCGGGGGACTGGCCTGTGCCGGGGCTGCGGCGGCTCTCCTGGTGAGTGCAGGGAGCAGGTGCACATGAAGGTGGTGAGCAAGAGGGCCGAGGACAAAGGGAGGCTTTCCCAGTGAGGGTCTATTAGGGCAGGGCCAGCAGCCACAGGACCAGATGTGCACTTTGCCAAGGCCACTGCTATACAGAGAAAGGGCTGGGGGTGAGGTGGGGGCGGGGCGGAGGGGAGACTAGCGTGGGGGCAGTGACAGCAGCGAGCCCTGATGGTGGCCATCCAGAGGTATGAGAGCCTGGAGAGAGTGCTGGAAAGAAGGGAAGAGGTCAAAGGAATTTCTGGAATACACAATGGAAAAGGGCTCATGTCCACGACCTCGCAGAGGAAAACCAAACTCACACATCAGACAAAGACGGCCTGAGTGGGGAAAGGCCGGACATGATGTTCAGACACAGGGCGTTCCTACCTGCGATGGGGTGTGCGGAGGGGAACTGCATCCACCCACAGGGCCAGCATCGCATGCGTGCTGCAGCTGGCCCAGCCACACGTTAGCCCAGAGGCCGTTCCACAGAGGTCACTGGCACAGTGGGCATCTGTGTGAATGGAAGAAGGGGCTCTCTACCTCACACCACACACAAGCCGCGACTCAAAACGCACCATAGACTGATGACGTCACCGTGACCACAGTAACAGGTGTTCTTTGGGTAAGCGGCGTGGGGCTGCAGGTTAGCCGCCACCGTGACACCTGTATCCTGAACAGTCATGTGACACGGCAAAGGGGATGGAGGCACAGAGGGACCGGTGGAGCAGGAAGAGGGTCCTGGATGATCCAGGTGGTCCCGGGGAGCAACAAGGGTCTCTGAGTGAGGGAGAGTCGGGCAGGGGATCGCCTGCCCTTCTGGCTTGAAGGATGAAGGGGAGCAGGGAGCCTGGGAGCCTGGGCAGCCTTGGGGGCTGGAGAGGCAGCAAGGGCGGGGCCCTTCCCTGGAGCCCCCTCGAGGGCTGTAGCCCTGCCGAGACCCCGACTGGACACTGGACCTCCAGTACTGGAAGACAGCAACTCTGTGTGTTGTGTGTGTATTTGTTCCAGAAGCTGCTGGACACACGAGCAGACACAGCTAAACATAGGCGCTCAAAGCTCAGCACTCAGGAGAGAACTCTTCATGTCCTTGGGCAGAGTGACGGCTTCGCAGGTGTGACAGCAGTGGCCCAAGAGACACGGGGGTTTCACCAAGATTAGACTTCCGTGCTGCTCAACGGCACCCTGCAGACAGCGGGAAGGGAACCCGAGAGTTGGGGGTGACATCCGTACACGACGTGCATGCCGAGGACGCCCAGCCAGAGCACAGTCCCTTCGGCTTAAGGATAAAGAGACAGCCCAGTAAAACCAGGCGAAGGGTCTGAATACTCAGTCCTCAAAAAAAAAAAAAAAAAAAAGAAAAAAAAAAGAAAAAAAAAAAAAGGCACACGATAAGCACAGGAAAAGACACGGGATGCAAGGCTCACCAGGGGAATGCAAATCAGAGTCACAGCAAGACCCCCTTCCTCCCACCAGCCAGAGACACCAGCAGGGGACGGCTGGGGTTTGGAGGCAGCTGAGCTCTCAGGCCTGCTCGGTGGTCACGGAAAATGGCACGGCCGCCTGGGAACCCAGCCTGGCAGCTGTGCCGCGGATTTCAGTGCAGAGTCACCTGGCACAGCAACGCCATGCTGGGGGCAGACCCTACAGCGCACGTCCTCGTGCACATGTGTGCACAGATGTTCAGAGCAGCGCTGTTCACAGGAGCCAAAAAGCGGGCACAGCTCAGACATCTACGGCCGGACGGGTGGGAAAGAAAACGTGGTCCACCCATACCAGGGAACACCACGTGGAAGCGAGCAGAGGTTCCCGTTACAGGGCGATGGCCTGGCACATACGACACTGAGTCACAGAAGACCACGGGCTCAGCATTGCACTTACTGGAAATGTCCAGAGCAGGCCAGCCTCCAGCGACAGAAATCAGAGCAGGGACTTCCTGGGTGGACGCGGAGGGGTCTCCTGAGTCAGCCCGCAGGTGCACCACAGCCCCAGCTGGCACCTGCTTCCGAGCACTCGGGCAGCCCAGGCTCGCACACTGGCAGGCGCGACGCCTCGGCCATTGGACACCATAAGCCACGGGGTTAAATCTCCGTGGGAATGGAGGACTTCCAGTGCTCACAGCAGGGCTGAGAGACATGCCCTGTGGGACAGCAACAGGGGCCCACGGTCCTGGTTGTCCGTAAGCGTCCTACACACACTCTGCCTCCGCTGCTGCTTTACCCAATGGAGCGAAGCTAGCTTTCCACTTTGAACACGGAGGATTATCACTTACCGGGCGGGGGGATTGGCAATGACCTGGTGTGTGTGGTAACAGATTTGTCCAACGTCTGAATGTATCATAAATGGATAGCACCAGACGTCCTGGCAGAAGACTTGGACTTGGACAAACCGTGATAAACGTTAAATCATCCCATGGCCACGGTGCTGCCTTGGCTGGCCCCTTCCTGGGTCGTCCTGGGTGCTCCCTCTGGGCCCAGGGTTCCAGGGGACGTCTGCACTGCTGCTCACGGCAGAACAGCCTGGAACAGCCCGCCCACGTGACCCTGCTTGCTCTGAACACCACGCGGGCTCTTATTTTAACTGCAGACACGCACCCTGGACCAGGAGCTGAATGGCCGAATGCAAGCGAGCTGGAGAGCAGACGCAGGAGGGGGCACGGTGACGCCACTCAGGGACGCCATCTGGGCCACGCGGGGATGGGCCAGACGCAGACCTGGTCACCACCCCCAGATCCGGGCTCTCCCGCCCGCTTTCCGTGCCTCTGATTTGGCAGCTGGGGATCATCCGAGGCACTCGGTGTCAGGAGCACAGAGCTGGGGAGGTGACGGCTAAGCTGAAGGCGACCCCTCCCTGGCCTTGAGCCAAGGGGAGCAACGGGCGTGTCTAATGAGCACTTCTGTGTGCCACCTGCCACTGTGCCCAGAGTCCACGGACGCAGCGTCTGCCCAGGGGACGGCGAGGGTCCTCGGCCTGCAGGAGTGAGGGACTCACCAGTGACCACATGCCAGTCAGCGACATGGCAGGGGCTCGGACCACAGCCCAGCCCCCGGCCGCGGGGGGCAGATGAGCCGTACTCGCCGTTTCTGAACCGTGTCTCAAATCCATCCACTTCCGTCCACCGGAACTGTCCCCACAGGTCCAGGCCACCCCCTCCTCCCCAGGCACCTAACTCGCCTGCTCCATCTCCGGTTCTCTCTCGCCCTCCTGGGCCTGGAGCTACTAAAGCAGGAACCCCAGCAACCCAGATGGGGTGGGGGAGGGGACCTGATTCTTTTATTTTTAAAGATTTTTATTTATTAGAAATTCAGAATTAGAGAGAGGGAGAGAAAGAGAGAGATCTTTCATCCCCTGGTTCACTCCTCAGATGGCTGCAATGCCCAGGGCTAGGCCAGGCCAAAGCCAGGAGCCAGGAGCTTCTTCCAGGTCTCTCATGTGGATGCAGGGGCCCAAGCACTTAGGCCATCTTCCACTGCTTTCCCCAGGGAGCCGGGTCAGGAATGGAGCTGCCAGGACTCAAACTAGCGCCCATAAGGGATGCTGGCACTGCAGGTAGCAGCTTTACCTTGCGGGGGTGGGGGGCGGTGTCTGATTGTGGTCAACCTCCTCCTGCTGAACTCAGCCACCATGTTCCCCATGCCACGGAGACCACCCCTGGCAGCTCGCACCAGCCCTGTGGGTGTCCCCAGCTCCCTCTGGAACCTGTTCCTTTCATTTCTGCGCCCAGTAAGAAACACCTGAAGAAGAGGAAGGCTGTGGCAGTGGCTGGAAGTGGCCAGAAAACATCAATGAAGTCTCTGAAGGACATGCATGAGAGAGCCTGGGGTGCACGTGAGTGACAGACAGACCACGCCCACTGGATGACTAAGCCACCACCAGCCAACGCGGTCATTAAGAAAGGGTGCGTGTTGTTTAACATTTACAGTGCCGGGTCTGGGCTGATGGGGCAGGCAGAACCCACTGGAGCCCCCGAGCCTGTGCCTGATCAAGCCAAACCCCGGCGAAAGGAGAGTCATTTTCAGTAAAGAAAGCAAAAGCACGTGGGAAACGTCCGACGTTGAAAGGTTTTCGAAGTTTCCTAACTCCGGAATTGCCAACGATTTAAGAAAACTAAAGAAAACCGTAGCTTTATTTCTCCCACCTTCACTAAGCTCCCCCTTCTGAAGCCAGCACCTGGCCTCAGGAATGTTTAATCTAAAACAAGATAAACGGGGTTAATCACTAACCCCCAGCTTTCAGCTGCAACCGGCAGGAGAAAACCAAATAGACTTTTTTTTTTTTTTTTTGTGGCTGAAGGAGAGCGGTGCTTCGTACGTCTATGGTCAATACGCAGGCAGATTTTGAATAGATTAACCCTAGTGTTCGTTCTCAAGCAGTCATGAAATTTGCTTTCCCACGGTAACAAAGAGTGAGGTGGTGCCGCCACACTCAGGAGAAGGTCAAGTGTGGTCAGAAACGGAGGAAGTCTGACGTCTCCCGTCTCACCAGGCTTCCTGGGCCAGGTGAAGTGGCTGTTCCAGCAGGTGAGGCTCCCTCGGATGGCAGACACAGCCTGGGTGTGGTGTGAGTGAAGTCTGGCGGGCGGGGCATGGGTGCATTGTCATACACGGTCGCTGTGGCTGCCCTGTGTCAGGTGCACCTGCTCCATGTGTTGCCTGCCAGACATGGCCCTCATCATTTCAATAATGACGAGGGAAGGCGTTTTATTTCCATTTTCAGGCAAGGGGGCTGGGCTCCCCTCGAGTGATGGATCTGCCAAGGTTGCAGACCTCCTCAGCCTGGGCGCTCTGCAAGGCAGGGCTCCCCAGGGTGCCCAGAAGCCAGAGTCGCTGGCAAAGCCCCCGAGTGGCAGCTCCTGAGTTGCTCAGGGCCATGGCCCCCACAGACTCCGGGGCAGGGGGCCCTCTACCATCACCTGCCCAGGACGCACGGGTGAGTGCATGTGACTCCGACCCTGATCTGAACCCAGAAAGTGCAGGGTGCGGCATCTCCAACTCAGCTGCTCCCTACTCCACCCCCGCCCCACCCCTCCCTGCCTCCCTGCCAGCTTTCGGGCTTCTGTGGTTTCCAATTACACCCACTTTGGCAAGCTAAGGAAAAGGGTCCTAGCTCACTCACAGCTAGGGTGCATCAGGTAAGGTCCGTGAGCCACAGCATGGGTGGGGTCAACAGAGTCCAAATGGCGGCAACAGGCAGAAGCAGCAACACCGGAATGGAATGCCCCAGAGAACAGTAAGCAGCACGCACAGCGTGGCGGGGCGTGGTGCCCCGGGTGTGGCTGGGAGCCCCATGGCATGGCCGGGAGCCCCGTGGTGGGGTGTGGGAGCCCCATGGCATGCTGGGAGCCCCGTGGTGGGGCATGGGCGCCCCATGGCGTGGCTGGGAGCCCCGTGGTGGGGCATGGGCGCCCCGTGGCATGGCCGGGAGCCCTGTGGTGGGGTGTGGGAACCCCATGGCATGGCTGGGAGCCCTGTGGTGGGGCATGGGCGCCCCGTGGCATGGCTGGGAGCCCTGTGGTGGGGCGTGGGCGCCCCATGACATGCTGGGAGCCCCGTGGTGGGGTGTGGGAGCCCCATGGCATGCTGGGAGCCCTGTGGTGGGGCGTGGGCGCCCCATGACATGCTGGGAGCCCCGTGGTGGGGTGTGGACGCCCCATGGCGTGGCCAGGAGCCCTGTGGTGGGGTGTGGGAGCCCCATGGCATGGCTGGGAGCCCTGTGGTGGGGCGTGGGCGCCCCATGACATGCTGGGAGCCCCGTGGTGGGGTGTGGGCGCCCCATGGCGTGGCCAGGAGCCCTGTGGTGGGGCGTGGGAGCCCCATGACATGCTGGGAGCCCCGTGGTGGGGTGTGGGAGCCCCATGGCATGGCTGGGAGCCCTGTGGTGGGACGTGGGCACCCCACGGCGTGGCCGGGAGCCCTGTGGTGGGGTGTGGGAGCCCCATGGCATGGCTGGGAGCCCTGTGGTGGGACGTGGGCGCCCCACGGCGTGGCCGGGAGCCCTGTGGTGGGGTGTGGGAGCCCCATGGCATGGCCGGGAGCCCTGTGGTGGGGCGTGGGAGCCCCATGACATGGCCGGGAGCCCCATGGTGGGGTGTGGGAGCCCCATGACATGCTGGGAGCCCCGTGGTGGGGTGTGGGAGCCCCATGGCATGCTGGGAGCCCCGTGGTGGGGTGTGGGAGCCCCATGACATGCTGGGAGCCCCGTGGTGGGGTGTGGGAGCCCCATGGCATGGCCGGGAGCCCTGTGGTGGGGCGTGGGAGCCCCATGACATGCTGGGAGCCCCGTGGTGGGGTGTGGGAGCCCCATGGCATGGCTGGGAGCCCTGTGGTGGGACGTGGGAGCCCCATGGCATGCTGGGAGCCCCGTGGTGGGGTGTGGGAGCCCCATGACATGCTGGGAGCCCCATGGTGCATGACATGCTGGGAGCCCCGTGGTGGGGCGTGGGCGCCCCATGACATGCTGGGAGCCCCGTGGTGGGGTGTGGGAGCCCCATGGCATGGCCGGGAGCCCTGTGGTGGGGCGTGGGCGCCCCATGGCGTGGCCATGAGCCCCGTGGTGGGGTGTGGGAGCCCCATGACATGCTGGGAGCCCCATGGTGCATGACATGCTGGGAGCCCCGTGGTGGGGTGTGGGTGCCCCATGACATGCTGGGAGCCCCGTGGTGGGGTGTAGGAGCCCCATGACATGCTGGGAGCCCCGTGGTGGGGTGTGGGAGCCCCATGGCATGGCCGGGAGCCCTGTGGTGGGACGTGGGAGCCCCATGGCATGCTGGGAGCCCCGTGGTGGGGTGTGGGAGCCCCATGACATGCTGGGAGCCCCATGGTGCATGACATGCTGGGAGCCCCGTGGTGGGGCGTGGGCGCCCCATGACATGCTGGGAGCCCCGTGGTGGGGTGTGGGAGCCCCATGGCATGGCCGGGAGCCCTGTGGTGGGGCGTGGGCGCCCCATGGCGTGGCCATGAGCCCCGTGGTGGGGTGTGGGAGCCCCATGACATGCTGGGAGCCCCGTGGTGGGGTGTGGGAGCCCCATGGGCATGCCTGGGAGCAGACCGACAGGTCATGGCCTCAGTGTGCGTGTTCCCCAGCATCTGTAGCATTTGCAGGGCACTAACAGTCAGGAGGCAGCCTGGCCTTCCCACTGCCACTGTCACACGACGCCCTGTGCTACAGCAGCGCCGCCTCCTGCCCTGACCACGTGCTTGTCCCACATCCAGGGCGTGCTGCAGCCCATGCCTGCCCATCTGTGCTGCTGGAGCAGAGGGCCTGCACGGGGTTCCTGAGAGACCAGGGCGTTACTTCTCGCAGCAGTGGAGGCTGGGAGTCCAGGATCAGCGAGTGCACACCCAGGGGGAGGCGGAAGGGCAAAGGGGCTTCGTCATGGGGGCCTTCGCCCCACTCCCGGACGACCCCGAGCCCCTGTTCCTGATGCGCCTGCTTTGGAGATGATGTTTTAACGTCAGCTTTTCTTTCTTTCTTTTCTTTTCTTTTTCTGCAAAGACAGGTCTTCCAACTGCTGGCTCACTCTCCCCAGATACCCACAGCAGCCAGGGCTGGCCAGGCTGGGGCAGGTCTCTCTCCCCTGTGGATGGAAATCCTTCAGCCGTCACCTGCTGCCTCCCAGGGCGCACGAGCAGGAAGCAGGAACTGGGGGCACAGCGGGACTCTAATCCAGGCACTCTGATATGCGACGCAGGCGTCCCAGTGTGTGTGTGTGTGGGGGTCTAACCCCTAGGCTAACCACCACCTCAGCAGAGTCTGGAGCACACGCAAGCTCCAGTGCCTGTCACAGCTGCCTTAGCGCGACGCTGCCTCCTACACGGTGAAACGTGCCTCGTTCTGTGCCGCGCTCCAGACTCCCTTAGCAGAGCACCCTCCCGAAAGCCATCAGGAGAGAACGGATTCCGGGCCGAGGCAAAAATAAATGCCACGCGCAGATCAAATCCGCACCACGCCATCACTAGCCCTGGGGACTCCCATCACCCAACCGGAAATAAGGCCAGGACAGGTGCGCACAAGCGAGACACAGCTCCCTTCCCTCGGCCAAGGGAGACAGCCTCGCGGTTCCCCCGTGGAAGTGAGGAAATCGTTGTAAGGAACAGACAAAACCGGTCTTCACTTGAAAAAAAAGAATCACTAACCTGATCCTAAGAGCAGCCAATAAAACTGCCAAGACCGCGGCAGACTGTCCAGCCACTGTCTCCCGGCAAGCAGGAAAGGGCTGAAAACCCTCGGCCGGTGCCAGCGACGTGTGATTTAAGAGGGGAAATGCTTGCAGGCTTAGGAGTCCTTTGCAGGGAGCCTGGAAGCCGGCTGCTGGTTGGAAGAAATCTACATTCCCCGGAATCCAGGCTCATTTCTCTCTGGGAACCACCAGGAAGTGAAGCCCAGACACAGAGACTTTCGGGGTCCCTGGAGCGGGCAATGAATCAGAGCAAAATGAAACCTGGAGCAAGTCGCCGGCAATTCATCACGGCACCGTCCCCGCTCCACAGGGGTCTGAGACCCACACGTCTGCAGGGAACAGGCACGGGTCCGGGAAGCCCTCCCCAGCCCTCGGCTACGTCTCTCCGAGAACACAGGCTTGGTTCTCCACGGCCAGGGCTTGATGACAGAGCTGCTACTTCCGGGTGTCTGCCGTGCGTCTGCTCCTCATGTCTGCTGCTGTCCCGAGGCCTGTCTATAAGAGATGGCACCCAGGAAACAGCGTGCATGCTCCCTGCTCCCTCACTGTGGCAAAACTGCCGTGTTGGTGCCAACTGTAGTTTTGAGCAGGGGGCGCTCAGCCATGTGGTCCCTTTGGATGGGGGAGGGAGGGAAGAAAGGAGGGATGGGGTGCCCTACCCTGCCAGACATGGTCCCGTCACGCATCCTGGGGGCAGCAGTGTGTGGCCATCGCTAGCAGCGGGGCAGCTGGAAGGCCTCAACTGCCCTCCTGTGTTTCGGGAAGTCTTAAAAGTTGCTGGAAGGATGCTCCATGAAACCCACTCCCGGGCCGGGCAGCGTGCAAAGGTGGGCAGCCATAAACCCTGCCCCGGGGCCTGCCCTGTCCCACGCAGAGCCCCAGAGGTGTTCAGTGCCCAGCTTTCAGGAGGCCACAGGAAGGCACCTCCCCCACCCCAACCCCCATCTCTCCCATGGCCCCCGTCAGCAGATGTGTGCTGCGCACATGGCCCGTGACCGTCACACACCCAGAAGTGGCACCAGGAAGCCAGGCATCAGAATACATCTGTTCCCGGCAGGGAGAAGCAGCTTCGCGCCGCTGGACGCCCAGCAGAAGTGGGGTTCCGTGGTGTAATGGTCGGCACGCTGGACCACGAATGCCCACTGACCACTGCACGCTCCTGCAGAGGCCTGCGGCTTGGACCTCCCTCGTCCCCACTCCTAACCCCACACCTTCCTTCATGAGAGCTGTCTTCATCTGTGTCCAGGACGGTGCCCCAGGGCGTGGGTGGCAGTTTTGAGTTTGCTTCCACCTTGGCGTTGCAGCAAGACATGATGGGTAATCTTTTCATTTTATTTCACAAAGACACAGAGGGAGAGAAACAGGGATTCAGGTGGTTCACTCCCCAAATGTTCGCACTGACCAGGGCTCCGTCAGACCAGAGTCAGAAACCTGGAGGCCGGCGCCGCGGCTCACTAGGCTAATCCTCTGCCTTGCGGCGCCGGCACACCGGGTTCTAGTCCCGGTCAGGGCGCTGGATTCTGTCCCGGTTGCCCCTCTTCCAGGCCAGCTCTCTGCTGTGGCCCGGGAAGACAGTGGAGGATGGCCCAAGTAATTGGGCCCTGCACCCCATGGGAGACCAGGATAAGTACCTGGCTCCTGCCATCGGATCAGCGCGGTGCGGCTGCGGTGGCCATTGGAGGGTGAACCAACGGCAAAAGGAAGACCTTTCTTTCTGTCTCTCTCTCTCTCCCTCACTGTCCACTCTGCCTGTCAAAAAAGAAAAAAAAAAAAAAGAAAGAAAAGAAACCTGGAACTCCATCCGGGTCTCCCATGTGGGTGGCAGAGACCCAAGCACTTGGGCCATCTTCTGCTGCCTTCCCAGGTGCATTGGCAAGGAGCTGGATCGGAAGTGGAGCAGCCAGGACTGGAACCGGCGCTCACAGGAGGTGCTGGCGACACGGGTGGTGATTCAGCAGCTGTGCCACAGCGCCAACCCCTCGTACTCATCTTGGGTGCCCGAGTCTGGAACACCGTAGGTGCTGGGTGCCCGGAGTCTGGAACACCGTAGGTGCTGGGTGCCCGGAGTCTGGAACACCGTAGGAGCTGGGTGCCCGGAGTCTGGAACACCGTAGGTGCTGGGTGCCCGGAGTCTGGAACACTGTAGGTGCTGGGTGCCCAGAGTCTGGAACACCGTAGGTGCTGAATGCAGGTTCCTAAAACAAACGCATGGATGTCTTCTGCGTGGCCTTTCGCTGCCAGGATCTCAGAGGAACATTCAGTGATACCAAATCTGACCCACCTGGGGAGTCCAAGGAAACAAACCGACTCACAGGTAACCAGTTCCCTTTGGAGATGTAAGAGGGACTGAGAACAAGCTGACAGGCCACCCCATACCCACGGCCGTCCATCTGTCCGTCCACCCAGCACAGACCCACTGCCCCGACTACAGCGTCCACAGCGTCCGTGTCCTAGAAGCCCAAGCATTTGCCATCTGGAGAAACACAGAAGCATGATCCACAGTCACCCTGCTCGGTCACGGAGCCCAGGAAAACGGAGCCCCTGGCCGTCCACCCACCAAAGTAAAACACAATAAACTTGGTAAAGCGGCGAAACCGAGTCCGTGAAACACGAAGCCTCAAGAATCTCGTTCCATTTATTTAAATGATTGCTTTTCAAGAAAAACACCTTGCACGTTTGTTTTCTTTTAGGATCACGGAGAGTGGAAAGAGCTTTCCAGAGCGATGTGGAATCCACCGCTTTTTCCTCCGTTGGGAAGGGACAGCTTTCTGGGTCTTTACGAAGTGACAGGGGAAGGCAGAGCTGGTACTGGAGTAGAGCGACTTTTACCCTAGGCACACTGGGGCGGGTTAGCTGCACATGATTGCTTCCTCTCTGCCCCCGGGCAGCTCCCATCTCCCAGCCTGTTCTCTCTACACCCCCCTCACTTTCAGGTCCAGCGTGATCCTGGGGTCGGTCTCCTGATGTCTTAAAGTGGTAAAGTCAGCGCACTTACGGAAGCAAGAACTGGAGCGCTCACTCCCGACAGCTCTTCTCCAACTCTGTGTTACTGCACCCAGCTCTTTTTCAAAATTCTTAATGTATTTGCTTTTCATTTTATTTGAAACACACAGAGACACAAAGAGAGACAGAGTGACAGAGCGACAAAGAGAGTGACAGAGCGAGAGCGAGAGTGAGAGAGCGAGAGAGAGAGAGAAAGAGAGAATCTTCCACCTACTGGTTAACTCCCCAAAAGCCCCAACAGCCAAGGCTGGGCCAGGCTGAAGCCGGGAGCCTGAACTCCACTCCCAGGTGGAGTGTCTCCCACGTGGGTGACAGGAGCCCAGGCACTGGGGCCATCACTTGTTACTTCCCACAGTGTCCGTCAGCAGGAAGTTGGAACACGGGGCGGAGCCAGGGCTCAAACCCAGGGCTTCCCAAGAGGCGTCCTCACCACTGCACCAGACGCCAGCCCCACTCATTTTCTGGGCTCAGAAAGACTTCTTGGGAGCAGCCCCTGCCACCGCCACATGCTCCCCCCTGCAACAGAGTGCAGGCGCAGCCTCTGTGCCAGGTGCTCTGTGTGGTCCCAGGTCCGCTCCCCGGTCCTCGCGTGAGTGATGTGACCTGGCCAGTGCTCAGGGAGTTGTCAGGAGTGGGAGGCCAGCACAGCCGCTGACACGGGAGACCAGTTCCTGCAGCAGTGACGCACGCACACAGCCCACGACATGGCGGGGTTCCTTAACACTCTCACTGTTCCCAAGTGGGAGAGTCCCCACCCTAAGGTGCTGAGACACCGACGGGGTTGGATGACACCGGCCCCACCCACAAGCTGCCTAAGAAAGCAAGGGGGAGGTATCCTGGACCCCGCCCCACGGAAGCCCCAGGAAGAGCGGCCCCTCCCCAGAGAGGCCACTCTGGGACCTGTCAGACCACCCCAAACCTGTCCACTCCAGCCTGCGTCATCCCCAATCCTGCCACCACATGCCCACGTTGCTCTGTCTTGGTTCCGTTAGCAGGATGTGCCAGCGGGGCTGCTGGGCAGACAACCACGCTTACTAGACAGCCGGACAGACAGAGCGCGCTGGAGGAAAGCCAGCCGTCACCCCGTGTCCCACCTCCCGTGCTGCAGCGGCTCTGAGTGCCCGCCGTGCCACCTCCGCCCGTGGGGCCCCCTCCTGACACCGCAGGTGTGCTGCAAAGCCCTCACTTCCCTTCCTCGCCCTCTGCCATTCCCAAAGCACCGTCTCCCTCCTCCGAGAGCCTCCACCCTGCACTGATGTCCCCTCGTCCCTCTACACCCCAACCCCTTGCAGAAAAACCAGAGTGTAGCCCTGATCACACACTCCTGCCTGGGGCCCCTTGGCGGGGTCCCTTAGACTTGAAACAGAACCTAGAGCCCATCCACACATCTGCCCTCCATGGCTACACAGCAGCACTGGACTTTGTGCCCTCGCTCTCACCCCAGGGCCTTGGCACCTGCTGTTCCCTCTGCTGGCTGTGTCTGTACCCTGGATCCTGGATCCCTCACACCATGCAGGGCTGGCTTCTCTCCCCAGCCTCACTGAGGCTTGATTCCACCCACATCTGAAACCACCCAATGTCTTCCCTCTCCAGTGGACCGTGGAACTCTGAGCCTGGAGCGGCACCCGGCCCTCAGCTACCCTCAGTTACAGCACACTGGGGTGCACTGCTCAGAGCCGGGTTTGACCCTGAGCTCTGCCAATCATCGACTGTGTGGCCCACGGTGAAGTATTTCCCTCTCTTGAGACTCAAACTCCTTCCGCTGAGTCACAGGGGACCAGGGCTGTGAGGAGAGACCAAGGAGTACCCGCCACACACACTCCTTGGACACAGTGTGTCTCAAGGACACACTGATAGTCTCTGCGGTCACTGTCTTTTTTTTTTAATTATTAATTTTTTATAGGAGAGACACAGAGACAGAGGTCTTCCATCGTCTTCGAATGGCTGCAAGAGCCAGGGCTGGGCCAGGACTAAGCCAGGAGCTTCATCCGGGTCTCCCATGTGGATGCAGGGGCCCAAGCATTTGGGTCATCTTCCACTGCTTTCCCAGGTGCATTAGCAGGGAGCTAGATCGGAAGTGGAGCAGCCAAGATTCGAACCGGCGCCCTTCTAGGATGACAGTCTGCCGACCAGGGCTTTAACCTGGCCCCACTGCAGCACGATCTAGTGTCCAGGAGCGAGGCCTCTCACCCAAGGACTTCCTTTCAGAGCAGAGCAGCACAGGGCGTGTCTGGGAGGGGGTCTCCTCCAACCCCCTACCCCGGCAGCACCCCCAACTTTTTCTGGAAGAATAAGGAAACCTCCCACTTAGTGCCCCCAGAGAAGGGCCTATCGGATGAGGCACGTGCGGGCCCAGGCAGCCCGCACCTGTCGGAGGGCTCGTGGACGTGTGGCTTCCTTGTGCTCCTGTCTTGGGCCCCTGATAGGGAAGGGCTGGGTGTGTTCCAATCCTCGCCCTTTAGGAAGCGCACGGGCATCCCCATGGTAGCCACGCCCCTCCCCGGGGGAGGGTGGGAGGCTCCCAGCCACCTGTGCTCTGGCCCACCCTGTTTTAACAGAAGTGGCTTCCAGCTTATTCACAGCTGTGCACCTGTTCCAGAAAGCAGCCGAGGCTGCTGAGGGGAGGGGTGTGCGACTGCCTCGCGGTCTGAACAAAGCAAACACAGGCCGGCTCAGAGCTTCCCTCTGCCAGCTGTGGGTGAGGCGTGGGGCGGGGCGGGCGTTCTGTGTGGTCCCCCCAGGGAGCAGGGCGGGGTTTGAGGAAGCAGGGGAAGGTCGCAGGTAAGCTGAGGCTGGGACACCAGTGTCCCTCTGGGCAGGGCTGGCCAGGGGTGGCTGGACATCTCCACGGAGCTCTTCTTGCGGTACAACCGTGGATGTCCTAGGGCTGCATCTGCTGTCACTGAGGGAGAATTTACGAAAGTCAACCCAAATCCTAGTGGGTGTGCAATCTGGGGGGGGGGCGGTCTGGCTGGGAGAGCATGACGCTGGCGGAGAGGGAGGACGGAGGGGCAGGGAGGGGGTGCGGCCCCGGGCACAGGGGACCTGGGGGAAGGAGGAGACCAGAGACGGGGCTGGGAGCAGCAGACATGGCGAGAAGGGACCCAGCCCAGCATGGAACCCAGCCCAGGAGACGGAGGCAGCCTGGGGCACCGGAGCGAGTTCCCGACCCAAGCCCAGGTGCTTCTGCCTGCGCTGCTGCTTCCTTGGCCCAGGGTCAGTGGAAGACACCTTCCTCCGACACTTTCTCTGGCACTTCCTAAGTTAATTCACAGCTCTTCTGCCAATCTCACCATCTATCACTTAGCTGTGGGCACAATGTGTTCTGTTTTGGGTGCCCTGGGCAAGCCGCAGGCAGAGCTGAGCAGTGGAACACTGTGCTACGAGAGAGAGCGCCCAATGACCCTGTCCAATGTGGGGGCCGCTGGCCGCAGAGTCCCCACGGGCACCGCCCAACACGGGGGCCACTGATCATAGAGTCTCCACGGGCACCGCCCAACATGGGGGCCGCTGGCCACAGAGTCCCCACAGGCACTGCCCAACACAGAGGCCACTGATCACAGAGTCCCCATGGGCACCGCCCAACACAGAGGCCACTGATCATAGAGTCCCCACAGGCACTGCCCAACACAGAGGCCACTGATCACGGAGTCCTCATGGGCACCGCCCAACACGGGGGCCACTGATCACAGAGTCCTCATGGGCACCGCCCAACATGGGGGCCACCGGCCACAGAGTCCTCACAGGCACTGCCCAACACAGGGGCCACTGATCATAGAATCCCCACAGGCACCGCCCAACATGGGGGCCACTGGCCACAGAGTCCCCACGGGCACTGCTCAACACAGGGGCCACTGGCCACAGAGTCCCCACAGGCACCGCCCAACATGGGGGCCGCTGGCCACAGAGTCCCCACGGGCACTGCTCAACACGGGGGCCACTGATCACAGAGTCCCCACAGGCACCGCCCAACATGGGGGCCACTGGCCACAGAGTCCCCACGGGCACTGCTCAACACGGGGGCCACTGGCCACAGAGTCCTCACAGGCACTGCCCAAGGTGGAATCCACCAGCCAAAGCAGCTAACTAGCACATGAAACAGGCTGAGTTCTGAGCCAGCTGTTTCAAAATGTTACTTCCTCTTAATTTCTCGGAGTACGTGTACCAGAACGGTAACGGGGACCGGACACAGCTCTATGTAAGCCATATGATATGTAGCAGAACTTCACACAGTACATCAAGCTGGCAACACCTGCTGCCGCATTGTGCAGAACAAGAGAGTGAGGGACTGGCTCGGTGGTCGAGTGGGTTAAGGTGCTGCTTGGGACACTGGCTTCCCGTATCAGAGAGCCACTGCTATTGGCCAGTCCCGGCTAATGCACCTGGGAAAGCAGCAGCAGATGACCCAAGTGCTGGGGCCCTGCACCCACGTGGGAGACCCAGAAGGAGCTCCTGGCTCCTGGCTTCAGCCTGGCCTTGGCCAGGTCGTTGTGGCCCTTTAGGGGAGTGAACCAGCAGATGTAATCTCTCTCTCTCTCGCTCTCTCTCTCTCTCCCCCCCTCCCCCCACTCTGCCTTTCAAACAAACAAAATAAAATATTTTTAAAAATTGCCCGTGTTCCACATCAGAGTGCCTGGATTCGCCTCCAGGGGGCAGCAGGGATGGCTCGAGAGGTGCATCCCCCACCCACATGGGAGGTGTGGACTGAGCCTCTGGCTGCTGCCTTTGACAGTCTGCTGTTGGGGGCATCTGAGGGAGTGAAACAGACCAGTGGTAGGGATCTCCGTCTCTCTCTCTCTGCCTCTCAAATAATTTAAAAAATTTATGGACACGTGTATGCTGAAAAGCCGTGAGGGGATTTCATATAATTCCCCCCAAATAAATGCATCCTTTAATTCCATTTTCCAAGAACTTCCCGACATATGCTTGTATTTAAAAAAAACAAATATAAGCTCCACCGTCGTATGAGCTGGACACAGAGACACAGAGGTGGCGTACGTTGTGACGGCAGATTGCGAACGACAGCAGCGTAGACCGGGTTTTGCAAATGCCCAGCACTAAAGATGGGCCAAGGATGGCGATTAGCTGCTGCAGCTGGGAGCCTAAGGAGCGGGAGACCTCGTCAGGTGCCATCATGGAGAAACAAGACAGAAAGAAGGGAGGCAGGAACGCCCGCCCAGGAAGCAGCGATCTGGGGTATTTCAAGCCGCGTTCTCAGTTCGCTGCGGACGTAACCAGGTCACTGGCACCTGCACGCCTGTTGCTGGGGACCCGGGGTGGCAGAGTGCTGGTGACAACCCGGGCACAGGGTTCTCCTCTTTCTAGATTTTCTCCTCGCCGTCCTCAGCCCCGCCTGCTTCCCCAGGACACCACCGCGGGGCCCTCTAATGGGCTCACAGAGATCCCGGATGAGTGCTCACTGCCAGGCTGCGGCCACCCTGCTTCTGTGCCGAAGCCCCGGGTGGTCCCTGACGGCAGGTCTGCCCTGGGTGAGTGGACAGCAACTCTCAGGCATGACATCCACAGAGGCCTTGCAAAAGCGGCCAGGACCTGGCCAGAGCGTGCCCTGAAACTCGGCCAGGGTGCACATCCACACCCACCTTCCGGCAACGGGACCACTCCTGGAAAAGCCGCTTCCCAGCCCGAGGCAGCCGGGAGACGCTGGAGCCAGGCACCATTTATTACCTCACTGAGACGCAGAATCCAGACCTGCAGAGCCGGACTCTTCGCCCCCGCGAGCTGAGGAAGGCTTCACAGGGCAGCTGGATGATCCGTGGCCACGGGGGCGCCGGGACCCAAGCAGGGTCGTAGGGCTGCCAGCACGGTCAGCCTGAAACCAAGGTGCCGGGACCCCAGGCGCAGGGCTCTCAGCAGCTCCCTGGCGGCATTCAAACGTCAATTACATCTCCTACAGGAACCGTTTTCCACTTCAAACAAACAGGTTCCAAAAAGGCATTGGGCATCGCAAGGAGGAGGAGGCCAGACAACCACACGGCCGATTTCCCATCCTGACAAGGTTCTGTCTCTGCAGAAGGAGGGCAGGCCCAGCCAGGGACGGGGCAGTGCAGGGGTGACGGCACCCGACGTAGCACACTCCTCGCTGCCGGTCAGACTGCAAACCACAGACTTCTCATAAATTATTTTATTCATTTGAGTGAGAGAGCGAGCTAGCGGGCCCCAGCTGGTGCACTCCCCAAAGGCCCAGAATGGACGGGCTGACCAGGAGGCAGGAATTCAATCCGGGTCTCCCAGGCGGGAGGCCGGGACCGAAGCACTGGAGCTGCCTTCCAGGGTCTACCTTAGCAGAAGGCTGGAATCGGGAGTAAGAGCTTCACGGAAAGTGTTTGTAGGTACGACTCGGGCCGTCCTAACTGCCGGGCTAAACCTCAGCCCTACCAGGGACACGATTTTTACAAGAAAATTTGACTACCTTTTGACCTGGAGTTCCCACTTCTAGGACTTTCCTGGAGGACACACTGAAGCCACCAGAAGCCCAGACGTTGAAGCAGTAAAGCGCAGGGAACAGCTCACACAGGTGGTCACACACATGGGTGTGGTCAGACGGCCTCAGAGTACCTGGGGGTGCTATGTTACATACGCAGCAGACAGGGCACCTGCTTGTATGCTCACCGCCGGGGCTGGCGCCGTGGCGCAGCGGGTTAGCCCGCCATCTGCAGTGCAGGCGTCCCGTATAGGCACCGGCTGGAGTCCCAGCTGCTCCACTTCTGAGCCAGCTCCCTGTTAGTGCTCCTGGGAAAGCAGTGGAAGCTGGTGCAGGTCCTTGGGCCCTGCGTCCACGTGGGAGACCTGGATGGAGCGCCTGGCTCCTGGCTTCTCACCCATTTCCTTAAACCGAGGCGCCTTTCCGCTCTCTGCCACCAAGGCAGGGGCGGTCCTGGAGGGGATCAGGCCTTGTGCTCAGCTCCTCTGGATCGACTCAGCGCTTCCGGGCTCCCCCACGCCGGGCTGAGTCAGCAGTTTGCTCCCTGTGTTGCTGAGTGTGTCTCCCACGATTACAACCTCTCACCAATTTCCCCTGAGTGTGAACTGGCTGAGTGTGAACTGAACCTTCTGCCCATTATACTGGACGGCTCGTCTCATCACTAACACTGATGTTCCTTGTTTCTGGACACAAGCTCTCTGTTGTGTAACCTGCTGCCCACCCCAGACACGGCGAGGAGCTCAGGGAGACATGGGACAGCCAGGGGGACACCCAGGGTGCTGGGGGACGCCCCCCTGGGGACCCGAGCCAGGCACACATCAGAGCGTGAGGAGGAACGTGGCAGGAAGACATGGAAGACAGGGAGCAGAGCCAAGCAAGGGCATTTCTCCAAAGCCTGACCTTCCGAGAAGCAGGTGACAGGAACCGTGCCCCTGCGGGAGTCGTGCTGGGGTGGAGCAGCTCCCCTGCCCACCACAGAGGGGAGGCCATGAAGGAGACTGCTGGTGCACAGGTGGCACTGGGCGTCCACTCAGAGAGCACCCAGCCCGGGCCCCTTCACACCAGCCAGTCTGATGGCTCCCTCCTGACGCCAGCCAGTCTGATGGCCCCCTCCTAGCACCAACCAGTCTGATGGCTTCCTCCTAACACCAGCCAGTCTGATGGCTCCCTCCCGACACCAGCCAGTCTGACGGCTTCCTCCTAGCACCAGCCAGTCTGATGGCTTTCTCCTGACGCCAGCCAGTCTGATGGCTCCCTCCTGACGCCAGCCAGTCTGACGGCTCCCTCCTGATGCCAGCCAGACTGATGGCTCCCTCCTAACACCAGCCAGACTGATGGCTCCCTCCTAGCACCAACCAGTCTAATGGCTTCCTCCTAACGCCAGCCAGTCTGACGGCTTCCTCCTGACCCCAGCCAGTCTGATGGCTCCCTCCCGACACCAGCCAGTCTGACGGCTCCCTCCCGACACCAGCCAGTCTGATGGCTCCCTCCCGACACCAGCCAGTCTGATGGCTTATCTGCCTGTCCCTCTAAGCTTCATGGGAATAAAGCTTACAAGCAGCTCGTTGTGAACACGTGTTACATACTGGAGATGAGATGGGAGTCTGAACCTGGATGTGGAAGGGAGGAGCAGCTGCCAGCCAGCACACCCCCACCCCCACCCAGGGACGGCCCTCCCCCACCCGGGGACAGCACCCGGGGGCAGCACACCCCCACCTGGGACAGCACCCGGGGGCAGCACACCCCACCCGGGGACGGCCCTCCCCCACCCGGGGACGGCACACCCTCACCCGGGGACGGCACGCCCCCACCCGGGGGCGGCACGCCCCCACCCGGGGACGGCACACCCTCACCCGGGGACGGCACACCCCCACCCGGGGACAGCATACCCTCACCCAGGGACAGCACACCCCCACCCGGGGACAGCACCCGGGGACAGCACACCCCCACCCGGGGACAGCACACCCTCACCCGGGGACAGCCCTCCCTCCCCTCAATCTCTTCTCGTTGTCTCCTCCTGCTCAGAGTCTGGTTACTGCTCTGTGGACTGAGAACAATTTAAACACCGCAACCTGAGGGGGTCTCGGAAGATTTGGTGCCTGTTTGAGAAGGGGCTTTGGCGATATTCTTCAGGAATCAGATTAACAGCATTGAATCAGTAATTAATTTAATTCCCTAGGATTTCTCCCAGGACGGAGTCACACAGGCTGAGCATCCCTAATCCAAAACCCCAAGTCTGCAGTGTTCCAAAACCGAAAGCTTTCGCAGTGCTGACACAGCGCACGAGAGGAAAATTCTAACCGTGAAACTTGGTTCTGTGCCTGAAATCATCGTGTAAAGCTATCCGCTGGACTTGCGGGAACCCTCCAGGCTGGCCGGGCTGGGCCCCGTGGGCACCGCTGAGCTCCAGCCCCCAAGCTCGGGAATGCTAGGGACCCCCCATCAGGGATGGCTCGGCAGGTGCAGGCTGCTGCCTGGGGCAGCCTCTCTCGGATTTCTGCGCAGCCCAGCTGCCTCCCCGGGGGCGGCGTCTCTCCCTGGCTAGATCGGCCGCAGGAACTCACCTCCGTGGCTCCCAGATGTGCCTACCCTGTGGCATCCGCAGAACACCACACCACAGCCCACGGCGTCCTGAACCCTGTGCAGGCTCATGCGACCTCACCCGTGTGTGTGACTCAACTTACTGTCATGTACAACAGGGCTTCAAACCGTTCATGGGAGACAGGATTCAAAGATGAGGTCATTTGGGCGCCAAAAACTTTGGGAGACCCCTCACCTGCACAATTGTGTCTTTTCAATTCTGTCTTCCACAGCCTTTTGGAAGCTTGCTGTGTGCACATGTGTAACACCACACACGCGTGCAGTGTCTGACATGCTGTGCAAGCTCCCCACGCTCACAAGGCAACCCTGTGAGTCAGGGGCTCTGGATGCCCCTGCTATGGCACTCCTGTGGCTGGGCAGTGGCACAGGGAGCCAGCACCGAGCAGCCTGGCGATTTGGGGCCATTTCTCAGAGTCGTCTTTATGAAATGATTTGTCCTCTCTCGCCAGCTCTCATCGGGAACATCTTGTACTTGGCTCTGTCTGAAAACGGACAGGCGCTGAGGCCTCGCCTCCCCGTGGAGCACCCGTGCTCTGGTCAGAGAGGAAGCAGACCAGCACCGGACTCGCCAGTCCTAAGTCAGCTGCCGCGACTCTGTCACACTTCGCTCCCAGCCCTGCGTTTCTCGGCGCCTGTGATCCCTTGCTGTGGTGGGACAGCCACTACAACGTGGAAAGCTGCAGTACACGTTGTGTTGTTGAAACACCCTTTGCCCTTGTTCTCTAAGCACCGAGTTCCTTTCCCGTGTGACCCGTGGTGGCCTCCAGGCCATTTCCTACAAGAAAACACCCACTGCTTCCATCCTTCCCCACCCTGATTGTGAGAACGCAGGGGCTCGCGGCTAATGCCCCCGGCACAGAGAAGGCACTGAGATGCGTTTCCAAACGCCCGGTGGACCGGCCGGCCCAGGACCCCAGACGAGCGTCTCCACACAGGTGGGACCCGGGACACAGGGACGTGCCCGTTCCGGCTCCCTGGCTTCCGGCTACTCCGTCCCCTCTGACGACCGAGCCGCTGATCCCTGCACAATGAGGCTCTAATTAAGGTCCAGTTCCCACAGCTGTTCTGGGTTTTATGAAACTATTTCTGTATGAGATCGGTATCGTGGATTAGTTCTACTTTATTTCTAAAATCAATCACTGTCAGAGGTCTCATTCTCAGCTTCACATGGCAACGAGTCCCGCATTCCTGGGCAGATCTGGAGCACAGTTAAGGCGGGGGCACTCTGCAGGCTGTGCACCCTCCTCGGAGGAGGAATTTTGTCACACACAGGAGAGGGAGCAAGGAGAAGCTGGGTGGTGGCTCCGTGGCCCCAGAACAGCCGTGGGCCTGGGGGTTCACGGGGCCTCAGGTGTCAGGTGCATCTTTCAGACAGAGCCAGGCTTCAAGTGTGAGCTGTTAAGGTCAGAGGTCACAGGGCCAGGCCCCTTCCACTAGGCCAGCCCCCCACACGAGGAGGCCGTCGCCCAGTGACCTTGTGCTTACCTAGCCTGGACATGAAGGCAGCTGACGCTGACACCCGAATGGGAGAGCACTAGGGTGCATGCCAAGGCAGGGGAGGGGCGGGGAGGGCGGACCAGGGAGAGCAGGTGGAGGGGAGGGGAAGGATGGGGAGTGCAGACCAGGGAGAGCAGGTGGAGGGGAGGGAAGAGGAGGGCAGACCAAGGAGAGCAGGTGGAGGGCAGGGGAGGGGCAGGGAGGGCGGACCAGGGAGAGCAAGTGGAGGGGAGGGCAGACCAGGGAGAGCAGGTGGAGGGGAGGGCAGACCAAGGAGAGCAGGTGGAGGGGAGTGCAGACCAGGGAGAGCGAGTGGAGGGGAGGGCAGACCAGGGAGAGCAGGTGGAGGGGAGGGCAGACCAGGGAGAGCAGGTGGAGGGGAGGGCAGACCAAGGAGAGCAGGTGGAGGGGAGTGCAGACCAGGGAGAGCGAGTGGAGGGGAGGGCAGACCAGGGAGAGCAGGTGGAGGGGAGGGGAGGGGAGGGGTGAGGAGGGCAGACCAGGGAGAGCAGGTGGAGGGGAGGGGAGGGGAGGGGAGGGGACGGCAGACCAGGGAGAGCAGGTGGAGGGCAGGGGAGGGGAAGGGAGGGCGGACCAGGGAGAGCAGGTGGAGGGGAGGGGAGGGGTGAGGAGGGCAGACCAGGGAGAGCAGGTGGAGGGGAGGGGAGGGGAGGGGAGGGCAGACCAGGGAGAGCAGGTGGAGGGCAGGGGAGGGGAAGGGAGGGCGGACCAGGGAGAGCAGGTGGAGGGGAGGGGAGGGGTGAGGAAGGCAGACCAGGGAGAGCAGGTGGAGGGGAGGGGAGGGGAGGGCAGACCAGGGAGAGCAGGTGGAGGGGAGGGGAGGGGAAGGGAGGGCAGACCAGGGAGAGCAGGTGGAGGGGAGGGGAGGGGAAGGGAGGGCAGACCAGGGAGAGCAGGTGGAGGGGAGGGGCACGGAGTGCAGACCAGGGAGAGGATGAGCACTACTCGGCCTGGGACGTCAGACAAACCCACTTGGGCGGGGTCAGCGGCCGCAGGACCGTGCACGCGAGGGTTGCCGAGCACGAGTCTCTGTGTCTGCAAAGTGTGGACGCACATCCTGCCCCCTAAGTTTATTCCACGGAACACTCGTGCCCTGGGGGCTTCACAAAGTTCAGGGAGGAACAGTCGTGCCCTGGGGGCTTCACAAAGTTCCGGACAAGCGGAAGTCCCAGCCAGCTTCTCCTGGTGCAGGAGTCCTGAAGCCTCCGGCTTGCGCCAGGCGCCCTCCCAGGCCGTCTCGCGGAGCCCTCGCGTGGAGGCCGCTGCGCGCCGTGCACAGTGTGGTCTCCTGGTGACTGCTTCCTTTCTTCCTACCTCCTCTAAAACCAAACGGAACCTGTCGCTCCCCCTCTTCGTGGAGGAGCAACACAGGACCCTGCGCTGTTCTTTCGTCTGCTCGGCCCTCCCCGGGTTTGCTGCTGGTTCTTCCCGGGTTGGCTACTATCCCTTCCACCTCCGTGGAAGGGCAGTTCCCCCTGGCCGCATTCCCCACTTCCGCAGGGGAGCGGCACACCGCCGGCCGGCTTTCTCGGGGGCTGCACAGGTGTTCCCTTAGATGTTCCCCTTAGATGTTCCTGGTGCATGCCGTCTCTCTCCTCCTTTATAGTCCTCCTCCGCCAATCCCAACTCGGCTGCCCACACGCCGAGTACGCTGCTCTCCAATCAGGAGCAAGTCCTACAGTTTATTAGTTGAACTGGAGGCAGCTGTGCGGAAGCTGTTTACTTCTCTCCCAGCGCCACATTGTGGGAGAGCAGATGCATAGAACAAGTCCCAACTCCAGCAACTCAGTCCAGTCCGGATTGCTCCCCACAGAACCACGCCGCTCTGAGTTTTGTCGCTCTTCCCCCAGACCCTTTTGTCATCGGAGGCGTCTTATTTTGTTAATGTAACAGGCATCACAACGCCCACGGGGATCTCTGCGGCCCGCGTGCTTCCCGCCAGAATCCCAGCCGCACTGTTTTTGCAGAAATGGCAAAAGTCATGTGGAAATTCATTTGTAACCACAAAAGGGCACCGACGAGAAAATAATGCTGAGCAAAAAGGACAAAGCTGGGATAAAATCTTTTTAAAAATGCGGGGTGTGGCACACCCGGTTAAACCACTCACTGCCCGCGACAGCAGCATCCCACAGGGGCACCAGTTCAAGTCCCGGCTGCTCCACTTCCGATCCAGCTCCCTGCTAATGGCCTGGGAAGGCAGTGGAAGATGGCTCAAGTGCTTCGGCCCCTGCACACATGGAGGCGATGTGGGTGAAGCTCCTGGCTCCTTGCTTCAGCCTGGCTTTGTACCAGCTTTTATGGCCATTTAGGGAGTGAACCACTGGACAGAAGATTCTCTCTCTCTCTGTTCCTCCTTTCTTATCTGTAACTCTGCCTTTCAAATAAACAAATAAATAAAATCTTTTTTTAAGATTTATTTATTTGAAAGACAGAGTTACAGAGAGAGGTAAAGGCAGAGAGAGAGGTCTTCCATCCTCTGGTTCACTCCCCAATTGGCTGCAATCGCTGGAGCTGCACCAATCAGGAGCCAGGAGCTTCTTCCCAGTCTCCCATGTGGGTGCAGGGGCCCAAGGACTTGGGCCATCTTCCACCGCCTTCCCAGGCCATAGCAGAGAGCTGGATCAGAAGAGGAGCAGCCGGGACTAGAACTCACGTCCATATGGGATGCAGGCGCTTCAGGCCAGGGCTTTAACCCCTAAATAAAATCTTTAAAAAAAGATTTTATAATTTTAACCCCTAAATAAAATCTTAAAAAAAAAAACTCCGGTGCTGGCCCCTAAATAAAATCTTTAAAAGAAAACAACCAGGACAACAAAGCTGGAGGCCTCACACTTCCTGGCTGGAGAACACATTACAAAGCTGCCATCACCAAAAAAGAGTGCAGCAGACCGTATGGACAGGCAGGTGCACGGGGCAGAACAAGAGCCCAGAGACGGACCCTCACGTGACTGATCGGTGGCTTCCACAAGGGGCCGGCGCCGTGGGCAGGGCGGGGACAGCCTCCTGGAGCAAACGGTGCAAGAGAGCTGGACTTCCACACGCGGGAGCATGACATCAGACCACCTGCACAGTTCACCAAGCCTGGGCCACAGCCCTGAGCCCAAGCCCTGGAGTCCAGGAGGAAGACCAAGGGGAAACGCTCCAGGCTGGCAGATTTGGCAAGGACCCTCACCTATGGCACCAACAGCCCAGGCAGCAGAAGCCAAAACAGACAACCAAGACTGCACCCAGCTTAGCAACTTCTGCTCGGCAAAAACACAACCGGCAGAATGGTGTGACTGGCAGGAGCGATCAGCAGCAGCAACGGCCTAATTATTAATTAATTAATTTTTAAAGATTTTTTTTTTATTTGAATGGTAGAGTTACAGAGAGGCAGAGGCAGAAGCAGAGGCAGAGAGAGAGAGAGAGAGAGAGAGATTCTTCCATCTGATGGTTCACTCCCCAGGTGGCTGCAATGGCTGGTGCTGCACCGATCTGGAGCCAGGAGCTTCTTCTGGGTCTCCCACGTGGGTGCAGGGACCCAGGGACTTGGGTCATCTTCTACTGCTATCCCAGGCAATAGCAGAGAGCTGGATCAGAAGTGGAGCAGCCGGGGCCGGCGCCGCAGCTCACTAGGCTAATCCTCCGCCTAGCGGCGCCGGCACACCGGGTTCTAGTCCCGGTTGGGGCGCTGGATTCTGTCCCGGTTGCCCCTCTTCCAGGCCAGCTCTCTGCTGTGGCCAGGGAGTGCAGTGGAGGATGGCCCAGGCGCTTGGGCCCTGCACCCCATGGGAGACCAGGAAAAGCACCTGGCTCCTGGCTCCTGCCATCGGATCAGCGCGGTGCGCCGGCCGCAGTGCGCTGGCCGCGGCGGCCATTGGAGGGTGAACCAACGGCAAAGGAAGACCTTTCTCTCTGTCTCTCTCTCTCTCTCTCACTGTCCACTCTGCCTGTCAAAAAAAAATAAATAAATAAAAAATAAATTAAAAAAAAAAAAAAAAAAAGAAGTGGAGCAGCCGGGACGTGAACCGATGCCTATATGGGATGCCGGTACTACAGGCAGCGCCTTAGCTGCTACTCCACTGCGCCGGCCCCAACAATGACCCAATTTAAAAACGGGCAAGGGACTCAGGCAGACCCTTCTTCCAACCTGAGATACTCACGGCCAGCGAGCGCACAAAGCTGCGCCACACCAACCATCGGGGACACGCTCTCCAGGCTGCAGTGTGACGTCCCCGGCCGCTGAGCGGATGGCCGAGGCAGCAGAATGCAAACAGGAGGCAATCAGCAGGTGCCGGACAGCTGCAGGGGGCAGGGTATACAACAGTGGGGTGGTGCAGACGCTATGGAAAGCCACAGGGCAGGTCCCGAACAGCTCAACGCAGAGCTGCCTGTGACCCAGGAGCCCTAGTTTGGGTGTCTGTGCAAAAGAGCTGAACGCAAGTCTCAAAATGTGTCCCCACAGCCGTGCCCACAGCAGCATGGCCGCCCCAGCTGACACGTGGGAGCAACCCCACAGCTCACTGACAGATGGACAAAAATAAAGAAAACATGACAGCGTTCATACCAGGAAGTATTCTGTCTTAAAAAAGCAGGCAATGGGGCTGGCAATGCAGCACAGTCTGTGACACCAGCCTCCCATACGAGCGCCGGTTCAAGTCTTAGCTGCTCCACTTGCAATCCAGCTCCCTGCTGTGGCCTGGGAAAGCAGTAGAAGATGGCCCAACTCCTTGGGCCCCTGCACCCATATGGGAGACCTGGAAGAAGCTCCTGCCTCCTGGCTTCAGCCTGGCCCAGCCTGGCCACTGAGGCCACTGGAGAGTGAACCAATGGATGGAAGATCTCCCTCTCCCTCGCTGTCTCTCTTTCAAATAAATAAATAAATTTCCAAAAAAAGGGAAGCAGGCGACACCACCACGTGCTGCAATGTGGGCCAGGCTTGCAGACACCACGTACACCGAATAAGCCGGTCACACACCACAGGGACCGCGTGACACACTCACAGGTGGTACGGAAAGTGGCCAGACTCAGGCACAGCGAGTGGAGTGGTGGTGCCCAGGGCCGGGCACAGGAGGGGCGGGGCCACGAGGGTCCCCGTGCTGTGGGATGACATTCCGGCCGCTGCCACACACGACCTGAACACGGTTAACACCGCAGGTTGGGACGCTCAAAGATGACCAAGAGGGGACTTGTACGTTCTGGGTATGTGTGTGTGTGTGTGTGTGTGTGTGTGTTTTAGCACAATTGAAACAAAAAATTGTGCCAAGGAACAAAGACATCTAAATACAGCCCTGGAAGTGCTTGGAGGTTAAACGGGTGGAGACGGAGGCCGTGGTGTCCTGAGTGATGCTACAGGGCCAGCGAGCGCTTGGCTGCAGCCAGCACGGGCCCTGGGTGCTCAGAGCTGCAGTCCTGAGGTGCTGGCTGGGAGGGAGGGGCGCCACTCAGGACGGGGCTGTGCTGCCCAGAGCGGGTGGGAGGGGAGAGGCAAGGGAGACAGCAGTGCTGGGGACGGGGCTGAGGCCACAGCAGAGGGTTCATGAGCCAAATGATGAGCGGGGAGAGGGACAGGGCAGCGCTGTGTGACCCACGCCCCGCGGCAGCACCGCACCCCCCAGTCACCGACCCAACGTGCACAGGGTGCCAGAGGTTGGCAACCAGAGGGGCACAGCCTTTCGTGGTGCAGGGGCGAGGCAGCATGGAGGGGCTCTGCTGGGGACTGGGGTGGGAGCAGAACAAGGTGCGAGGCGGGACAGCTGGACCGGGAAACCATCGAAGCTGTCCCCCCCGCTGCTCTACGGACGGCGCTGCAGACCCAGAGGAGCGACTGGATGGAAAAACACCCACTGTTCCAGGGCACAGGCCAGGGGCTCGCACACAGCAGGAAGGCTCCGCGCGTCTCCGCTTGCAGCCGCCCTGAAATGTCGCCCACGCTTTAATTAGGTGCAAAATAATCCGCTCGCTCGGGCGGCGGGAGCTGCTCCGCACTAAGAATGATGAATTACGGCGCGGCGTGGCTGACGGCTGGCCGCTGGCTGATTAGAGAGAGCGTTGGGGGCCCTAATGCTGTCCCCGGCTCTGTAACGCAGAGGCAGGGCCGTCTGCGCTCACGGTCACTGAAGCACTAAGCGCGCGTGTCGGACGTCCAGCACCAGCTCACGGGGCTTCACGCCGCAGCCCTCAGGAAGGCATGGGGACCACCCGAGCGTCCCCCGGGATGGGACTGCTTCTCCTCGCATGGCCTTTTCACCCACAGTGCTTACTCTCCCGCTTTGCAAGCGCCACTGCATGGGCCAGCACGGCGGTGGAGGAGCCCAAGGCGATATTCTAATTCCCCGAGCAGGGACACCGTGACAGTAAACACTCATCAGGAGAAACCTGGAGAGCCCGATGTGGGGAGGCAGGACGGACGGCTCGTGTGGATCAACAGGAAGAAAGGTACGGGCACGGAGACGCACGGCCAGACCTGGGCTGCGCTGGGCTGCAGCCAGGAGCCGGGAGCTCCGTCCAGGCCTCAGATGGGTGGCAGGGACCCAGCTGCCTGTGCCATCACTGCCCCCTGCCAGGCCTGCTTCAGCAGCCAGAGCCAGCTCCCAAGCCAGGCACCGCGGTGTGGGCTGCGGGCATCTTAACCAGGGACACTGAACTTCCTCTGCAGACGGAAAGCAGCAGCGGCGTGGGCACGCCGCCCCGAGTCCCTCCAAGCCTGCGCTTGCGTGTAACTCACACACGTGTGCGCTATCTTATAGACAGGCAGACAACCCTGACCGCACGTGCCCTGAACCCCTTCTGAGCTGCACACCAGACATAGGCAGACCGCCCCCCCCCCCCCGCTGCACGTGCCCTGAACCCCCTTCTGAGCTGCATAACCGCACACAGGCGGACATCTCTTGGCAGCACGTGCCCTGAACCCCTTTTGAGCTGTGCACAGCACACAGGCAGACACCCCCCGGCCGCACGCGCCCTGAACCCCCTTCTGAGCTGCATAACCGCACACAGGTGGACACTCCCGGCAGCACGCGCCCTGAACCCCCTCCTGAGCTGCGCACTGCACACAGGCGGACACCCCACACTGCACACGCCCTGAACCCCCTTCTGAGCTGTGCACGGCACACAGGCGGACCCCCCGGCAGCACACGCCCTGAACCCCCTCCTGAGCTGCGCACCGCACACAGGCGGCCACCCCCGGCAGCACAAGCCCTGAACCCCCTTCTGAGCTGCATAACCGCACACAGGCGGCCACCCCCGGCAGCACACACCCTGAACCCCCTTCTGAGCTGCATAACCGCACACAGGCGGACACGCCCGGCAGCACACACCCTGAACCCCCGCCTGAGCTGCGCACTGCACACAGGCGGACACCCCCGGCAGCACGCGCCCTGAACCCCCTCCTGAGCTGTGCACTGCACACAGACAGACCCCCCTGGCAGCACACACCCTGAACCCCCTTCTGAGCTGCATAACCGCACACAGGCGGACACCCCTGGCAGCACGCGCCCTGAACCCCCCCCTGAGCTGCGCACTGCACACAGGCGGCCACCCCCGGCCGCACGTGCCCTGAACCCCCTCCTGAGCTGTGCACGGCACACAGGCGGACACCTCCGGCCGCACGCGCCCTGAACCCCCTCCTGAGCTGTGCACGGCACACAGGCGGACACCCCCCTGCAGCACACGCCTGAACCCCCTTCTGAGCTGTGCACGGCATACAGGGGGACACCCCCGGCTGCACGCGCCCTGAACCCCCTTCTGAGCTATGCATGGTACACAGGGGGACACCCCCCTGCAGCACACGCCTGAACCCCCTTCTGAGCTGTGCACGGCACACAGGGGGACACCCCCGGCCGCACGCGCCCTGAACCCCCTCCTGAGCTGTGCATGGCACACAGGCGGACACCCCCTGCAGCACACACCCTGAACCCCCTTCTGAGCTGTGCACTGCATACAGGGGGACACCCCCGGCCGCACGCGCCCTGAACCCCCTCCTGAGCTGTGCATGGCACACAGGCGGACACCCCCTGCAGCACACGCCTGAACCCCCTTCTGAGCTGTGCATGGCACACAGGGGGACACCCCCTGCAGCACATGCCTGAACCCCCTCCTGAGCTGTGCACGGCACACAGGGGGACACCCCCCTGCAGCACGCGCCCTGAACCCCCTTCTGAGCTGTGCATGGCACACAGGGGGACACCCCCCGGCAGCACACGCCTGAACCCCCTCCTGAGCTGTGCACCCTGCTCTCACGGCAGGGCGATGCTGTCTGGCAAGCACCTTTGTGCAAAGCGGGCGGGGCCGCGCCCCAGGCAGACCCCAAACCACTCCCCACGCCTTTTCCCCTCTTCGAGGGAAAGCCCCAGCTTCATCCTGTGGGTCAACGTTCCCGGACAAACAACCACAGCCCCTACGCTTCCGTGTATCAAGGGGGTGTCCACTGTGATGTCAGTGGAAGCTGCAGGGAGCGTTTCTGGGAAAGATCCCTCACAGGGAACAGTCAGCAGTGGACCTCCTGCCTGTTTCCCCTTCCTTCATCTTGCAGACGAGGCTGTGCTTCAGTTGGCAGGAGCTCCAGCAGCCACCTTGGGCCCTGAGGTAGCCGGGAGGAAAGGTGCACATTGAGGGTGACAGAACAAAAAGGCAGAGGAGCACAGATGCTCACTGCCTCTGTCAGCACCCTCAGAAATAGCCCAGCGATTCAAGTTCACAGCGGCGAGAAAGCAAGGCGGGGTGGGGTGGGCTACCACGCGGGCACTGCGAGCTGCCGGCATCCCTGCCGTTCCAGGAAGCCCAAGCTGCGAGTGAAGCACCTCTGCCTTCTGAAAAGCGAGGAACCGGGCACACTTCCTCGGCTTCG
Organism: Oryctolagus cuniculus; assembly: GCF_051225735.1. Classification (NCBI taxonomy): domain Eukaryota; kingdom Metazoa; phylum Chordata; class Mammalia; order Lagomorpha; family Leporidae; genus Oryctolagus; species Oryctolagus cuniculus. The sequence goes on from NC_142878.1 coordinate 111,383,629, forward strand.
CCCTCTCGCCGGGGCCAGGTCAGTGCAGCAGTAGCTGGGAAGGTGCTGGCCCCTCAGACGGGGCAGGCACCTCATCAGGGCGCATAAATCGTTCCCCAGCCCCGAACGGGCCGGTTTACAACACGCTTTTGTGTCTTTGGGGTGCCTTCTTCTCTGGCTTCTTGTGACACAAGTAGTTCCCCCAACCTTTTTTAGAGAGAATGTTGGGGTTTGCCTACTGGGTTGTGATTTAAACAAAAGGTTTCCCCCTTCCAGTGAGCTCAGTCTGCTAACACAAACAGCAGGCACGGAAGGAAAAACAGTCCACCTGCCAAGGCCTGTCCACCTGCCAAGGCCCAAGCGTAATTCAAACACCCCCTGGTGGGTGCATGATTCCCTAAAAACAGAGCCCCTTAGCTCCATGGCAGCAGTCAGGCTGGGTCACCCAGGGCCGCTGGGAGCCACACGGAACACAGCAAGTTCAAGGCCCAGGCTGTGGAGGACGCAGCGGTGGCGTGCGACGGCTCTGAGCCTCCTCTCTCCAGCCACGACGATAGCAATGGCCCTCCCCTCTCGAGACCCCAGTGGCGACTCTCACCGGTGGAGCACGCCTGGCCGAGCCCAGCAGCAGAATGGAGCCCCCAGCGTGTGCCCGGGACGCACACAGCTGTCCCCTGGGTGGACAGAGGACACGCCCATCGGCAAGCCGGGCATGCTCTGTGCACCGTGGGGAGAGGGAGAGACCCTGGGGAAGGCTGAAGCCGACTCGCCCACTGGAGGGGACTTCACAGAACCCGTGGATGCTGCACGTGAAAGATGCGCTCATTGTGCTGCAAAATCTATTTTGAAATCCATGCCCAGTTTTTCTGGCGCACGCGTTTTCCAAGAGCTGTTTGAACAACCCCTCACTGCAAGGGTTCCGTTTCTGGGGGGAGTCACCAGAATAAGCTTATCTGCTAATTGTGTTTTCCACGACCTTCACGAGGTTTTGTTGACTTGAGAGGCGGAGGCGGAGACGGGGGCGTGACAGGAGGCGGAGACGGGGGCGTGACAGGGCAGCCATCTCCCACCTGCTGGTTCTCTCCCCGAAGGCCCACAGTGGCTGAGCTGGGGCTGGGCCAAAGCTGGAAGCTGGGACATAGTCGGGGTCTCCTACACGGGACAGGGACCCCAGCACCTGAGCCAGCGCCCGCCGCCGGCCAGAGCGCCCATCAGCACCTGAGCCAGCGCCCGCTGCCGGCCAGAGCGCCCATCAGCACCTGAGCCAGCGCCTGAGCCAGCGCCCGCCACCGGCCAGAGCGCCTATCAGCACCTGAGCCAGCGCCCGAGCCAGCGCCCACCGCCGGCCAGAGCGCCCATCAGCACCTGAGCCAGCGCCCGCCGCCGGCCAGAGCGCCCATCAGCAGGAAGCTGTGTCGGGAGTGGAGTCGGGACGCAAGTCCGGCGCTCTGGTGGGACACAGGTGACGTAACACCAGGACAAGCACCTGCTGAACCACACACTTTCTCAAGTGCCACAGGCTGCCCGGACCCTCTGTTTACCCAGCTATGAAATGGGGACAAGAGCCAGCCACAGTTTCCTCTCAGATGCCAAAGCCCGAAATGCTGGCATCTCCAGTGAGCACCAGTTCAGGTCCCGGCTGCTCCACTTGCAGCCCAGCTCCCTGCTAACGCGCCTGGGAAAGCAGCGGAGGATGGCCCAGTGCTTGGGCCCCTGCCACCTACGCAGGAGACCGGAGGAGGTTCCAAGGTCCTGGCCCAGCAGCCATTTGGAGAGTGAATGGATGGAGGACTTCTCTCTGTCTCTCCCTCTCTCTAACTCTCTCAAATAAATAAGTAAATAAAAGAAAAAAGAACCAACAGCTTTCAAATCTGTAAACCAGAAACAGATGGAAGATACGCTGGAAGAAAAGATCCCAGCTACAACAGTGAGAAAGTTAAATGCCCAGGGGTCACTTTCAGGCATCTTCCCTGTATTTCTGAAGGCCCCGAAGGAACGAGTGGACAGGTGGACAGGCAGGCCCCCTTCCAGAGGGGCCGACGGCCACCAGGACCTGGGATGAGCGTCGGCCTGAGCCTGCACAGAGCACGAGGAATGGCAGGTGTCACACACCAGCTGTTCCACAGCCCTGCTGCCCGGCTGATAGCTTCATGCCGGTTACAAGGAGTAAGAAACTCCCAGGACCCTTTGCGCCCACTGAGCCTCAGAACAGGTCACGAGATTTAGCAGCCAAGAGGTCTGCCTGTCTTTAGGAGTACGGTGTCCACAGGGGGGTGGGGGGCTCACCGTTCTGCAGGCGTCAGCAAGAGCCCCTCGTCCGGCGCCCAGGAAAGCAGGGGACCTTCCTGCTGGCCACGGGAGCATGGCCTGACGCCAAAAGCCCTTAGTCCCTCTCCAAACGCACAGAGAGGCTCCACGAGGGAAACGCACATGAGGGAAACGCTCAGCTGGGTGTTGTGCTGGCACAGAGTGGAAGGTCAGCCTGCGGCGCCGGCCCGGACAAACCCTGCAGGGCTGAGGCCTGAATGCAACTGGAACACTGTGCAGACCAAGACGGTCACTGGCTGCTTCCCTCACTGGCAGGGGGCCAGACCTGCCCGCCCTTCTCAGCACAAAGCCGGATGCTTTAGGAGCTGATGGGAGCTGCTCGATTTAGCGTCTTCTAAACTTAAAAGTGGGGGCTGGTGCTGTGGTGCAGCGGGTTAAGCTGTCACCTGCAAGGCTGGCATCCCATAAGGGCACGGGTTTGAGTCCCGGCTGCTCCACTTCTGATCCAGCTCCCTGCTAACGCACCTGGGCAAGCACTGGAAGGTGGTCCAAGTGCTTGGGCCCCTGCACCTGTGTGTGAGACCCAGCGGAAGCTCCTGGCCCAGCCCTGGCCGTTGCAGCCATTTGGGGAGTGAACCTGTGGATGGAAGATCTCTCTCTCTCTCTGTAACTCTTTTAAATAAAAATAAAGAAATCTTTAAAAAAATTAAAGCTTAGAAATGAACACGAGGTGTGGCTCTGCGGGATCCGCCCAGGTGTCGCTGTGGGGCTGCGAGCCGGGGGTCTGTCTGTGAAAAGGGCTTGCGCAGAACAGCTCACACTGCCGACGGACAAAGCGTGTGGGCAGCAGGCGTGGGCACTCACAACACAGGGATCTGCGTGCTGTGGGCAAGAGAGGCCCGGCGCAACAGCTTCGGAGGCCCCACGTGAAACATATGGAGACGAAAAGACCAGGAAAGAAATCAAAACGCAAACCAGAAAAGGAACTCGGCAAGAACGAGGCAGCCAGGGGGTGGGGGAGGGGGCAGCATCACAGAGAGCGAGCTGTGGCCCAGGCTCCGTCCTCACAGGCACTGTTCTCACTCAACTCACACGACCTCTGCCCTGTGCGGGAAAATCCACACGCCTGGGCCATTGCTGTGGCACAGTGGGTAAGGCCGCTGCCCGCCACACTAGCAGCCCACATGGGCGCTGGTTTCAGTCTTGGCTGCTCCACCTCCCATCCAGCTCCCTGCTGATGCACCTGGGAAAGCAGCAGAAGATGGCCCAAGTCCTTGGGCCCCTGCACCCATGTAGGAGACCACGATGCGATTCCAGGCTCCTGATTTTGGCCTGGCCCAGACTTGGCTATTATGGCCATTTGGGGAGTAAACTAGCAGATGGAAGATCGCTCTCTCTTTCTCTCTCACTCTCTCTCTCTCTCTCTCTCTTTCTCTGTCTGTCTGTCTGTCTGTCTCTGGAGGAGGGAGGGAGGACGAGAGGAAAGGTTTGTGTTGAAAATACTACCTTTCACCCTGATCAGAGAAAGCAGAGACGCCCTGCCCCAGGAAAAGCCAGGCGCTGTGCAATCTTGGACAAAGCACAGGTCCTTCCAAACCTCGGCTCCTCCAGGGTAAATCTGGACAAATCAGGGACCCTCTCTCGTGGGACAAACAACGTGGGAAGAGCCGTGTGGCCAGTTCACTCCGCTGACGTCACTCCTGGGAACGCAGCACAGCCTCCTCCTGATTAAACGGTGCCGGTGCCGCCGGGGAAATCAGCGGAGCAGGCAGCACATCAGGAATTTCACAGGAAAGTGTTCCAGAAGTCTCCTCCTGCATCCCAAGCCCTGAGGACGCTCGGGCTCAGACAAGCCGTCTGCTGGCCTGGCTGTGAGCACACCCCACGCAGGTGCACGCATACACCTGGGAGCTGCTCTCAATGGGGGGCGGGGGCCAGGCAGGGAGGTCTGTCTCCACTCCTCGGAGAAGACAGCGAGGCTGGGCAGGCTCCCTGTCCTTCCCTAAGCTGACTGCCCGCAGACGCTGTCTCAGCACCGACCCAGTGGACGCGCCGCCACTCCTGCTGAAATAAAACATCCATGCCGCAGCTGAATGCCCCCCCGTGCGGCAGACACTGATTATCCACGACGGTGCCAATGCATGCAGATTAAAACCCCAGCGAGGTGCAAAGCATCCACACGTCCCAGGTTCTGGAAGGTTCAGGAACAAGGTCACCAGGGAGCAGGCGTGTGGCCGAGCGGTGACAGGACACCAGGCTGGGACACCTGCGCCCAGCTCAGAGCACGTGGGCTGGGAGCCCGGCCCTGGCTCCCGACGCCAGCCTCCTGCTAATTCAGACCCAGGAGGCCGCAGCGACGGCGGCACTGGTTCAGTCCCTGCCGTGCACAGTGGAGACCTGAGCCGCGTCCCCATCGTCTGGCTTCGGCTCTGGCCCAGCCCTGGCCTTGTGGGCACTCGAGGAGTGAACCAGGTGGGAGCCTTCTCACTCTCTGTGTCTCTCCATCTCAAATTAAAGAAGAAGAAGGTAAATGAAACGAGGAAGAACTGGGTAACTGGGGTCCCTGGTGCCGTGGAGCCAGCATGAGGGACCCTGCCACCCTCTCCTCTCCGTCTGCGCCGGTGTTGTGGACGCCTCACGTGTGAGACACTGCCAGTTGGCAGTCTCCACGCCCGTTCTCAAGCCCCTTCCCTTCGAGGTCTCCTGCAATCCTCCCGCTCCCCACTCCCTGTGCACCAGTGACGGCCACTCAGCTGCTCTGGCCGAGGCTGCGGGTGGAGCTCTGCCGGGGCGGTCGCTGCGGGCAGCTGCAGCCCTGCCTGCCTTGCCACCCGTCTTTCTGCAGGAGGTGCAGCAGCCCTGGGAGAAAGGCCCCAGCGGCGGCGACATCTTAGGACACCGAGTAAACCCCTCCTGGCTTGGCTGCTCTCAGTTGGTGCTCATCACGGGAAACGGAGCACACTGATGAGAGCGTGGCTGGAGAGAGCCGGGATGCTCTCCACGCTGTGTGGTCCACATGGCCCACGTGACTACCGGGTGTCCCTCCACTGACCGTCCCCGGCCAGCCACCACCCCAGCAACCCCAGAGCAGACACGGCAGCAGGAGAAGGAACACAGTGCCAGGGCTGGGCAGCACGGCCACCTCTAGCCTCCACACCGGCTCCCAGCCTCCCCTGCGGCTGGCTCTGCATCTCGGCCAGGGCAGCGGCTGCTGGGGGCCCTTGCCTCTTCCCAGCGCCCGGAACCCAGGCTCTGGCCTGAAACGCTCCTTTGTAAGCAAGGCCCCTGTTCTGAACTACGTGCTTCCTTAGTGACCAGCACTGTCTGGGCTGTGGGTGCCACAGGCAGGCGGGAGTGCGTGTCCTGCCCCCTCCTCCAGACACAACGGCGGGGCCCTCACTGTACCACAAAGCACCACCAGGGACCTGCATCACCCCCGGGATGGCTGGAAGCCGGGGCCCCCAGTCTGGCACAGCAGCTCCCGGGGGGGGGGGGGGGGTCTGCCACGCCTCGCGCAGGCGCGGAGCGGGAGAACAGCGCTGGGCCTTGAGACCTGTAGGACACCCTGGAGCGGCTGCCACGGGGCATCCAGAGGGTGTGCGGACTCAGAGCACTGAGTGCGCCGGGCACAGAGGGGCTGAGACGAGCGGTGCCCAGCTGGGTGGCGTGGCAGCGGGGCAGCAGATGGAGGCTTTCCGTGTCTTGCTCTCTCTGCTGCTCCACTCCTTAGAGAAATATAATTAAAAAAAAAAAGTGCAAAAACTCTGGGCATCATCAGAACATGTTTAAAAAATAAAAAACCTGAAAATGCAGGATGCCAAACAGACCTGGCCAGCAGGGGGCATCTGCAACCCGATTCCCCGCCCAGCTGGGGTCCCCTCGCCAGGGTCGCACGGAACAGCTCGCACGCATGGGCTCCTCCGCCGTGGCTAAGTTCAGAAAGCCGATGTTCCTGGAAGGGGCCCCAGGCCGGGCGGGCCCCCACAGGTCTCAGCAAGGTCACCCCATGACGGTCAAGGTCAGTGACTGGTGACCGTACCAGCAGGCACTTGCTAAAGACCCGAGGTGTGCCAGGCAGCTCTCCCTAAGCGCCGACTCTTCACAGTGACCCTGTGATGTGGACAGAGGACACAGGCACACAGGCTGGCCAGGACTGCCTTCAACCCCCTGCCAGGACCCTTGGGGCACTGTCTGCACCGTCTCATTTGAATCCTGCTTCCATGTCACAGATACGGAAGCAGAGGCATCAGCAGCTCCAGGGCTTGCCCTGTCCCACCCACCCGATGCCACGGCAGAAGCACCTGTGACCGGGGACAGGCCAGGCAAGGGGCAGCGAGTGGGGACTGCAGGGCCTCAGAGGGGCCACCTGCTGTCAGACCACACAGGGGAGCGTGTGCACAGTGCCATCTCAGAGTGCCCTGTGAGGACGCACTCGCCCCAGGCCCTTTACCAGCTGCCCCCAGGGGGTTCTGAGCCCCCACACGCAGTGGGCTGCCATATAGTAGGGCAGGGAGGTGCAGGAGCCTGCGAGCTACCCGGATCCAGGGGCTCCAGAAACCAGCAAACCTTCTGCATTTTGCCTCTGCTTAGCAGAAAAGTCCCACAAGGAGAACCAGAGGGCAAGCTCAGAAAGTCTGCACACCTTGAATAAACCCGGCCCGCAGGCTGAGTTAAATCCTGACCCAAGCGCTCGCAAGCTCTGGGGCCTGCAGCAAGTCCCCGCGGCGCAGTCTCCTCCCCTCCGGGGAAGGCAGCGGGAGAACCCAGCAAACACGGCACCCGGGCCACGCGCTTTGGCTGCAGCTTGTCAGTCTAGAACCCAGCTCCGACCTCTGACAAACAGCTGGTGACCAAGAAACTTCTAGGGGCCGGCGTTGTGGCACAGCGGGTATAACCACCGCCTGCGGCGCCTGCACCCCGTACAGGTGCTGGTTCAAGTCCCGGCTGCTCCACTTCCAATCCAGCTCCCTGCTGATGCACCTGGGAAAGCAGAAGACGGCCCAAGTTCTTGGGCCCTGCACCCACGTGGGAGACCTGGATGGAACTCCAGGCTCCTGGCTTCAGCCTGGCCCAGCTGTGGCCGTTGTGTGGCCATCTGGAGAGTGAACCTGCGGATGGAAGATCTTTTCTTTCTCTCTCTCTCTCTCCCTCTTTCTCTGTAACTCTGCCTTTCAAAAAAAAAAAAAAAAAACTTACTTCTAGAGAAAACAGAAAAAGGCGGCTCTACGGTAATAGCCACGGTTGCCGTAAGGACCGCGTGAGTCTGCCCCCTGCCTCTACCATGTGCCACAGGCTGGTCTCTCGCCCTGCAGCTCACCCGCCTCTTCCTCCTCCCCGTGCCCGGCGAGCCGCAGCTCAGGCCTCTCCCGCGTGTCTTCCACACTGGGACGCCTGCATCCTGTGTGCGTCTCCGTCCCAGGACTGCTCGTGTGCTGCGCCCCCATCACACCGACACTGATCGGGAGCCCGCGGGTGTCGGGTGCCCAGGGAGACAGCCCGGAGAGGGACCTCAGGGAGGGAGGCTGGTGTGGTGGAAGTCACGGGTCGGGGAGACAACCAGACCCCGGTTTCCCGCCTTCTCCCCCAGGAGGGGCTGAGTTTGCCACCTGAGCCCACTGCTGCTGTGGTGTGTGTGCCTGTGGGCCACGCAGCTGGACAGACCAGGATCTCCCCTCGCCCAGCGCCCGGGAGACATGGGACACTGAGGAGTTAGCAGTACGGGGAAACAGGGTTGTCAGCTGAGTGATCGTTGGATGTGAGCTGCTGGCGTCTGAGAAAAGACTCAGGCAAGGTCTTAGGTCAAGTGTGAGACCGGGAGGGAGCCTCCCCACGAGCCAGTTGGGGGCAAGAAAAGGGTGGGTGGGCAGTGCTACAGGTGCGACAGGGTCTTCTGACTGCCCCAGAACCCCTGGGGTATACCTGGGAACAGGGCCCCTCCAGAATGAAGACTGCCTTTCCCAGCCTCCCTAGCATGGCCAAGTTCTGGCAAAGACAGCGCAGACAGAGCTGGTGTGCGTGGCTCTGGGGGGCAGTCTTCAGGGGAGGGTGCTGCCCTTCCCACCAGCTGGAATGCATAGGTAATGGCCGGAGCAACAGCAGTTACTTTGGATAAGCAGACAATCCTGAGACCAGGAGGCGAACATGTGGGAATGAGACAAGGGTCTGAGACCATGAACGCCACAATGGCTCTGGACACTTCATTCCCAGGCTTCTGTAAGAGGAGATGGGAATAAACTCTTAAAGATCACTGTTACCATTACTGTTTTTTTATTCTATTATAGCTAAAATGGAGGCCAACAGAACCAGAAAGAAGGGAGTGGAGTGAGTGCTGAACCAGTGCACGGACCACGGCCAGCGGCTGGTTAAAGCTGCCTCTGATGGCGTTCTGGGGAGGCCGCCCCAGAACACAGCCCCCGGGACACCGAGGGTGGGCGTCTCTTGCTGGCCATGCTGGAGACACCCACACAAGGCGCCCGAAGCGTCCCCTCCCCCTCTCCGCAGTGACATCGGGTGCTTCCCAAGTTAAGAGAGCGACAAAGCCACCGCGGGGACGTGACCGGAGACAAATCCCTTCCCTGCAGTGGAGACGAATCCGACGGCACAGCGGGTGCCTTGGGGATGCCGGTGCCCACGCAGGCACGGCGGCAGCCGGGCACAGCCCGCCGAGCAGACGTAAATCTGGGATTGAAACGCAAGTCACTCGGCTTTCAAATCGCCGAGGCCTCCTTCCTGTGGGCTCCCTGCACCGGAGCCGAGGAGAGGCCGGAGGGGAGAAACAGCATAAATCCATCGTCTCGCTTTAGCACGGAGGAAGGACTCCCGCTGCTCCCAGGCAGCGGGGCCAGCGTGGAAACGCGGTCTTTCTCGGCCCCGTGCCCTGGCACAGTAACGGCAGCCCAAGTGGCAAACCCTGGAGTCCCGGCCGACACCAGGAGGGCCCCTGCCCACGCTGTTCACTGAGGGCTGGGTCCCTCACAGCAGATGCCCTCCGGGGGAGACCCCGTTTCTTCAAGGCGAATGTGAGAAGAGACTGACGCACTTGAAAATGACCGGACGCAGCCCCTCCTCCCCAGGGCTGTCAGCGGCTGAGGTCTCCTCGCATCCAGGGGCAAGCAGGGAGCCCGAATCCCGTGCTGTGCGGCTCACTCGCCACGAGAACGGGAAGTTAGTACAGACTTTGCTTACTTTGGGAGGCATTCAACGTGCCCTTTTTTTGACTGCTACATAAGGGTGTGATGGAGAACCGAGAGGTGGCGCTGTCCCCTCCTACTCTGCTGGAGGCCACAGTTTGGGATGACCGTGGATGGCCGGGGCGGTGGGGAGGCCTCGGTCTGCAGGCAGCAGAGCCGGCTGGACACTTGTTTGGGGGGCAGCTGTGCGGGATGCACAAAGGGCACTCAAGTGCAATGGGGCTATCTTGTGCAGGCCCAACATCTGGGCATCAACTGCTTGGTGACTGGAGTTAAGAACGCGTATGAAGCCGAGTGTGGAAGCTTGGTGGTGAGCACACGAGGATTAGAAGGGCAGGGGCAGGAGCCAGGAGAGCTGGAAGCAGCAGCCGGTTCGGACTTAGGGAACCTGGAGCCACCCAGGGTTACAGGACAAGCGACGAGGCACCCCTGGCGCTAAGGGGGCGGGGCAAGGGACAACAGACACATCATGTGAACTGGCATTTCCTTCGCCACCTGATCAGGGGTCTGGGGCTCAGGTACTGGGGCACAGGAAAAACCGGTCCCATCCGGACCCGGGAGCGACAGCCAAGGATCTGAGAACCCAAGATGTACTGATTGGTCGGGGCATTTGGCAAGGACTCCCAGGAAATTCTTGTGGACACGCCGCCGAGATGTGAACCAGATGACAGAATAATCGGGGCCACTCCGAGCTGGCTGAGACCCACCCCAGGGAGCCGCGGGAAGAGGCGGGTGGCGCCCTGCGCCTGGCACCCAGCCCTGCCGTGGGCCCGTTCTGTCCCTCGGCACTGTGAGGCACTCGGATCAAATGTGAAGATGTCACAAAAGACCAAGACGACGGCATCCAAACGCGGTTGCGAACTTCAAAAAGACGGCACTGGGCTGGAACCACGAGCGGGACCCGTGAGAAGCAACTGGATGGGATGCGTCCGAGGCCTTTGATGTAAGTTCAACAAGTCAGGAACACGAACACAGGCCTGCGAAGTACTGGAATGACAGCCGTTCCCTTCCACAAACCCCGAGCACGTCAGCCGATCGCAGCAAGGACAAGCTGTCAGAGGGACAGGGCTGCAAAACAAGCGAAGGCAATCCTTGCTTCTAGCTACAGCAGCACAACACGCAGACCCCCGGGGAGACACAGACCCCTGGACTCCATCAGCTCAGACGTCTGGACCAGCGACTGCCTTGCCAGTAGACAGCGTTCGCAGGCACCTGCCACTCAAGGGAGCAGGCAGCAGAGTTGCAGACGACCTGCAGGCGCAGACGGCCTGGGGGTGCCGGCTCCTCTGGGAGAAGCCTCAGCAAGCAAGCGTGTTCAGCCCGCGCCAGCTGGAGGAGATCCGTGCAGAGAGCGGTTTTCAAACGTTCCCAGGGATTTCACATCGGATTTTGCTCCAGAGGGGGAACAAAGTGAGGGCCCGTGACAAGGAGATGCCCGGCGGTAAATGCGGCTCTGGCAGACACAGGGAAGTGTGTTACAACCCAGGGCGCTGGCAGAGGGAGTCTTCACCACCATGCACCCAGGCAGAAGTGAATTTCTCAGTGGGCGGCTGCGTGATGCTCCGGCTCTTGTTTCGACAGCACCAAGGGGGCTTCCGGCCCATCGGCGTTGTCCTGGCAACGCACAGAGCTTTGTGCCGGGCGACCCCGGCCACAGCATTCAAAGCTGAAGCTGACAAAGGGTGGTGACCCCATGGGAGGGAACTCTGCCTCCCTGCAGATGCTGGGGGAGAAGAGAAAATGGGCAGCAGCCCACGGCTTCACCAGAGGAGGGAGCCCGGCGTGGAAACCATCGTCGAAAGCAGGGCCGACCTCGACTTCTCTGGACTGCCTTTTCGATTTGCACCAAACACCACTTCAGACGCTAGGGAGGGAACGGCTCTTTCAACACAGCTGCGTACAACGCGACGCGGCCTGGCAGCTGTCAGTCCTGAACCCGACAGGACCTGAGGTTCTCTGCTGGAAACAGCGCTCGGAGAGTTCTCTACGGCAGGGAGGTGGGTGTTGCAGCCCCTAGGAGGAACTCTGGTCATCCTGGCCCCTCTGCAGCTCCCTCACACAAGGACAAGGCTACACCTGGCCATGGGCAGCGTGTTGTTTTCAAAAGCCCGGGCAGAGAGAGGCCAACAAAGCAGGAGCGGGGGACGTGCCCGCTGTCTTCCCACGGCCCAGGATGACCAAGCTCCCGCAGAGTGACAGCGCGATCATGGGCCTACACCGGCTTCTGCTTCCAGACTGTGCAAATCCACCCACAGGCCGCCCAGCCTGCTGGCAGATTCAATGGGACACACCCCATGTTCATTTTAGGGGAACGGGGGTGATGTTCAGTTGCCATACCAGGTCACTTAATCTACTCCCAGGGTTATCTAGAGCCAATGGCATGTTCTAAAAAAATAATACACCAACCTGTGTTTCCTCTTCTGCTCGCATATCCACCTGTATTCCTGCGAATGCTGACGAGTGACTCATCCCCCTGCTGGCATGGTCACAGTCAGCACAGAACAACCGGCCGGGCAGTTCCCTCTCAGCCGCCCTCTCAGGGGATCCTTGGGAAAGCAGAGTGGGCAGCCGAGGTGCTGAGCTGGCCGTGTGGGACGGGATGGAGGGGTGCTTCAAGGGGGACGAGCCCAGGAAATTAACTGTGGCACGCACATCCGCCTGGAATGCACAGGGCCCTCTGGAAGTGCACGGGAAATGCAATGAACTTTATTTTTGGTGCAAAACAAACTTTTGCCAACTGTGCACTCTGCATGTACCCTAGCCCTGCTGTCTAGTTCAGAGACACCAGGATGACCTTTACAAAGAATTCCGGAACAACCTCAGCTGTCACACAGAACCCCTGAATAGACGCACATCTTCGCTTCCATTGCTCTATATACTGTAACATATCTATCTATCTATATATATATATAGATAGATACAGATACATAGTAACACACAGAGCGAGCAGGCTGCAGGGCCAGGCCTCCCGACACAGCCGTGCCACGCGCACCTCTCAGTTCCCACAGCTCCGAGCCCCGAGTATTTCCAGTAAGAGCTTTCAGGAGAGATCAGACATGAGACATTCGCGCTGGCACAGCTCAGGATTCCAGCAGAGAAGGGGCACCTGTGCCTCCAGCCAACGACAGCGCCTGTGGCTTACGCTCGTGATGGGCACCGTGGCAAAGGAGTATCAGACAAGGTCTGTAAACAGTTCATATGGATTTAAAAACCTATGTGTGGGGCCAGCGCCATGGCATGGTGGGTAAAGCCACCGTCTGCAGCAGTGGTATCGCATATGGGTACCGGTTTCAGTCCTGGCTGCTCCAGTTCCAATCCAGCTCCCTGCTAATGCACCTGACAGAGCAGCAGAAGATGGCCCAAGTGCTTGGGCCCCTGCACCCACCTGGGAGACCAGCAGAAGCCCCTGGCTCCTGGCTCTGGATTGGCCCAGCTCCTGCTTTTGCAGCCATCTGAAGAGTGAACCAGCGGATGGAAGACCTACTCTTTCTGTCTGTAACTCTGTCTTTCAAATAAATAAATAAATCTTTAAAAAATGTGTGTGTGTGTGTGTGTGTGTAAGATTAAGACAAGCTTCAGAACCCTCCCAGAGTCAGGACGCCTGCCTTCCGTGATAGCAAGCCTGGAGCCATCTTGCAGCCACACCCACACAGGAGCAGGACACCTCTTCTCCCAGGTATTGGTCTCTCCAGGTCACAGCGTCTTGAAACCAGAACGTTACCTGCTTGGGAGACATGTGTGCTGTGCCTTAAACTTGAGGAGGTGCTTCTGCCCCCTTTCCTGATTTGAGCTTAGGAGCCCCGAGGGGGGCAGGCCGTTCCCCCTGGGGAGCGCCCGGGGCACAGCGGCCACGGCTCACTGAGTGCCTCCTGCCCTGGGTGACTTCCGGGCTCCAGAAGTCTGGCCTCTGCCCTGTCAACCTGTCGGCCCATTCTCCAGATAAGAACGCTAAGGTTTAGAAACACGAGGAGCCCGTGATAACACTGCCAGACAACCAAAGACAAAATGCGAACATTTCCACTTTGTTCCCCACAGGGGCAGGCGTCTGGCACAGTGGGTAAAGATGCCGCCCGCGTCCCATCTCTGAGTTCAAGTCCCAGCTCTGCTGCTGGTCGCACACACCTGGGAGGCAGCGGTGACGGCTCAAGCTCACGGATCCCTGCCGTCCCTGTAAGAGACGCGGAGCGAATTCTCAGCTCCTGGCTTCGGCCCAGCCCAGCCCTGGCTGTTGTGAGCATGTGGGGAACAACCCAAGAGACGGACAGTCTGTCTATCTCTGTCTCCGTCTCTCTGCCTCTCAACTAACTAATGAGGTTAAAACAGACACGCACATCCTGCTCCCGTATGTATCATAAAATGCTTGCTCGAAGCAGATGCGGTTTTTGACAAGTCACTGGGTTTTCCTGGGCCCCAGTGTTATCATCTGTGAACGAGCAATGCCGACAATTCCAACAATTCCTCCGCGGTTACTGAGGCAGCAAACCCAGCACCTGCGAGAGGTGGAGCGTCTCGAGACGGCGCGTGCACGGGATCGCCTCCGGCTTATTTATTGGAGGCAGGGGAAACCTGGCATCATCTGGGAACAGCTCCGGAGGACCAGCCGCTGCTGCCACACGCCCGGGTCTGCTGCTCACTCAGCACGCGGGCGCCAGGCACTGCCCCCGAGGTGAGACCCTCACTCACAGGCCTGCACTCGGGGCGGGAGAGGGGCTGGGTGGATGCGACACCTTGGGGAGAAGAGCAGGTGGGGTGATGGCTGCAGAGCTTGGTGCAGGTCACAGAAGACCCCCTGTGCGTGGCAGGAGCGAGCAGTGACCCCTGCACAGGCCCTGGGGCCGAGGCAGATCTCACAGCAGTGGCAAGAACCCCAAGGCAGCATGGGCGGGGTTGTGACTGTGCCGGGGTGACCTGCAGAGAACCCAGGTGGTGGTGGGGGCGTGGCTCCCGCTCCACACCTGCGCAAGAGCCAGTGGCACCATCTACCTGCTGCCGTCCCCAGGCCCTGCTGGTTTGGTTGTCCTGTCTCTGCCTCGGTATGGAAACCACCCAGCCTAGAAGGGCCCAAGGCTGGGGGGGGTGGGGGGGCGGAGCACATGCAAGACGCAAATGCTGCCTGGGCCAGGATGAACCGGTTAGGGACTCACGGTGGGATGCCACGCTCCAGGTGACACACAGGGAGCAAAGCCAGCCTCTACTCAGCCCACAGGGGCTCACGGTAAACATCAAAGCCGCCCGGTCCAGATCGGGGCGTCTTCTCTCCCAGCCTGAGCCCTCGGCTGTGGGATGGGACTCAGTAGCTGGTCCGGAGATGCATTCGCACTCACGCCGTCCCTCTGGAAGGCACTGTCATCGGGCAGAAGGGGCCGGCAGAGCCATGGAGTCGGCCGGCTCCCAGCATCCCCGACCCGTGCTTTGCCCGGGGACGTTTTCTCTTTGAACTCTGCTGCAAGCTGCCCTAATAGGAACCAGGCCTTTATCCCCCTCTTGTTTGCTTAACAGGCGTTAGCTATAAATTAGAGGCTCCCCAGAGAAGGGGTCACACGTGGGGCCTCGGGCTGCCTGGGCCAGCACAGGGGTCAGGCCGCCTCTTCCTTGGGCAGCCAGGCTGCTGGACCGGCAGGGTCAGCTGACCCCACGCTGCTTTTCTGCAAAGCGCAGTGCTTCTATCAATGGCACAGACTGCTTTGTCTTGTAGAAGCCCCGAGCTCATTCCTGAAACACAAAACAAACCAACTCCCTTCTTAGAGGAGCAGAGTGGGAGAATGACCTTCAGTGCCCGTTTCTTCTGGGCTGCTTTCGCTCTGACGGGCACTGCCTGCGGACAGCAGGGTCCCCAGAGATGCCCAGGGATGGTCAGTTCCAGGAGCTGCCAGCAGGGGGCGAGCTAGCGAGGACGCGGGAGAGCTGGCCCCTGCAGTCTGCATGGCAACACCCCCAACACCGGCACCTGGGACCACACCGCCACCAGCAAGCAGCCAACCACCGTTTGACTCATTTCTCATTTTTTAGGGCACCCAAGTTCACAGCTGTCACTCAAAGTCAAGATTCCCACAAAAGTCACCGAGCATAGACTGTTTAGAACTTGGTTCTAAACAAGTGACCGGGCCGGCGCCGCGGCTCACTAGGCTAATCCTCCGCCTGCGGCGCCGGCACACCGGGTTCTAGTCCCGGTCAGGGCGCCGGATTCTTTCCCAGTTGCCCTTCTTCCAGGCCAGCTCTCTGCTGTGGCCTGGGAGTGCAGTGGAGGAGGGCCAAGTGCTAGGGCCCTGCACCCCATGGGAGACCAGGAGAAGCACCTGGCTACTACCTTCGGATCAGCATGGTGCGCCGGCCGCAGCACGCCAGCTGTGGTGGCCATTGGAGGGTGAACCAACGGCAAAAAGGAAGACCTTTCTCTCTGTCTCTCTCTCTCACTATCCATTGTGCCTGTCAAAATAAATAAATAAATAAATAAATAAATAAATAAAAATAAACAAGTGACCGGGTCATGGCACCAGAGCTGCCTCCCTCCATGGTCCCCGAAGCCATGATATGGGTCTGACACACGTGGTGTCTGCTGAGGGGTCCTTTCTTGCCTTCTCCCAGAGGGGCGTTCTCCCAGTGGGGGGGAGCTCTCAGAGGGTGGGGGGGCTGGGGGAGGGTGTGAGGGGGGACTCCCAGTGGGGGAGTTCTGGGGGAGGGTGTGAGGGGGACTCCCAGTGGGTTGGGGGGGCTCCCAGTGGTGTGGGGGGGCTGGGGGAGGGTGTGAGGGGGGCTCCCAGTGGGGGGGAGCTCTCAGAGGGTGGGGGTGCTGGGGGAGGGTGTGAGGGGGACTCCCAGTGGGTGGGGGGGCTCCCAGTGGTGTGGGGGGGCTGGGGGAGGCAGTGAGCAGTCAGTGCCAGCACTCCTTCTTGGACGGGCACCAATCCTAACACGGGGCCCTGGGTTTGAGTCCAGTCCCCTTCTGACTTCACCTCCTGCTACCGTGCACCGTGGGAGGCGGCCAGCGATGCGTCCCAGGCTTGTGTCTCTGCCAGGCTGAGTCCCGGGCTCCTGGCATGGGCCTGGCTCAGCCCTGGCTACCGCAGGCATTTGAGAGGTGGAAGATCGCACTGCCTGTTTACCTTTCAAATAAGTTGGGGGAAAAAAAAAAAAACAATACAGACCAGGCTACCAAGTTATGGCTCAGGGGGCTGGGAGATACAGCAGGGAAAGACGGGACCAACCCTCTTTCCTGGGCTCACAGTGCTGTGGGTGCCCCCTCCCCCACACTGTCCCGGCACACAGGGGCAAGATGGAGGCTCAGGAACCTCGAGGCGGGTGGGTGGATATGAGACCTGTTGGTCGCGAGAGACTTCTAAACCAAGATGCCTAACTTTAACCAACCAGAAGACCAAAGGCCGCCTCGCCCGGTCCCCACACCTCTCTGCCCAGTGGCAGCTCACGGGGCAAGTTCAGCTCGGCAGGGAACAGAGCCACACCCTGGTCCTGGCCTGCAGACTCCGCTGTGACCAGTTTCCACCTGCGGCCCCGCCGTGCTGCACTGTTACCCCCATTCTGCAGATGAGAAAACTGAGGGACAGAGCAGAAGGAGCTTGTCTGTGGCAATGCAGAAGCTGGGCGCGGATGGGCATCTTCTCGGCCTAGACATAGGCTGGGCCCTGCTCCGTTCCACCCCTGCCCTCTGGGAGCTGGCACAGCCTCGGGTGACGATGAGGGCAAGAGAGAAGCCGCCAGCTGCAGCACCACTCTTGCCCCAGGGCTGACAGGTGTGTCCCCTTCTCCTGGGCGCAGCAATGCACCAGTCAGGGGGCCGTATGAGGCCACAGGAACACACACCCGACTCACCGCAGTGACCTTACCCAGGCACGAGGGAAGAACCGCGGGCTGGCTGTCCCTGGAGTCCCACATGCAGCTGACTGACAGGATCCAGACTAGAGCCAAAATTCACCCCCAGCACCAGGCCACTGTGCCACCATGGGCAAGCAGAGCCCAGCACCCACTGGACGCTGCGGTCAGCAGTTCACCACAGTCCCAGCCCGGGAACTTACGTGTTCACGTCCCCTACCTAACTCTCACATGAACCCTCCCCCTCTGGGGTCAGGACACAGAGTTCCGGGGGCAGGGTGTGTAGTCACTGGGGGCAGGATCGCTAGGAGCCCCAGGCACACACGCAGGTACGACTCAGCCTCTCTCCTGGTCTGCCCGGTGGCTGCTGTGTGCCAATAACAGAAGTCACAGGGACGCTGAAGCCTGCCCATGCCCAGCTCTCACCCCCTCTCCCTTCACCACCCCTGGAGGCACCTGTAGGTAACCTCTCACTGCCTTGCCTCAAGAACAAGTTGGTTTCCAGCAGGTGGGTCCCAGGCCAGGGTGTGAGCGCCATCTAGGAGCCACAGCTGTAACTGCAGCCGCCATGCATAAATCCCGCAGAACGCAGGAGGGGTTGCAGAGACCTGGCAGAGAAGTCCAGGGCCTCAAGACCATCCGCAGTGAGGCTGTGCTCTGACGGGGATGTGGGTACCCCGGGCTCTGACGGGGATGTGGGTGCCCCGGGCTCTGACGGGGATGTGGGTGCCCCGGGCTCTGACGGGGATGTGGGTACCCCGGGCTCTGACGGGGATGTGGGTACCCCGGGCTCTGACGGGGATGTGGGTGCCCCGGGCTCTGATGGGGATGTGGGTACCCCGGGCGCTCTGACGGGGATGTGGGTACCCCGGGCGCTCTGACGGGGATGTGGGTGCCCCGGGTGCTCTGATGGGGATGTGGGTGCCCCGGGCTCTGACGGGGATGTGGGTACCCCGGGCTCTGACGGGGATGTGGGTGCCCCGGGCTCTGATGGGGATGTGGGTACCCCGGGCGCTCTGACGGGGATGTGGGTGCCCCGGGCGCTCTGACGGGGATGTGGGTGCCCCGGGTGCTCTGACGGGGATGTGGGTGCCCCGGGCTCTGACGGGGATGTGGGTGCCCCGGGCTCTGATGGGGATGTGGGTGCCCCGGGTGCTCTGACGGGGATGTGGGTACCCCGGGCGCTCTGACGGGGATGTGGGTACCCCGGGCGCTCTGACGGGGATGTGGGTACCCCGGGCTCTGACGGGGATGTGGGTGCCCCGGGCTCTGATGGGGATGTGGGTGCCCCGGGTGCTCTGACGGGGATGTGGGTACCCCGGGCGCTCTGACGGGGATGTGGGTACCCCGGGCGCTCTGACGGGGATGTGGGTACCCCGGGCTCTGACGGGGATGTGGGTACCCGGGCGCTCTGACGGGGATGTGGGTACCCCGGGTGCTCTGATGGGGATGTGGGTACCCCGGGTGCTCTGACGGGGGTGTGGGTACCCCGGGTGCTCTGATGGGGATGTGGGTGCCCCGGGTGCTCTGACGGGGATGTGGGTGCCCCGGGCGCTCTGACGGGGATGTGGGTACCCCGGGCTCTGACGGGGGTGTGGGTACCCCGGGTGCTCTGACGGGGATGCTGGAGCCCGGGCGCTCTGACGGGGATGTGGGTACCCCGGGTGCTCTGACGGGGATGTGGGTACCCCGGGCTCTGACGGGGATGTGGGTGCCCAGGCGCTCTGACGGGGATGTGGGTGCCCCGGGCTCTGACGGGGAAGCTGGAGCCCGGGTGCTCTGACAGGACGCTGGAGCCTGGGCGCTCTGACAGGATGCGGGAGCCCCAGGCAGAAGCCTAGCCCTCTGTACCCCACGCCTGCCCCAGCACCCCCATCTCTGGAAACACAACTTCAGATGAACAGCAATGTACAGGGAACGAGCACAAGGCCCAGCCTCCCTGCAGCCCCTCCCAGCCTCTGGGAGTCTCCAGTCTGTCCAGATTGCGTTCCACAAATGGGAGATCGAGGCTCTGCCGCCCCGTGTCCAGCTGCCCGTTCCAGCTGAACTCTCTCATGGCTGAGTAATATTCCAGGTGTGCCGATGGACAGCTGGGTTGACGCCGGATCCTGGCTGCAATGAACGGAGGTGAGATGGACAATGGGGGCACACGTGGCTCTCTCACAGGCTGAGCGCATTCCAATGTGGGAGAAGTCAAGGGCACACCTCCAGCTGCCCCATGTAATCCTCTCAGCCCTGTCAATCAGACTATGTAGCCACTCCCCTTTTGGGAGCAGATAAGAAGCTTGGTGAAGGGAGGGCACCTTTGCTTGCTCACTTGCGCTCTCTCTCTCTCCCCTCGCAGACCAGGGAAGGACGGTACAGAGGTCCGTCTTTCCCCTTCCTGGCCACTCTCCCTGAAGAAAGCTCATGTTCCTGTGGCTTCCCCTCACTTTCTAAATAAACCTTATCACGCTGCATGTCCTATTTGTCCTGTACTTAGGATACTTCTCCAAGTCAAAGGCGAGAACCTGAACTCTATCCCAGCCACAGCAGTTCCTCTGGACAGGCACTGCGGAACCGGACAAAGGAGACGGCATCAAACTCAGAGCCTTCTGCACAGCCCAGGGAAGGGAGCTAAGAAGAAACGCAAAAGGCCAACACACCTCTGAGAATGCAGGAGCCAGCAGGGACCACGATCAGTCACCTCTCAGGGACAGAAGAGCTGGCCCCGGGAGAGCAGAGCTGGCACCTGCTGCCAGACTTCCACACAAACCATGTCTCGCGTGGCTCTCGTGGAGCCCTCCCAGTGGACTCAGCACCTGTGGCCCACAGCAGAGAAATCATGGCACCTGCTCACAGAGCCTGGCAGGTGCCCTTACGCCACGCCTGGATTGCAGGAGCCCGAGGAGCGCGGGTTTGAGCCGACCGTGAACGGCAGCTTCCTCCGCATCGCCATTGGTACCGCCCAGCGCTGTGGCTGCAGTCCACGTCCTCAAGCAGGGGTCACCTTCCCGGGCAACCTGCCCTCACCTTACTTCCACTCAACTTCCCTTTAGTGTGAGCCAGAGAGGGCATGCAATTCCAGTTCCCACCACTAGGTGTCACCATCGCCCAGTGCTGGCCCTCCTGAAGACAGCAAGAATATGAAATCTGGGCACTTGATGCCACGCTACACAACCAGTAAGACCAGTACTGAGTCTCACAGGTACTTGACACTGTGCTACACAAACTAAGTACTGTGTCTCATGGGTACCTGACACTGTGCTACACAACCTGTGAGACAAGTACTGAGTCTCACGGGTACCTGACACTGTGCTACACAACCTGTGAGACAAGTACTGAGTCTTACGGGTACCTGACACTGTGCTACACAAACACAAACTAAGTACTGAGTCTCATGGGTACCTGACACTGCTACACAACCAGTAAGACAAATAGTGAGTCTCACAGGTACTTCACACTGTGCTACACAACCAGTAAGACCAGTCTGAGTCTCACAGGTACTTCACACTGTGCTACACAACCTGTGAGACAAGTACTGAGTCTCACGGGTACCTGACACTGTGCTACACAACCAGGAAGACCAGTACTGAGTCTCACAGGTGCTTGACACAGTGCTACACAAACTAAGTACTGTGTCTCATGGGTATCTGACACTGTGCTACACAACCAGTAAGACAAGTACTGAGTCTCATGGGTACCTGACACTGTGCTACACAACCTGTGAGACAAGTACTGAGTCTCACAGGTACTTGACACTGTGCTATACAAACTAAGTACTGTGTCTCATGGGTACCTGACACTGTGCTACACAACCTGTGAGACAAGTACTAAGTCTCATGGGTACCTGACACTGTGCTACACAACCTGTGAGACAAGTACTGAGTCTCACGGGTACCTGACACTGTGTTATACAACCTGTGAGACAAGTACTGAGTCTCACGGGAACTTGACACTGTGCTACACAACCTGTGAGGCAAGTACTAAGTCTCATAGGTACTTGACACTGTGACACAATCTGTTAAGTACTAAGTCATGGTTACTTTATGCTGTGTTATACAATCTATAAAACCAGTACTGAGTCTCATGGGTACTTCATGCCATGCTGAGCAGTACTAAGTCTCATGGGTACCTGACACTGTTACATGATCTGTAAACCAAGTACTGAGTCTCACAGGTACTACATACTGTGTTATAGGACCTGTAAACCAAGTACTGAGTCTCACGCATACCTGATGCTGTGCTACAAGACTTCCACTTGCGAAGTATCAGAGGGTCTCCTGCCTCCCCCCAGGGGTCCCGGGTCGGTGCAAGGGAGAGATGCAGGAGCACAGTGGGTGTGCCAGCCCTGGGCTGGATCCTCACTACGTGCTTGAAGCCCCACTGTGTGCCCCAAGTATTCAGGTCAGGCTGCCGGGAGCTGGCGCCACCTGCTGGTGGCTGTCACTGCCCTGCAGGAGACAGAGGCACCCTGAGCTGCACCGGGGGTGGTTGGGGGGGCAGTCTGCTCTCCGGAGTCACAACCTCTTTACCTGGCGATGAAACCACGGAGGGCCCTCGCCCCTTGGGCTGAGAGTGACCAAGAAGGCGACCTCTGCCCGTGGTACCTGTGGGGGTCGGTTAGGAAGGTGGTCCAGACATCACGGGGAATTGTGGAAACACCCGGGCCAAGTTTGGTTCATCAGGAGACAGGCTGATGAGCGTCTAGAAACCCGATGTGGTTCGCGTGAAACGAAAGGAAGCCGCAGTGCCGGGGACGGCACCTGCAGGCCTGGGTTGGCACAGGGGGCGGCGGCATCGTTTCGCTTTTCCCATCAAATCCTCCCATGCTGAGTCTGGGACGAAACCCTCTCACTATTAAGACTTCAATGCCGGGGGCCGGTGCAGTGGCACAGAGGGTAAGGCCGCAGCCTGCAGTGCCAACAGCCCACATGGGCGCTGGTCCAGGTCCAGCTGTTCCTCTTCCAAACCAGCTCCCTGCTAGGGTGCCCGGGGAAGCAGCAGAGGATGGCCCCAGCGCTTGCTTCCCTGCACCCACGCAGGAGGGAGGCTGCTGTCACTGCTGTCTCGGGGTGTGCGTCCCCGGGGGGTACGACAGAGTGGAGCAGCACTCGGTGTACACGCTCAGCTGTGCTCCAGACACCACTGGAAGCCCCCTGAGGAAAGGCGAAATCAGATCCAGGCCTTGCAGGCTGGCATGGCACAGCGGGTTAGGCCACCACCTGGGATGCCGGCTTCCCATATCAGAGTGCTGGCGCAAGTTCTGGTTCAAGTTCCGGGAAAAGCAAGTACCTGCCGCCCACGTGGGAAACCCAGATGAGGTTCCAGGCTGCTGGCTTCAGCCTGGCCCAGCCCTGGCTGCTGCCACCATCTGGGAGTGAACCAGAGGGTGGAAGACTGGACCTCCCTCCCTCCCTCCCTCCCTCCCTCCCTCCCTTTCTCCCTCCCTCCCTCCCTCTCTCTCTCTCTGTCACTCCGCCTCTCAAATAAACCAAAATAAATCTTATAAAACCCACGCCTCATCAGACACACTGGGGTACACTCCGAGTGGAGGAAGGGAAACAAGTAAAAACATCAACACAGAACCGGCAGGACTGACCGGAGTCAGAATTCTTTCACGACTCCGAATCGGAGAAGGCATTTCCACCAAGCAAAATCCAGCATTGACAAAGGGAAAACCGCCAAGCTGACCGTGTCCACAGTTTTAAACATCAGCAAAAGTGAACAAAATCCCCAGGAACACAGGCGGAAGTCCCAAGTCTTCCTGACCCCAGAAAACTAAACCAACAAACAAAACCCGAATCCTGCACCTTTATCCTGAGCGATCTCGCGAGGTAGGAACATGCGGGATCTGCGAGGACCAGGATGCACCCGCACAAGTGCCCCGGTCCACCCTGTGAAGACCACGAATCACCCAGTACGGAAGGAGGGGAGACGGACCCCGCTCCCTCTGGCCCCCACCTCCACAGGGCCTGCCCTGGGGAATCTGCCCTCCACCTGCCCCTCCCCGCTCCTGGGTCCGGGGCACAGGGAGCTGCAGCCACTGGGCAGACACAGGCTCTGGGTAGAGTGGCCAGGCCTGCCCTGCTTGGGCCTGGGGCTCACAAGCTCCTCCTGGCTACCCTTCTGGGGGCTTCTATCACGTCCTTACTTAGTGCCTGTCGCCGCTCAGGGACCTCTGCGGCAGGGCTGGCTGTTCCGTGTCGGGCAGACACACACCCCTGGGAGAGGCGGCTCTGCGGGGCCCCCAGCCGGGCAGCAGAGTCATCAGCTAATCTTCAGGGAAGGACACGTGACCCTCAGAAAGCTGCAAAGTAAGCCCAACTCCACTGCTGGGGAACAGATCCATGCAGAGGGCGGGATCCATGCAGAGGGCGGGCCAATGGGTGCAGCGGAGCACCAGGGACCAGGGAGTAAGCGCAGGGGCCCGGCCACGTGGTCCCTGTGACACGGGGCCCTGTGGAGCCCTCACACCCTGCACATGCCAACCTCAGCCTCTGGGCAGCATTATCTGCAAACGCCTGGCCCTGCGGTGTGGATGACGTGTGTCAGTCAGGCATCGGGACCTGTGTCCTGCAGCAGGGTCGTCTGCCCTTCATGCCACAGCCCTGCAACTCTGTGTGAGGGGCCAGCGCTGTGGCTTAGTGGGTGAGGCGCCTGCTATGGGCACCGGTTCTAGTCCTGGCTGCTCCACTTCCAATCCAGCTCCCTGTTGGTGCACTTGGGAAAGCAGTGGTGGATGGCCCAGGTGCTTGGACCCCTGCACCCACGGGGGAGACCCGGAAGAAGCTTCTGGCTCCTGGCTTTGGATGGGCTCAGCTCCTGTCACTGGGGCTGTTTGGGGAGTGAACCAAAGAATAGAGGATCTTTTTTTCCCTCTGTGGCTTTTCCTTTCAAATAAATAAATCAATTAAAATAAAGAAACATTGTGTGTGACACTAAGAAACACGCCTCCCTGGGAACCAGCCCACATCCCCTTTTCCTTCTGCAGCTCCTGCCCCGCGTGTGCATTCTGGATCGTTTGCTCACTGTCTCCTAATCGAAACGCCCCTCAAAGCCGTGCTACTCAACGTGTGATGTGGGGACCAGCAGCGTCAGGTCAGCAGCACAGACTCTCAGGCACCCCCAGACCCGAGTTGGCATCCCCTGGCCTCACGGCACAGCAAGAGCCCTGGCGAGACAGACAACGTGACTCTCACAAATCCACAGTCAACGCCCCATCGACAAACGAACGCAAACCACATGCAAGGACACCTTTGCACGGCGAGCCCCGGGGCGCAGAATACCTGCACGGGCAGCAGAGCCCCAACAGATGCTGCACGCACCCCAAGGGGGCCCTGGCTGGCGGGGCGAGGCATGAGTCTCCGGCTCCCAGGCTCTCAGATTTGCAGGCTCATGGAGAGTGCTAGCGACCTCCGCAGTCACAGACCACAAGGCACTGCACCGGGCAGCGGGCTTCAGGGCTGTGTTTTCAACCCTTGCACTGGCTCACGTGCCTGCGGCACGCACCTGCACTGGGGAAATGAGACCGTGGGCTCTGGCCGCTCAGGGCCGTCCTCCCTTGCTAACTGTCCCTGGAAACCTGACCGTGTCCCTCCTGCTCTGGCGGGTGCTCCGTGTCCTGCTGGGGACCTCCTCCTTCAGAACGGCGGGGGAAGGGGCGCTCACACGCCCAGGCGCCCGGCCACTCTCAGGCAGTACAGCTTGGAAGCCGACCGTGACAGAACCCAGCCGGGCTCCCCGCCCACACGGCGTCCCAAGGCAAACAGGCAGGCACCCCGACACAAATGAGCGAGGCTGTGGGGTGCACCATCCCATCTGAACTGCTGGGTTCTGTTTGTTTGATTTTTTGTTTTTTAACTGAATGGTGATTTTCTGCCCAGGTTGAGCATCCCAGGGGCTGCAGAGCCCAGACGGGGAGGTCCCCGCATAGGCCACGGAGGCTGAAGCCACAGAGTCGCTCCCCATGGGAAGCGCAACCTTGGTGTAAATGGCACCGAGCTGTGTTCCTCTGGCTAAGATGCTCCACACCCTTCAGTGCCCCTCATCCCGCCCCTCGAGACTCAGCCAGCAGGGCCCTGTCCACTAACCCTCACCTTGTAGGAAAGGACGAGCCCCACGCCCACCCTTGGGAAGTCAACACAGACCACCTAAGAGCCGCAGGGCCGGAGCAGGATGTGGTGATATGCAAGGCAGGAGAGGCTCCCACCTAGGACAGCAGAGCCAACATCGCAGCCCAGACCCCCAGAGTCCTCCTGGGCCCAGCCCGGGCTCCCACCTAGGACAGCAGAGGCTGCATCACAGCCCAGACTCCCAGAGTCCACCTGGGCCCAGCCCGGGCTCCTACCTAGGACAGCAGAGCCAGCATCGCAGCCCAGACCCCCAGAGTCCACCTGGGCCCAGCCCGGGCTCCTACCTAGGACAGTAGAGCCTGCATCACAGCCCAGACCCCCAGAGTCCACCTGGGCCCAGCCCGGGCTCCTACCTAGGACAGTAGAGCCTGCATCACAGCCCAGACCCCCAGAGTCCACCTGGGCCCAGCCCGGGCTCCTACCAGGGACAGCAGAGCCAACATCACAGCCCAGACCCCCAGAGTCCACCTGGGCCCAGCCCAGGCTCCTACCTAGGATGACAGAGCCAACATCACAGCCCAGACTCCCAGAGTCCACCTGGGCCCAGCCTGGGCTCCTACCTAGGACAGCAGAGCCAGTAAGTAACACAGCCCAGACTCCCAGAGTCCTCCTGGGCCCAGCCCGGGCTCCTACCTAGGACAGCAGAGCCAGTAAGTAACACAGCCCAGACTCCCAGAGTCCACTGGGCCCAGCCTGGGCTCCTACCTAGGACAGCAGAGCCAGTAACACAGCCCAGACTCCCAGAGTCCACCTGGCCCAGCATAGAGCAGAGCCAGCATCACAGCCCAGACCCCCAGAGTCCACCTGGGCCCAGCCCGGGCTCCTACCTAGGACAGCAGAGGCTGCATCACAGCCCAGACTCCCAGAGTCCTCCTGGGCCCAGCCCGGGCTCCCACCTAGGACAGCAGAGGCTGCATCACAGCCCAGACCCCCAGAGTCCACCTGGGCCCAGCCCGGGCTCCTACCTAGGACAGCAGAGCCAGCATCACAGCCCAGACCCCCAGAGTCCACCTGGGCCCAGCCCGGGCTCCTACCTAGGACAGCAGAGCCAGTAACACAGCCCAGACCCCCAGAGTCCACCTGGGCCCAGCCTGGGCGCCTACCTTGCACTGCCCAGACACGCAGATGGCCGTGCCGTGCTGGTCACAGGGGGTGCCATCGATGACCTTCTCGGCTTGCCGGACGTAGAAGCGGTAGCCGATGGCCTGGCAGTTGAGCTCACACTTGCGGTCGCCCTTTGCTGCGGGGAGAAGAAACGGCCGTGAGGTCTGAGTGACACCCAGCCCCTATTTTTCAGACACAGTTCATGCAATGCAACAGGAACCACTCCAGCCGGCGTGCAGACGTGGTGAGCCACTGAACTCACACGGCTGCAGCCTGCTCAACGCCCCCCTCTGCTCCCGCCTGCCTTCTGCCTCTCTGGATCGGCCCGTTCTGGACAGCTCATGGCCAAACACCTCTTGGAAGTGGCTCTCCGTACTGGTGAGGGGCTGGGGGGAGTGGGGGCTGCATCCTCACCCCCTGTCACACAGAGAACTTCATGGGAGGACCCAGGGAGACCACCCCACCCCTGCTTTTTTAAGATTTATTTATTTGAGGGCCAGTGCTGTGGCTCACTTGGTTAATCCTCCACCTGCGGTGCCGGCATCCCGTATGGGCACCGATTCTAGTCCCGGTTGCTCCTCTTCCAGTCCAGCTCTCTGCTGTGGCCTGGGAGGGCAGTGGAGGATGGCCCAAGTGCTTGGGCCCCTGCACCCTCATGGGAGACCAGGAGGAAGCACCTGGCTCCTGGCTTCAGATCAGCGCAGCGTGCCAGCTGTAGCAGCCATTTGGGGGGTGAACCAACGGAAGGAAGACCTTTCTCTCTGTCTCTCTCTCACTATCTAACTCTACCTGTCAAATAAAAAAAAAAGAATTTATGGTTCCAAAAAAAAAAAAAAGATTTATTTACATGAAAGGCAGAGTTAGAGAGAGAGAGACAGGGAGATCTTCCACCTGCTGGCTCACTCCCCAAATACCCAGAGATGGGCCAGGCTGAACCAGGAGCCTAGAACTCCGCCTGGGTCTCCCACATGGGTGGCAGGAGCCCAGGCCCTTGGCCCATCATCCGCTGCTTTCCCAGGTGCATTGGCTGGGAGCTGGAGGAAGCAGAACAGACAAGACTCAAACTGCTGCTCATACAGCATGCTGGCGTCCCAGGTGGCGGCTTAACCTGCTGAGCCTCAATGCTGGCCCCATTCTGTGGTTTTCAGAGACACAGAAACCCATGTCCTATCACCAACATGCTCTTTGAAATGACCGCTGCTTCCTGCAATAATTCGTCTATTATGAGACAGTTAAGTGGCTTTTCCCACCACTTTAGGCACGACACAGCTTTCAAGAGCCTCGCCTATCTTTATGGTCTCTCTTCCCACCGTCCACGCCCAACTCCCACAGGTGCTTCCTCTGTGCAGCCCACCTGCCCTTCCCTCAGTTGGCTGGCCCTCAATTCTCTGCTTCTGTCACAAGGTCACCTTCGGAGGGTCCCAATCCCACCGCCCACCCTCTCTTGCAGCATTCACCTGCTCACTTACTTGCCTGCACAGAGCCAGGCGCACGGCAACTGCCCAATAAACCCAAGAGGGCACGACGGAAGGGAGACAAGTGAACACACGACGGAAGGGAGACAGTGAGCACTGGCCTCTTTCTGGCCTTCTTCCTCCTCCCCTCCCCCTGCTGGGCCCATTCCCCTGCCTCCGTCTTCCTCTGGGTTTCATCACTTTAGGCAGAGCTGGCACGAATGCTAAGTTAATCGCAGCTTCAGAGCAGCATAGCCACCTCCGAAGTAAGGCAGAGCCATTTTCAAGCAAGATGCACTGCATTGCCACGCCCAAAGGGAAAGGCGAGCCAAGTGCATACTGATTTGTTTGTTCTTTAACTGGTTTTGGACACGAGAGCAATGTCTGCTCAGCAGAGACCAACGCCGGGGCCCGTCTCTGTCTAAGACACAGATCACTGGACCACACGGCACGTCCCACTTTCCCGGGTGTGGCTGCCGGCCGGCCTGCCTGTCACAGCAATGCACTTCCTGTGGCTCCTAAGCCACTACGAAGGGCTACCAGGAAACAGCGAGGATCCTAGGCAATGGTGACCCCTCCCCTGTGCTCTGGGCTCTGACTCAGCACTCAGGGGTCCTGGCCACCCCACAGAAGAGGTGACTGTGGATGAAAATGAAACAGCAACAGGACGGAAGCCTCCCTGGAGATCACCCCCCACCAAGTCAGTTTCCAGGCTTCACAGTCCCAGCAGGACAGAAGTGACCGGGGCAGGCTCTAGCCTACTGATGGCTTCTCACTGCACCTGCCAAGGCCCCAACCCCTCTGTTCCCAGCTCCGGGCTCTCTGAAGGGCTCCAGGCGCTCGGCAGGTGTGAGGCAGCTATGGAAGACAAGTGTCCGTGGCAGACACCTCCCAGGACCCCCAGGGCCTGGCTCTCTCCATGGACCCCTGCCTCCAGTGGGGTGGGGGTGGAGCGCTGTCTTTGTCACAGTGCGGGCACCCTGAGAGGGTGCAGGGGAGGAGGCCAGACACCAGGCTGCTCCGCAGTCTCCCGTGGGCTGCACGTGAACAGCCCGAGGGTGGTCCTGAGCTCCTTCTCGGTGGCCTTTGCACACCTGAGGACAGGTGAGGCTGCCCACTTGCAGGGACAGAGCCCCAGAGAATGCTACCCCTCCGGAACTCCCCAGCCTCGGTGCCAACGCAGTGGATGATGGGGAATGTGGGGGAAGGGAGCAAAGGGCTGAAGGGGGTGCACTGGGGGGCAGGGGGAGCATGATGGGGGGAGAGGGCATGGTGTAAGACAGCATGGAGGGGAGGGGCATGGGGGGCTTTCTCCACCTTTCTCTGCCCTGAGTCCCCCTGGTGGGTAGAGGGAGAGGGGGACGGACCCCTGCACGGGTGCTCAGGGAGGCCCCGGGCCCTCAGCACCTCCTGGGATTGCCATAAGCTCAGACCTCCTGAACAGGAGGAGCCACGGTGTGTCCCGTCTTCCAAGCAGCCCTGTTCTAGAGAAGGGGAGCCAGCACGGGCTAGGAGCGTGGGACTAACTCTTAGCGTGAACGCAGGTGCCGGGGCAGGTGTCGGGGCAGCCACGAAGATCCCACTCGGGACGTCCGCACCCCTGCTCAGAGCGCTGGGGTGGCGCCAGGCCTCCGTGCCCAATTCTAGCTTCTGGCTAATGCGCCCCACAGGCAGTGAGGGCCCCTGCCACCCACGCGGGAGGCCTGGCTGGAGCTCCTGGCTCCTGGCTTCCGCCCATTTGGGGAATGAACTAGCGGACGCCTGGTCTATCCTTCTTTTCTCTGCCTTTCAAATACATAAATTTTAAATACTGGATAAACAGTCAACTAAACCCAAAGCCAACAGCAAAACAAAAAGCAAGCTGGAAATAAGTAGAGAATAGACAGAGAACACAGAAAACCAATGAAACCACAAGTTGGTTATTTGAAAAGACCAACAAGACGGATGAACTGTCAAGGCCCGTTTGGGTACTTAGAACACCACGGGCAGATCGTGCACCTAAACATAGCCTGCTACGGGCTCACTGATCATCCAGTCCTGCCCCCGGCTGCCGTGCAGGGCTGGATAGAATGATTTCCAGGCCGTAATCAGCCGTCCGTCCCTCACCCCTGCTGGATCGACTGGTCATGAATACAAGAAAACAGACTCAAAGACCTGAAATCCAGGAATGAAGAGGGGGCATATGCTGAATTTTACAGAAATAAAAGACTTGTACCCAGCACAAGAAGGCCAGGAAAAACAAACAGGTCCAGAGTGAAAAAGACTTTTAAGACCTGCATTTGGGGCTGGCGCTGTGGTGTAGCGGGTAAAGCCACCGCCTGAAGCGCCAGCATCCCATATGGGTGCTGGTTCGAGTCCCGGCTGCTCCTCTTCCCATCCAGCTCCCTGCTGTGGCCTGGGAAAGCAGTGGAAGATGGCCTAAGTCCTGGGGCCTCTGCACCCACGTGGGAGTCCTGAAGGAAGCTCCTGGCTCCTGGCTTCAGATCAGAGTCGCTCCAGCAGGTGGAGCCAACTGAGGAGTGAACCAGCGGATGGAAGACCTCTCTCTCTGTCTCTCCTTCTCTCTCTGTGTAACTCTTTCAAATAAATAAATAAAACTAAAAAAAAAAAAGACCTGCATTTGCACATAAGCGCTTATATCTATAAAATCCAAATTTACGTTCCAAGAAATATGTGAAGTAATAAGGATATGAGATCAATAGGCAAAAATCCATTATATGTCCATTCACTATCAATAATCTAAAAATGAAATTAAAACAATTCCATTTATAATATAATCAAAAATAATGAAATACATACAAATAAATTTAACAACGGATTTCTACGTTGAAACTATAAAATGTGGTTTGAAAGAAATTCAGGAAGATTTAAACGAAAGGAAGGGATTCCATACTCATGCACTTGGATATTTGAGGTCAGGCTGGTAAACTCCCCAAATTGATATACACATTAGACATAATCCTAATGAAAATGCCAGACAGAAATTGCCAAGCTGAACTTAAAATTCATAGGGATATGCAAGGGACTAAGAGTGTCCCAAACAACTGTGAAAGAGAAAAACAAAATGAGGCGGCTCACTCCTCCTGATTTAAAACTGACTACAAAATCACAGCCTGTGTGGTGTTACATTAGGCTAGACACAGAGACCAGGGGAAAAGAACTGGAAGTACAGAAATAAATCCCTACCTTTATGACAAGACAATTTCATTACAGAAAGACTGATCTTGGGGCTGGCATTGTGGCCTATCAGGTAAACCTGCTGCACTTGACACCAGCATACCAAAGGGGCACTGGTCCGTGTCCTATTTTCTCCACATCCAAGTGAGCTCCCTGCTAATGACCTGGGCAAAGCAGTGGAGGATGGCCCAAGTGCCTGGGCCCCTGCCACCCATGTGAGGGACCCAGAAGAAGCCCCTGACCCCCAGCCCTGGCCATTGCAGCCACTTTGGAAATGAACCAGTGGGTAGAAGACCTCTCTCCCTCTCTCCCTGTAACTCTTTCAAATTAATAAATCTTTAAAAACAAAAAAAGAGCAGTCTGCAACAAGTTAACCTATGCAAACGAATGTCCCCTACCTCACGCCATAGACAAAATACCCCCACTCAGAATGGATCAGCCTAAATATAAGAACCAAGACCATGACATTCTTAGAACATGTCAGCACAAATCCTCATGATCTTAGGTTTGTAACAGTTTCTTAGATGCTAAGACATCAAAAGCATGAGAACAGAGAAACTGTATTTCACCACAGTACTCCGCTGAAGACAGCTCAGAATGGGGCAAGATTTTTGTACAAATATACACTAGATAAAGGACTTGTAACCAGAATTACAAAGAACTCATATGACTCAACATTAAAACATAACTCGATTTCTTAAATGGGCAAAGGGTTTGGACGGATATTTCTCCAAGAGATACCCAAGCAGCCACTAAGCAGAGGAGAAGCTGCCAGGGAAATGCAACTAAGTCCACAGGGAGAAGCCACTAGGACGGCTGTCCTGAGAAGATGAAGACAACAATACTGGTGAGGACGTAGAGAAACCAAACTCCGTGGTGTGCTGACAGGACAGGCTCTTTGGAAAACACTGGATAATTCCTGAAAATATTCATTAAAAACAGAGTCACCATACAACCCTACAATTCCACTTCTAGTACATCCGCTGGAACCAAGGCTGCACATGTCTACACAGAACCTGTATTAATGGAGTATTAATAGCAGAGGTATTCATGACAGCTAGGACGTGTCCCTGGGCTGACGCATGGACAAACGACCATGACATATCCACATGAGGGGACGCCGCTGGCCAGTGGAGAGACTGGATACTGACACCTGCTGTGGCGCGGATGTGTGAGGAGAGCACCACGCCCAGCGAGGGAAGCCGGCCTCAGAGGCACAGATCCTGTAACTCCTTTTATAGGAACTTCCCAAAGAGGCCAGCCCATGCAGAGAGAGAGTGCAGCCTACAGGGCCGTGGGGTGGGGTGGGTGGGGTGGTGGTGAGCCCACCCGGGGACATGGGCTTTCTCTGAAATGGCACAGTGGCAACGACCACAGGACTGTGAACACACCCAAAACCGTGCAAGCGGTGGAGTTTTTCTCGGGAACTCTCCTACAACAGGAGTCCCGACAGGACAGGTGTGCACGCTGGGGGAGGACTGGGATGCCTTGGAAGGTTCCAGAAGAGACTTCTTCAGGAGGATGAAATGGACAAGATCCGCAACATATCTTAAGATGTTTACGATCTCGAGGTGTGAAGTCACTGGGGGAAGCCCTCGAGGAGCCTGGGTTAACGGGGGTGATGGACTCAGGGTGACAGGAACACAAGACCAGAGCCGGGGAGGACTGTGGGGCAGGCAAAGTGGTCACAGCACAGGTGCAATGGACGCTGCTTCAGTGTGACGCTCAGGGACCTCCCAGTCTCTGGGAATCCGCTCACAGCCCTATCTTTCCAGAACTTTCTCTCGGCCTCCAGGTGAAGCCTTCTCTCTAGGGTCAGTCCCTTTGAATAACAGCTCCACGAGGGTACAAAGGACCCCCCACCTTCTACCCGGTGGGCAGCTCTGCAGAGCCTCTGTGGGACCAGCTGAGGGTCCCAGTCCTCCCTCTGCCCCTCCCTGCCTCCCACAGTCCTCATGGGGGCTGCACCCCAATACAAGTGGTGCCCAGGTCCCTGCCCAGGACGGAAGGCAGGGCCCCACGCACAGTGCTGGCTGGAGCTGTGGTTCTGACCCCAGCCCAGATCACGCCACGATGGTGCTGCACGGGTGTGGGCTGGGACAGCCACGTGGAGGTGAGGCCCGGGAGGGGACAAATATGACTTGAGATTTCACCTTCAACAGAAAACCTGTCAGCGGAAAAACCCAGAAACTACCACAGGCACCTGCTTCACAAAGCGTGTGGGAAATGGAGGGAAAAGGTAAGTTTATTTTGGTGAAAAAACGATCTTGGAATCAGGTGCTGACTTCTCGACACGCACTTCCCGTGAACTTTCTGCAACTCTCTCGTGTTGGCGCAGACACCAGAAGGACGGGGACACACAGCCGCTCACGGAGCGCACAGCTGTTCGCACCCCAGCGGACTCACCCTGCAGTTCTGTTTCCCTTGAATTTTCGAAGTCTGCTTGTAGTGGAACAAACAATGAGCAAGGGGAACGCTTTGGGGAACTAATTCCATTAACTGTAAACATGTATGACTTGGATTAAACATCAAAATTAATTTTAAAAAATCAGTCCAGCAATTCAGGTGCTTACAAATGCAGCTCTCGCGGCTGGCACTGCGGCCTGGAGTGCGTGTCCCCGATGGCTGGTGTAGCAGCTCTGTGCGCTCGCTGGCCGTGAGTGTCTCAGGTTGGAGGAAGGGTCTGCCTGAGGCCCTTGCCCGTTTTTAAATTGGGTCATTGTTGGGGCTGGCGCTGTGGCATAGCAGGTAAGGTATTGCCTGCAGTACCGGCATCCCATATGTGCACCAGTTAAGTCTCTGCTGCCCCACTTCCGACCCAGCTCTCTGCTGTGGCCTGGAAAAGCAGCAGAAGATGGCCCAAGTCCTTGGGCCCCTGCACCCATGTGGGAGACCTGGAAGAAGCTCCTGGCTCCTGGCTTCAGATCGGCCCAGCTCTGGCCATTGTAGCCAACGGGGGAGTGAACCAGTGGATGGAAGACCTCTCTCTCTGTCTCTACCTCTCTCTCTGCCTCTCCTCTCTCTGTGTAACTCCAACTTTCAAATAAACAAATAAATCTTTAAAAAAAAAATGGACCCCTCCTACCTCGGTGGCCCCCATCTCTATTTAAAGCCAGCACAAAGCCGTAACACCCCTTGTTGTCTTTTTAGCAAGCTGGCATGACTGGGCAAGAAAATACACAGGACAAGCTTGCTCCGCGGTGAGTCTGCTGTTCAGGGGGCTTTGCTGCTGTGCGCCCACCCAGACTGAGCAGGAGAGGGCAGAAGGGACGAGGTGGCAGGAGGCCCACCATCCCCGCAAACGCACCCCCCATGCCCACCAGCCTGCTCCGAGTGGGGAGAATTTTGGTGGGGGAAGAAGCTCTGTGTAAGTACAGGCTGTCCTTGGAGGCTACACGGCACCCAGGCCGCTCCAGCTGCACCGCGTCGCCCCGTGTGCACCCCGAAGCCCTCACTTCCTGGCTCAGCTTCCACATGCTGGTGGAACAGCCCGTGTCCCTGGTTCCAGGAGATCAGCCTCATAAACGTGGCGGCTCCGAACCCGGGGCCTGAGGGGTGCTTTAGCCGACACACGCCGATGAGGGAAGCACAGCAAATGAGAACCATGTGGCTGCAGCCCACAGTGTGAACGCCGGGGGAAACAGAGGAGAAACAGGGGTGGTGTGAACGCCCGGGGGACACAGACGAGAAACGGGGGTGCTCAGAGCAGCAGTGGACATGGAGCTGCAGCCTAGCGGCTGGCCCGAATGATCCAGGGGCAGCCAGGCCCAGGGCGGCGTGGGACGCTGTCTCTGAGCCGTCTCCTTGTCTACGGCAGAGGATCCGTCTGTCCTTGGATTCAGAATTCTGGATCGGACTCCAATGACTCCTATTTCAACTGCATCACCGCCCCCACCCCCACCGCAGCCCCTCGCCAAGACCACGTTTTCAAGGACAGAGTTATGGAAAATAAAACGAGGAGAGCGCTCGCAAGAGCCCCGACTCGTCTCTGCAATCAGACACCGATCTGAGAAAATCAGCAGAGAAGACGGCGAGGCCGTCTCGTTCTGAGCTCTTCCCGTGCGAGGAGGGAGCTGCGGGCAGTGCCTTCCGCTACGAGAGCTGAAGGCAGACACACGCGGCTGAGCCAGGCCCGGCGCCCACACCCGCAACACTGCAAGTGCACCCACAACACGCAGCACCTTGCCGCGTCTCGCAGGCGGTGGCATCTGGAGCAGAAGCGACGGAAGGCTGTTTCCTAAGCCCTGGCAGTCCCTGGCTTGGTGCCCATGGATGTCAGACTCCTCCCAGCCTCACCCTCACGGACACACAGCCCTGCTGCAGCCCGCACAGTGTCACATTCTTCTCAACACCCACTCGTGCTCCCCACCCGGGAGCGCCTCCTGCAGCAGGGGTGTGCACCCCGGGAATCTGCACTTCTGAGCTTCCGGCCGTTGCTGGAGCCACGTGTCCAGTAGCCACACGGAGAATCACCCCTTGAGGACGTGGATTGAGCCAGGATGCAAAAGGGGACCTCACAGCCAGCAGGCCGCTGCCGGACACCCCGGCAAACAATGCTCAGCTTCCCTAACGCAAGGCTGGTCCAGACCAGGGCCACCAGAGACCTGGCGCCATGGGGGACGTCCCCTCTCCAGGGGTCAGGCGCAGCCTGCACTCTGGGAAGGGCACTGATCTGTGCCGGCATCCGCCTTTGGACGCAGCGGCCTCGCCGGGTATCTGTGCCGGCGTCCGCCTTTGGACGCAGCGGCCTCGCCGGGTATCCGTGCCGGCGTCCGCCTTTGGACGCAGCGGCCTCGCCGGGTATCCGTGCCGGCGTCCGCCTTTGGACGCAGCGGCCTCGCCAGGATGCACCTCTGCAGTTTTCGCGTCTGCAGCTCACTGGGCACCTGCTGGGCACCAGGTCTCTGTGTAAACGGGCTCAGCCGACCGGGCATGGATGGAGGACGAGGACACGGAGGCCAGGGCAAGCTGAGTGATTTGCTCATCGCCCTGTCCCCCTGCCGGGCAGGAAGCAGCACAGCTCAGCTCTGAGCATGGCCCTTGTTCGTGCCACACACCGCCCCCTGCACATTGCGCTGGACACCACTGCTGAGCTGGGCTGCCGGCGGGAACCCTGTGGTGCTCCAGGCAGGCCTCTCCCCCAGGCTCACCCACCAGCCCCATCCTGCTCCATCCCCCCCTTCCTGGGCAGCCCTCGACCAGTCAGGTGGAGGAAGCCTCAGTCTCACTCCCCGGCCGGCCGCAGTTTCCTTCTGTGCCAGGCCCCTGTCCCCTGCCCCAGCCTCCCCATCAGTTCCCTGATGCCACCCAGAGCGGGGCGGGGGCTGCCGTCCACCTCTCCCCTGTGGGGTCACCAATCACGGGCACATTCCTACGGCACAGCTCCACCTCTTCACACGCAAGAGAAGAGTCCATCAGTAGCAGCAAACATCCCAGAAATCTGTCACCCCCACCATCGACCCCAACACAAGCGATGCCATCAGTCACCCTGGATTCTCCTCTCCCACTCTGCCTCGGGCCCAGCCCGCCCCAGGCCCTCAGCAGCCTGTGCTGGAAGGGCCGGTGTCCCCCTCGTGGGTCTTGGTGGCCCCAACTTCCTTCTTCAGGTCACCCTTCAAGGCCCTTGAGCTCCAAGCTTCCCCTCCACCACCTCATGCCTGGGACTCAGCC
This sequence comes from Oryctolagus cuniculus, assembly GCF_051225735.1. Classification (NCBI taxonomy): domain Eukaryota; kingdom Metazoa; phylum Chordata; class Mammalia; order Lagomorpha; family Leporidae; genus Oryctolagus; species Oryctolagus cuniculus. Next base: position 111,420,412 of record NC_142878.1, read on the forward strand.
CCCCGCAGCCCCATTCCACGGCTTCCTGGCTCCCTACGTGTGACTCCACCCACCTGCTCCTGCCACAGGGGCTCCCTCTGGTCTCGGGGCTTCTCACCACCACGCAGACATCGCACCTGGAAAATACCTGCCCTGGCCTAACTCAGCATCCTACACAAACCTGCAGCTGGGCACAGGGCGGAGACCTAGCACACTTTTGCCAGCAACCTCCCCCGCCCCCCAGACGGCTGCAGGTGAGCACCGCGTGAGACGCTGTGTATGCACGGGCTCACATCATCCACACAGCTACCATTATCCCATTTCACAGACAAGGAACTGAGGCCTGGAGAAGTAAAATACCTTGCAAAAATGGCATCACTAAAAGGATTTAAATCCAGACTCAGAAAAGGAGTTCCAACTCCCAGCATCCCCACTGAGCCGCTAACTCTGTCCTCTGAGCAGAAGCCCAGCTCCCTGAGGCCCCAGGCAGCACTGCACACGGCCCCACGTGCAGGGGGACGCTAGTCCACGGTTCACCCACCCAGCTCCCTGCGGCCCCAGGCAGCACTGCACACAGCCCCACGTGCAGGGGGACGCTAGTCCATGGTTCACCCACCCAGCTCCCTGCGGCCCTGGGCAGCACTGCACATGGCCCCACATGCAGAGGGACGCTAGTCCACGGTTCACCCACCCAGCTCCCTGCGGCCCCAGGCAGCACTGCACATGGCCCCACATGCAGAGGGACGCTAGTCCACGGTTCACCCACCCAGCTCCCTGTGGCCCCGGGCAGCACTGCACACGGCCCCACGTGCAGGGGGACGCTAGTCCATGGTTCACCCACCCAGCAAATGCAACCGGCCCCTGTGTGTGCCAGGCAATGTGTCAAGCTCGGGTCTAAGAGTTAATCAGAGCCTCTGCTCCTGGGACAGTCGCCGTGCATGTCCTTATGAATCCATGCACACGGTGATGTTTACAGAGCGAAGTCCGACTTAGTCCTTGCTTGAGTAAGTGCCTACAGCACGGCAAGCAAGAGACCAGGTCCTTAACCCCCACGCAACCAGAGTCTCAGGGAGAAGACGGGTGTCTACAAAACAGTGATGCAGACACACTGTGACAGATACACTGTGGCAGATACACTGTGGCAGATACGTGGGCAGTTACCATGCCGGCCAGGGGAGGGAGGACAGCACGGTGGGCAGAGACCCGAGGCCAGGAACACGACTGTCCACGGGGCCAACCGAGTCCTCGCAGCTGGCGTGGAGAGCAAGAGAGGTGATGGACGCCAGATGAGGCCAGGAAAGCAGCCCAACAGTCCCAGCCCCCAAGACCCCCGTGCTTGTGCAGAAAGCGAACCGTCTTGCTGGCCTGTGTTCTCAGCACCGCTGCAGACGGCACAGGGAGCGGGAGTGGGAAGTGCCCAGCCACGAGGTCTCACGGGAACCGGCTCCGGCCACCTCGCCTACGTGACCCGGCCCATTCCCGCCGCGCCGTCTCACTCGCCCGTGTCACAGCCAATCCACAAGCCGGGAAAGCGAGAGCACACAAATGCTGTCACCAGCCTTCAAGCCGTGTGACACGGAGCGTTCCATCTCACAACGCTGTATTCAGCAAAACACAAAGGTCTGAGAGCCGTCCTGTCAGGAGCCGGCCGGCAGCCTGGCAGCCGCAGGGGGAGCGGGGGGTCAGGGCCGGTTTCTCACGGCCCGGGAACGCGTCCTTCTGTCTCCGTGGGAGGGCACATGTGCACACGTCCTCCAGGAGAACGGTGCGGCTGGGGCTGCGGGGGCTCCAAGAACTCCAGCACAAACAGCCCCCTCCCCCAGAGTCGCAGAAGCCGGGGAAACTGAGGCACGGGACACGCAGAACATCGACAGGCAGTGAGCACCCAGAGGAGGAGGAGGAGGGCTGGCTTCCCAGCCCCGGCTGTTATCACACGAATCCATCTACGCACGCACACGTGTGTGTGTTCCGTATGACGTGTGTGGATTTCTGCATGTGCATGTTTGTCACATATGTGTGTGTGCATGTAGGTTTGTGTGTAGTTATGTATCTGCACGTGTACCTGGGTGCACATGGGTATCTGTGCATGTGTGTGTGTACACTGGGATGTGTATAACAGGGTACTTCAAAAAGTTCAAGGAAAATAGAACTGAAAGTTTATTTTGGTGCAAAAACTTTTGACACTATATAGGGGACTTTTCAAAATGTTCATGGAAGGAGCCGGCATTGTGGCGTAGGGGGTAAGGCCACCACCTACAGTACTGGTATCCCATACTGGCACCGGTTCATGTCCCAGCTGCTGCACTTCCGATCCAGCTCCATACTGATGTGTCTGGGAAGGGCAGCAGTAGATAGCGGAGGTACTTGGGTCCCTGCTACCCATGTGGGAGTCCTAGAAGCAGCTCCTGTCTTCGGCTGGGCCCAGTTCCGGCTGTTGTGGCCATCTGGGGAGCACACCAGCAGCTGGAAGTTTTCCCGCTCCCTCTCTAACTCTAGCAAATGAATAAACATATCTTCTAAAAAATGCTCATTATGGAGACTCTGCTCTGATCTGGGGGCTTTGTAAACCATCTTGAAGTGTGACCTGCCCTGTGCTCTGCTCTGCCTGAAGACTGTCTGTGCCAAGGTCAACCCTGAAGCAGGTGTCGGCAACGCTGCTCTCTGCACCTGGGCCACCCTCACACCACCACCTGCCCCGCGCGGCCCTGGACACTCAGGGGGACTCTGCTCCCCAGGGCAGAGAAAATGAAGCTCTCCAGGGTGCCAGGAAGGGTCTGGCCGAGCAAGTGACCAGAACTGAAATGGGCAGAAGGGAGCTGGTTCTGGGAGGGAGGAGGCAGCGAGGAAGGTGTTGCAGGCAATGGCACCTGCTGTGCAGAGACCCCCTTGCAGACGGAGGAGTGGACGCCGTCCAGCGTGGCTGGACAGCAGAGAGGAAGGTGACCGGGAGAGGACCCTCCTCTAAGAGCCCAGCTGCCAGATGAAGTGCAGGATGCTCGGCTGGAGATTTCAAATGCACAACCTCGGGGACGGGGGCTGTGGCACCGCAGGCTTAGGGACGGGTGCTGTGGCACAGCAGGCTTAGGGACGGGTGCTGTGGCACAGCAGGCTGACCTGCTGCCTGGGACACCTCCATCCATACTGATGCCACTTCCAGTGCTGGCTGCTGTGTTTCCAGTTCCGCTTCCTGCCAACGCACCTGCGAGGCAGCAGAGGATGGCCAAGTACCTGCCCCCTGCCACTCCTTGGGAGACCTGGATGGAGTTCCCGGCTCCTGGGTTCCGCCTGGCACAGCCCCAGCTGTTGCAACCATTTGGGGAATGAACCCGCAGATATAAGATCTCTCTCTCTCTCTCTCTCTCTCTCTCCCTCTCTCTCCCTCTCTCTCCCTCTCTCTCCCTCTCTCTCCCTCTCTCCCCCCACCCCCGCCCCCTTCCTCCTACCCTCCCTCCCTCTCTCCTTCCCTCTCTGAAGTTTTGCCTTTCAAAACAAATGCTAACTTAAAACACATAAACAAAGCATACAGCATACAAATAATGCATGAGACTTATAATAAATAATTCTGAAATTTTAATTTTGTTTGGGGGACATCAGAATGTGGAAAAAATGAAATTGAGAGGTGAGCTTATCATTTGTTATTTATTTTTATTTATTTGAAAGGCAGAGTGACAGAGACAGACAGATACACAGAGAGAGAGAGAGAGAGAGAGAGAGAGAGAGGGAGAGTGGGAGAGGGGGAGAGGGGGAGAGAGGGAGAGCAGGAGAGAGGGGGAGAGGGAGAGAGGGAGAGGTACTCTTCCAACTGCAGATCCACTCCCCACATGCCCACCAGGAAGCAGCCGGGAAGTCCATGCGGGTCTCGCACAGGTGCCAGGGACCCGAGTACGTGGGCCACCACCTGCGGACTCCCTGCTGACCGCAGGCAGCTGAGTCAGGACGAGCAGTGACGCTGAGACTCAAACCCAGACACTGACACGGGACGTGGATGTCGCAAGCGGTGGCTTAGCCGCTGTGCCACCACGCCTGGCCCCAAAAGCCGAGTTCATTTTGGTGCAGACTATTTTTGAAATCTGCGCATATTTTTTTCTAGTATGCATTTTCCGTGAGCTTTTTGAAGATCCCACATATGGCATGGGTGTCAGAATCCCTTGCACCAAAGCTAACGTGGCTGGTAATTCGGTTTTCCGTGACCATTTTTCTCCGTGACTCAGTCGTATGCCGGACCACAGAGGGCCTGCCTTTCTAGCTGGCTCCACATCCCTCCGACTGGGTGACCACCTCGGAGAACATGAGCAGGACGCACCCTTCAGGGAGCAGCTAAGCTGCTTCCAACTTCACAGACAGAAAACACAGCTCAGAAAGGCGCTCGGAGCCGCTCAGGGTCACAGCAAGGGACCCCGGGGGGCTGCCCTCTCGCCTCCCTTGTGCCGAGGGCAGCACATGAAAATCAGCTTCGCCAGCGGCTCAGCGGCAGCAGCACGCTCATTGGCACGGCTCAGCACAGGGGCCTGAACAGACACAGGCCCACACACCCAGAGGCTGTCCCCCACAGCCGACAGCAGCCAGGCGCAGCTGGAGCCGCACAGGCACGACGGGACACACACAGAGGACACCAGGAAGTGGCTGGGCCCCAGGGCCCGGCCTTTCTTTGCCCTGGGATTCTGCCAGAGCCGGGGAGCCCTGTGCTCCCCTCCCCAGAGGCTCAGAGAGCCCACTCGGCACGGAGGCCATGGACAAGCACAACAAGCGGTCACTGCTGCGTGAGCTGGGAACGGGGACCCTGAAGGGACCGGGCAGGCCCAGCTGTGCGCTCAGAGATCTCTTTCAGGCCTCTCTGCAGGCAAAGCACGTCCTGTCCAAATACACACAGCCGGCAGCCGCAAAGAGGCAGGGCGGCCTCCAGCACGCCTGCCAAAGGCTCAGACGGGTGCAGGGCACGAACACCCCGAGCGGGCTTCCCCTCCACTGCCCCACTGCACCCGCAGACGCTGCCTAATGTCCCCCAGGATAATGAGGGCTTGTCCTGTGAGAAGCTCCCTCGCAGAGGCAGCCCTGGGGAGGGGGGTCCCGGTTGGGGCCACACAGCGCGGCTCGAGGACATCACTCCGGCAGCTCAGGGGGAGCTCAGGCTGGAGCGGAATACTGCAGGATTCGGGAGCCAGACAGGCAAAGACAGCAAGGAGAACCCCGGGTGTGCTCAGAGGCTGCATGGAAAGTGCCTGCTCCCTGACCGCAGGGCAGCTGGCTGCGGCCGTGCAGGTGTAGGCTTGTCGCAAGCTCCGGACACTGAGCAGAACTGGCTGTGGCCACGTCTGTGACTTCTCTGGGGTCCGTGAGAGCTTCACAAGGCAACTGTGTTCGAGAACAGCAAAGATGCACAAGCTTGGAGCTTTCGCCCAATCCCAAGCCCCAGAGAAGCCACAGAAAGGCATCAAGAGCAAAGGGGGCCTGGCACTGCCACACACCATGCCGCGATCCACGCCGCGAGCCACGCCGTGAGCCACGCTTTCCGTGTGTGTCCAAGTGGGTATTATAAGGCGTGTGAATTCCTTGGAAAACCACAGCACTCGGTTAAGTGTTAAGTCCATTTCTTCCCCGCTGGGAGCAGACCCCAGGGAGGCGGAAGCTTTATAGCGCCTGCAGGCTGGAACGAGTCCCCCTCTCTGGGGAGGTAGCAGCCCTGGGGGTGGGGGGGGGGAAGCCGGGCTCACCCGCAGCCTGCAGCCTTCCTTGAAGTTCTTGCCTTGCCCTTCGGCAGTAAAGAGGCGTGGAAGGCACTGCCTCTGAGCTGCCAGCCCCTTTGACTGTCTTGATAATCACGGTAGAAGCGTGGCCACACTGACGTCCGCTTCCCAGCTGCACGGAGACGCCAGCCACTCAGTGCAGCCACCCTGGGGACGCTCTGCAGGGTCTCATGACTTCCTCGGTCCTTATGGTTCCTGCAAACAGCCACCTGCACGCTTTGCTGCGTGACCGGGTCCTCCTGGTGATCTGAGTCTCCTGCAGCCGCCCAGCAGCCACGGACAAGCACCGGTCTCCAGGGCGACTCCCTCTGCTTTGTCTCCAGCAGAAGTGCCCACCAACAAGCACAGCTGGCCTCAGTGAGGGCCGTGTGATGGGAGGCAGGGGTCCCCGGAACACCGCCATCACCCATGCACAAGTCTCATGCATCAGCCCCGGCCAGGCGCCCCTGTGACACCAGCTCTCTCCCCAGGAGAGCTCCCTGCCACTGGACCACGGAGCCACAGCCCAAGCCACTTTCCTCTGGACACACCCGGCCAGCGACAGCTACCCAGAAAGGAAGACATCTCTTTGCACGCCCGATGGGTAAGAGAAGAAAGGTTGTGACCCTTCTGAGTCGTCCCCGCTGTCACCTACTTCCTGCTGGCTCTATCATATAGATCAGGCTGCAAGAAAGTTCCTGGTAACTCAGCCTGGGAGAGGTTTGCAGGGCAAGCACAGGTTTGCAGCAAGGATGGTCTAGGTCTTTCCAGGACAAGCAGACACGGGGACACACGAGGTGCCAGACTGGACGGATTCACCGCAGACTTGGGTAAAGAGAAGTCCCACCTCCCCCGGCTCCTCCGCGTGGTTCAGAAATCAGTCAGCCTTCCCTGCAAGTTCTCTGTAATCCCTCCTGGTCTCCATGCCTGGGTAAATCCACACAAACGCTCCCCCTAAAGGGGAAGGTCCCAGGAAAACGAGCTGAGCTGCATCAGCAGAGAGGAAACGCAGCACCAGCTGACGCTCTCAGCCCGGTCCTGCAAGCTGTCTGCTGTGTGCTTCCATTAGGCTTCCCACAGCAGGCGTGTAAAGGCAAACACCCGCCTGGCTGAGACGTTGTCAGGAGCTGCTGTTCACCCTGCTTGACTGCTTTCTCTCCCCTTGAAAACAGAACGCATACGGGAGCAGGCACCTAGCCTCCTGTTAAGCAGCCGGGTTCCGGTCCAAACCCTGCTCCTGACGCCAGCTTCCTGGGAACGCACACCCTGGGAGGCAGCAGGGACGGCTCAAGCGGTTGGACTCCTTGCTCCCATGTGGTTCCTGGCTTCTGGCCCTGGTCCTGGCCTGGTGCCAGCTGTCGCAGGCGACTGGGGAGTGATCAGCCAGTGGAGCACCGCTCCTGTCTTGTCTGTCTCTCTGCCTCTCAGATTTCAAAAACAGAAACCAAAAAAAAAAAAAAAAAAAAAAATAAATAAACTAATTTGCAGCCAACACCTCACATATGATGGATACTATCAAAGAGGAAAAAAAGGGGCTGGAGTTGTGGCATAGCGGGTGGAGCCACCTACAGTGCCAGCATCCCATATGGGCACCAGTTCAAGTCCCAGCTGCTCCACTTCTGATCCAGCTCTCTGCTATAGCCTGGGAAAGCAGTGGAAGATGGCCCAAGTGCTTGGGCCCCTGCACCTGCATGCGAGACCCAGAAGAGTCTCCTGGCTCCTAGTTTCAGATCAGCCCAGCTCTAGCCATTGCTGCTATTTGGGGAGTGAACCAGCAAATGGAGACCTACCTCTCTCTCTGCATCCAACTCTCTGTAACTCTGCCTTTCAAATAAATAATAAATAAATCTTAAACAAAACAAGAAAGAAAATAGCAAATATTGACAAGAACACGGAGAAAGTGGAAGCCCCGCACACTGTGGAGAGGATTGTAAAACGGTAGGGGCTGCCATGGAAATCAGAGTGACCCTTCCTCAAAACATCAGATAGAATTACCATGGGATCTGGCAAATCCACTTCTCAATGTACACCCCCAGGGAGGCAAAAGTAGAGTCTTTTTATTAATAAGAGATTTGAAAGCAGAGTGGGGGAGGGAGAGAGAGAGAGAGAGCTATCCATCCATCCATCTTCCATCTGCTGGTTCATTCCCCAAATGGTTGCAAAGGTCAGGGCTGGGCCAGGCTGAAGCCGGGAGCCAGTAGCCAGGAGCTTCATCCAGGTCTCTCACATGGGTGCAGGGACCCAAGCATTTGGTCCATCTGCGGCTGCTTCCCCAGGCACATGAACAGGGAGCTGGATCAGTAGCAGAGTAGCAGGGACTCAAACTGGCGCTCCAGTACGGGATGCCCACAATCCATGTGGAAGCAAAACTCAGCATGCCACCGTGCCGGTCCCAAAAGCAGAGTCTGGGAGACGTACCTGCACGTCCTTGGTGGTAGCAACATCAACTGCATAAACTTTACGCTGCCAAAGGCAGAAGCCGCCAGGGAGGCGCCAGCGGATCAGTGTCTGCGCCTGCTACCTCAGGAGAGCGGCCGGAACAGGCAGCACTGTGCTGGGCGGCTTCTGGAACTCGCTCGCCCAAGCGGGGAGCGGATTGGAGCCTCCGCTCCTCACCTGCCCACCACAGAAGAGCGTGGCTCTCACCTTTTGGCATGTGACATGTGCGAGCAATGCTGTCACTCTGGTTGAGTCACAACCAAAGGCCAAACAGATGGGCCCACCTGATCCAGTTCTGATCCTGGACCTCCAGCCCCCGCCCCCGTGAGCAAAACGAACCTCTTTTCTCTGCAAACTTAGCCTGCTCCAAGCATCCCATACAGCAACAGGAACCCCTACTGCAGGGACCGTATATGGAGTGTCGGGTTCGCAGGGGCCGAAAGAGTGACAGCTGCTGGGGGAGGGGTGAGCTGGAAGTCACCGTGGGTGTGGACAGTGTCAGCTTTGCAGGAGGAAAATACTCTGGAGACGGTTCACGCCCCACGGAGAGTGCACACAACACTGCTGAACTCCACGCGAGAAATGGTCACAACAGGGCCAGCACTGTGGCCCAGCGGGGAAAGCAGCCTCCTGCGACGCCAGCATCCCGTGTGGGCACTGGTGCCAGTCCCAGGGGCTCCACTTCCTATCCAGCTCTCTACCAATGTGCCTGGAAAGCAGCGGGAGATGGCCCAAGTGCTTGGGCCCCTGCACCCATGTGGGAGGCCCAGATGAAATGCCAGGCTCCTGGCTCCAGCCTGGCCCAGCTGCAGCTGCTGTGGCCAGTTGGGGAGTGAACCAGTGGATGGAAGACCTCTCTCTGTGACTCTGCCTTCCTGTCTTCATCAGAAGTCAGGCAGAGAGGAAAAGCTGAACAACACAGACCCCTTCAGACAGAAACACAGCCGTCCTTGGAGACGCAGATGACATCACTGCCCAACCAACGAGGCCGACTGAAGGCCCACGCTCACCTTCAGCACCCCGAGGGCCCCCGCACCACACACACCCTCCTTCTCGTCATGGGCACCCGTGGAAGTCAGGTGTGCAGACCGCCCAGTTCCGGGGGGCCAAGGACAGCGCAGCCCTTGTGAGTGTCAGAGACGCAAACGGACTGCACATTGGAGGGACAGTTTCCATGCAGCGGGGCAGACTCGGTCCTTGCTAAGGGCTGGGTGGTGCTGCAAACGAGCGACACCCTGAGTGTGGGTGACGGTGACGGGTCTGCTGGGTGTGCGAGCGCCAAGTGGCAAATGCCTGTGCCTCTCAGAAGATGACCCAGACATTCCGGGCTGGCAGGCAGCAAGGGGTCTCCCGGCCGGCCAGGGGACGGTCACCTCTGCTTGAACCCTGAGGATCTGCAGAAGGAGTCCAGGGCTGAGAAGAAGCCGTGAGAGGCTCCCGGGGGCCGGGCGGGGCTCGTGGATTCCAAGCCACATGCCTGAGATTCCCTAACCAGACCACAACACACAGGGCCTTCCAAGCCCTTGCTGTACACACTCACAATTAACCAGAGGATGTCTCTCTTCCTTCCTTCCTCCCACAGCCCTTTTTTAAAGTGACAGTCCCTGGAGGAAGTCTGGCATGAAAGCTGTGTCTGCATAGCTGGTGGGAGCTTCTGGGGGAAACTGAGGCAGGCACTGGGCCCACCTCCTACCCATCTCCTCCCGGAGTGTGCTCTCAGCCTAACCATCTCCAAGAACACATTTCTGCTTCCCGAATGGGCGTCCGCTAAGTAGGAAAAAGACCCCGAAGAAGATAAACAAGCGACGAAGTCTTCCCCTCCTCTGATCTGCCCACAGCTCATCCCTACCCAAGCCCCGATGCCCGGGCACCTTTTGGTTTGGACAGAGAGCGAATCTGCAAAATGTGCTTCTGTTACACATGGGATTACCCGGACAGCACAGGCTCCGTCCACAGCCACACGCGGCTGGGTTTTTAATGTGAGTGCGTACTGGCCGGCAGCTCCAGCCACCCGCACAAGCAGCCACTCCAGCCCCCAGGAGCTGTGGAAAGCACTTGATCCTGTGCCCAGGGCTGCCGGGGACCCCCAGAGCGGCGCAAGGGGGAGGAAGAGGGACAAACAGGGAACACTGACTCCTGCACTGTGATGCAAATAGGCACTGATGAGGGCCAAGGGGTCCCTGCTGCCTGCAGGGTCCAAACAGGAGGCTCAGAAAACAAATGATTTTTTGCCAAGTTCTCCCCAAGCAAGGAAACAACTGGCTAATTCTTCCATGCTTTGAAAAGCTCACCCTGAGAATTAGGGACCTCCCTGACCCTGACAGCTTCCTGTAGCGAAAGCGCTGTTTGTTTAAGGCTCTGCAGGGAGTCTGTGCCCCAGGGTCTCCCCCTGTCCTGGGAATTGGGGAGTGGGGGGGTGTCTACCTGTGCAGCCTCTCTCGCTCCTGGCAGCACCCCACTCACTGCATTACGCCCACGCTGTTAGCTCTGTCCTGCTGTAAACCTCCGTTTCCATCCCGTTTCTCTGGGTCCCTGACTGAAGCTCTTTCTCCCACAGCTTGCACAGCGCCTCGGCCATCAGTCTCCCTCCACCTCTGCTTCCTCCTGAGCCTGGTGGGGGGACCCTCTGCTTGAGGCCACGACCTAAGCAGTTTACAGGGAGTGCCTTTCTGGGGCCGCGCAGTAACTTTGTTTCATCTCCCATGTTTAAAGTCAATAAAACCACACCATGTGGGCGCAAGGGCAGGGCTGTGAGGGCTCCTCCCTCACTGCTGTGTGGAGCTGGTTTGTATTCAACCCTGGCTGAGCCAGCACTCAGTAAACCCTCTCAGGGAAACACCACAGCCTGCAGGACAGGGTCCCTGGGTCCCCAGGGAGCCCATAGCGGCTTCTCCATCCTTTCAGCTTCCTGGATATTCCTCCTTCCCTTGTCCTGGGAGCTGGGAGGGGCTCTGCGGTTTCTATAAACATGCAAGTGCAGGGCTCCCCCCTTTACCTGCACAGCAGGAGGCTGGGGAGCTCTGAGGTCCTGCCATTCAGGAGGTCAGATGACAAAGGCCCAGAAGCAGAAGGAAGCCCTGCCCCCCAGCCCCCTACAGACGCAGGGCCAGCAGGGATCAGAGCCACAGCACAGGAAGTGCAGGTCCTCCAGTCTCCAGGGCTGCCTCTACAGCGCCTCCTGTGGCCAAAACCTGAACCAGCGCTGGCTGGGAACATCCACGCGGCTGCTGACTGAGCCGGAGGTGACCTGTAGCTTTCCATGATATCGTCATCATAAAATGCCCACGCTGACACTCCCATTCCCATCATGCACCTGCCATCACAAGGTTTCCCTGAAAGGCCAGGAAATGAGCTTTTGCCAAATCCCTGGAAGTCTCCGGGCCTCCAGACCAGGTGAGGGGATGGCCGGAGCCTGGCAGGCAATGCTCACTCCAGTGGTTCTGCTCCCCCTGACTGTGGGCTCTCACCGTGCTGGTCATCTTAGTCCTCTGCTGGCCCTCCTCTGTGTCTCACCCTTGAGTCCTCCCATGTGTTGGAGACGAGAACCTGGACCCTCTCGTCCCCTGGCAGCTTCTCTTTCAGACTTCAGACTTGATGCAGTTGCAGGTCGACCAGAAAGCTGCCCTCCTCTTAGGGCTGGAGAAGGATCCACTGCCTCCAGAGCTCCTGAGCACAGAGGCCACAGCCAGCTAAACCCCAGAGAGAGGATCCTCCCCTTCCCCCCGGAGAGCCCTGAATGGTGGAGACAGATGCAATGACCCTTCCGTGTCCCCATAGCCACAAGTCGGCCAGAATGTGCCCTAAGGACAGAAGGCCTCTCTCTCTCTGTCTCTCCCTCTCTCTGTAATTCTGCCTCTCAAATAAATAAATAAATATAAAAAAGAGACTGCAGGCCATCCACCAAGACCAGGTCAGGGAGGAAAGGTCCAGGCACCACCGGGCCAGGATCCTGGGATAGAACCAACTGGGACACAGGAAGGGGAGCCTGGGTCCTGGGGTTGGAACAGAAGCCACAATCATGCCTCTGGACCTGCATGGCCCTTGTCGCATCCCATTCATGTGGCCCAGCAGATGTGGGTTCAGGACAGGCTCCGGATCAGAGAGGGCACAGGGAACAGAGGACTGCCCATGCCTGCACCCATGGCAGACATCACTAATCAGTCACTGCGTTTCTCCACCCTGAGCAGTCACGGCATCAGGAACCTTCACACAAGGGTTCCACACAGGGGTGGGCATTCCGCACCTGATTCAAGTCCTGGTTGCTCCACTTCCATCTAGCTCCCTGTTAATACACACTCTGCAAGGCAGCCGATGGGGGCTGGTCCAAGTACTTGGGCCCCTGCTACCCGCACGGGCGATCTGGATGGAACCCAGAATGGCCATTGTGGTTAGAGGGGCTGTGCATTCCTTCTGCCACCCTTTACCCTGCAGGGTAGTCACCTGTTAACCTGCACCCCTGAGCCCACTCCATCCTGTGACTTGTGGGAGCAGAGCCTTGCCGGTGTGAGTTACTCCTGGCACAGCACCTGTCGGCATTCACTGTAAGCACTGCAGCCGGCCCTGCGCGATAAGTGAATGGAGAGGAGGGATGGGGGGAGGGGTTAATGATGTGGGATGTGGGCACTGTGAGCCGTGGCTTGACCTGCTGGGGCACGATGCTGGCTCCAGACTGGAGCCGGAGAAAAGAAAGAGGGTGCTGAAGAGATCTGAGTTTGGCTCTGGCTGAGCTCTGGAGCTGTGCAGATTTTTCTCATCCGCTGCAGGCCAGGGGAGCTGTCAGAAGCCCCTGCAGAACACCTGCTTGGACCTAGCTGTGGGCAGGGAAGAGAGAGCCACAGGCCCTGGCCTCTGCACCCCTCCCAGCCCGAGCCGCCATCTGCAAACAGTCTCTCGCCCGAGTGACAGCTGTGTCCACACAGCATTCTGCACGGAGGCGCTCAGGTGTGTTCCTCTGCCGTCTCAGCACCTCCTGGGGGGCTGACCTCCCTCCTGCAGGCAGCCTGGCTCACCCTCAGGTGTCTCCCGCAAGCAGCTTCCGAGGAAGCCGGGGAGAGGCCCAGGGCTGTACTGAGGTCAAAGCAGCCGGTCACAGCCGCTGCACTTGGTGGAGCATGGCTCCTTCCCGAGCCACTGTCCGACCTGCAAATCCAGATGAACTTTGTCATCCTGCACCCCTGTGTTCACACACAGAGCCGGGACGTGCATGTGTCATTTCCGGAAGGGTAGGGGTGACCAAGGCCCCTGGCTCGTTCTGTCCCTCATCCATCCCCCTCTCCCTGACGTGTGGTGCATGCTCACCAGAGGGAAAGGAATGGAACAATAAGGTATCTGACCACCCCTGCAAAGTCGCCCTTCTCAAACCTGGGGCCGCACGTGCAGCACCTGGGAGCCGTCCACACACCAGGCTATGTGCAGCTCCGCTGGGCGGGAGGAGTCACATCCAGTCTGCCCTGGGACCTCACCTGTCACAGACACGGGGAAGGGCTACTGCCTCCAAGACCGTGGAGTGCAAACTGGCAGTTCTGGCACTTTGGAAACAATGTGTGGTTTGTTTGTTTGTTTGACAGGCAGAGTTAGACAGTGAGAGACAGAGACAGAGAGAAAGGTCTTCCTTCCCTTGGTTCATCCCCCAAAATGGCCGCTACAGCTGGCACGCTGCGCTGATCTGAAGCCAGGAGCCAGGTGCTTCCTCCTGGTCTCCCATGCAGGTGCAGGGCCCAAGGACTTGGGCCATCTTCCACTGCACTCCCGGGCCACAGCAGAGAGCTGGCCTGGAAGAGGGGCAACCAGGACAGAATCCAGTGCCCCGACCCCAGGACTAGAACCTGGGATGCCAGTGCCACGGGCGGAGGATTAGCCTAGTGAGCTGTGGCGCCGGCGGTTTTTTTTTTTAATTCCCAAGGACCAGCAGCCTTTGCGTGTGTGCAGCTTTGTCCAGAAATGTCCCCTTGCAGGAAGATGCCCCTCTGCATGGACTGAAAGGCCAGCTGCCCACCTGCAACCCAGAGCCTTAAGAAGCAGGGTGGCTCCTGGAGACTCCGCCTGGACTGTGTTCACGGAATGGCCATCTGCGCAGGCTGAGAACCCAGGCATCCTGCCTCAGCCTCCAGGGCGCAGACCCAGCGCTGATCGCAGGGGCCTGGAAGGGACCCCTGCTGGACGGGGCCCTACCGAGAGCCCACAGCTGCAGGTAGGGCTCAGGCAGGCTGAGGTGTTCCATGGAAATGAGCTCTCCAGGCTGTAGCCCTTCTAATGTGCCCCTGCCGAGGCCTGACCCTGTGTGTGAGACCCTGAGTGAGGCCACTGAACTCTGCACCACCCTGAAGACAGCAGGCACGGGGTCCCCTCGATGCACGTTCTACAAGCTGGAGCTCACTCAGGGCGAGATTTCCCACCCAGCAAAGGGATAAAGGTATTAATATAAAGACCTATTTCAATCCGCCAGCCTGCAGGGCACAGACATCGGTCTCAGTCCCTGTGGCTAAGACTTGGCTGAGACAGGGCCAGCGCCACGGCTCACTAGGCTAATCCTCCGCCTAGCGGCGCCGGCACACCGGGTTCTAGTCCCGGTCGGGGCGCCGGATTCTGTCCCGGTTGCCCCTCTTCCAGGCCAGCTCTCTGCTGTGGCCAGGGAGTGCAGTGGAGGATGGCCCAGGTGCTTGGGCCCTGCACCCCATGGGAGACCAGGAAAAAAAAAAAAGCACCTGGCTCCTGGCTCCTGCCATCGGATCAGCGCGGTGCGCCGGCCGCAGTGCGCTGGCCGCGGCGGCCATTGGAGGGTGAACCAACGGCAAAAGGAAGACCTTTCTCTCTGTCTCTCTCTCTCACTGTCCACTCTGCCTGTCAAAAAAAAAAAAAAAAAAAAAAAAAAAAGACTTGGCTGAGACAAATCACCAACTATTCAGAGGGCTTCCAGCTGCACCCGAGCCCTCTCTGAATGCCCTGGCCGACTTCTCAGTTTTCTTCGCCCCGAAAGGAGCCCTCTTGGGAGGAGGGGTACGCTCAGGGAACCGGAAGCTGCGCACCTGCAGTCGCAGTGGGTCGTCCCGGGCAGAGACGTGCAGATGCCGGGAGCCACTCATTGAGATGTTTCAGCGTCTACATGAGCCCTGAACCCCTGACTCACACCGAGGATGGAATGGCTTTGAGAAATGGGACTGTTCTGGAGAGAGGTGTGTCCACCTTTCCCCAGTAAGAAGAGGGCAGGGCCTTCCCCTCCATGGTGAGAGGGGGCGGGGCCTCCTTCTCCATGGTGAAAGGGGCGGGGCCTTCCCCTCCATGGTGAGAGGGGGCGGGGCCTCCTTCTCCATGGTGAGAGGGGGCAGGGCCTCCTTCTCCATGGTGAAAGGGGCGGGGCCTTCCCCTCCATGGTGAGAGGGGGCGGGGCCTCCTTCTCCATGGTGAGAGGGGGCAGGGCCTCCTTCTCCATGGTGAAAGGGGCGGGGCCTTCTCCTCCATGGTGAGAGGGGGCGGGGCCTTCTCCTCCATGGTAAGGGAGGCTCCCCGAGACCACCAGATGTCTTGATTCCGTCTCCCTACATGCGGTGGTCACACAGAGCTCAGGGTCGGATTCCTGCCTGCGGAATCTAAGGTCCAATGTTCCCGTGGCACCAGCCACGCAGAGGCCATCAGGGCCCGGTTCTGGGGATGGTCATGGGTTGGTCATGGCAGATGACCATGTCTCCTACAGAGCAGATTGAGCCAAGCTGGGAGAGCTGGACGGGAGCTCAGACTGTCTACCTCACCCTGTCCTGTCCTAGCTGTGCTGAGTGACCACTGCATAAACAGCTGGGCAACCGGTCCACAGGGGGACACAGCAGGAGGGTCAGGGACAAGTTCAGCATCCCCAGGCTCAGCAGTGGGCGTCTGGTGCGCAGTGGAGACCAGAGACACTGTGACCAAGCAGGTGAAGCTGCTGCCTGCGATGCTGTTTCCCATAAGGACGTTCGTTCCTGTCCCGGCTGCTCCGCTTCTGATCCAGCTCCCTGCTAATTGCCTGGGAAAAGCATCAGGGGGTGGCCCAAGGGTTTGGGCCCCTGCACTCACGTAGGAGCCCTGGATGAAGCGCCTGGCTTCAGCCTGGCTCAGCCCTGGCCATCGAGGCCACTTGGGGAGTGAACCAGGGAATGGGCGATCTCTCGCTCTCTAACTCAGACATTCAAATACACAAATAAATCTTTTTTTAAGGCACCAGTTTGGACACTTGCACTCTACCTCAGAGTGCCTGGGCTCAAGTCTCAGGGCCAGCTTCCTGCTATCGTGCACACTGGAGGCAGCAGGTGATGGATCAGGTACTCGGGTCCCTGCCACCCATGTGGGAGACCGGATGGAGTTCTCAACTCCCCGTTTGGGCCTGGCCCAGCCCTGGCTACTGTGGGCATTTGTAGAGCAAATCAGCCGATGGGAGTTCTCTGTCTCTCTAGCTCTCTGTCTACCTTTCAAATAAATAAAATGCAATAATTTTTAGTAAGAGGAACTCACAGAAGAATCCCCGAGAGAAGAAGGGACCTCCAGCCCCTCCGGGAAGACTTCTTGCCACAGCACAGCCCTGGCCTCTCCCTCTGCCCGCTCTGTGCACCCTGAGCTCCACCGGATGGGGCTTGGGGGAGGGGGCAGCCGGTAATCAGAGCGAGCCAGCCCTGGAAAGTCGCGCACCCGAGGGACCTTGCCACCTTGGGGAGTCACTAGGGGACCTCCTGCATGCTCAGCCCCCGGCGTGGGGGGCCCTGGCCTGCTACATGGCTCTCGGGAAGATGGCGAGAGAGAGGCCGGGGACCCTGCGAGTGGCTTGTCCATTTGCTGGCTGCTTTCGGAAGCCTGACCTCATTAAACAGAATGGCTTCAGGCTCTGTGACTCCAAGGAGTCCCAGGGGAGCAGAACGAACAGCTCATGAGGAAGCCTCGTCCCTGCCCCCCAGCAGGGTCAGCAGCCTGTGCTGCCCCAGGCTGTCCCTGAGACGGGGAGGGACAGGCCAGGGGACTGGGGCGGCTCCCGAGGGCAGGGCCAGAATCCAGGGCTGGCAGAGGGAGAGCTGGCTGGGTCCAGCTGGCCCTCAGCTGGTCAGGCCCATTCACAGTCCTCCCCACGCCCAGTCCCACGGCCGTAGCACCCCTTGCTCTCTGAGAACCAACCACTTTCCTGTGAATGATGTGTAAGAGGGGTGTCACTCCCAACGTGCTGATAAGTGACCTTTTAGGTTACTTCTGGGAGAAGCAGAAAACCTGGGAGATGTCTTTTAGGTGCCAGGACACCGGGTTTCCTGGGGTCTTTTCACTGTGAGGCAGACAAGGGGTCAAAATGTCTCCTCAGGGCTGCCCCCAAATCCTGCAGCCTGGAAGAACGTTAAATAACCACAGGCGCCCACGCAGTCTGCTCTTTTCAGGACCCACATCTCAAACCCTCTGTGGGTCCCCACCTCCCCTGCCCACAGCGCACGCCCTCGCCACAAGACAGGCAGCCACCCAGGGCCACCCAGCGGCTCCAAACACACACAGCCCACAAGTAGGTGACGATGGAAAACGTCTGCTCGTGCAGCAAGGCTTGATCAGGGGGTCGCCTCCTCCACGCAGCCTTCCGGAACCCACAGAGGGACACTGGTGTTCCCCGGAACCACTGTCTGCGCCCCAGCAGCTGTGTGAGGCAGACACGGTGGGCGTCGTCTTCTGCATTCGAACAGATACAGACACCTAAGCTGGGGGAGGCACGGGAACCCGCCCAGGGTGCTCAGCTGGCATCCGGCGAGTGCCCCGGTGGAAGACGGGAAATGAGCTGTGGCCAGGTGCAGGGCTCACTGCTAAGAAACACACTCTCTCATTCCATTCAGGGGCCTGTGAGGCGGCTGCCATCCCAGGAAAGACGGGCAATCCGGCCCCACCTTGCCAGTGCTGCAGGAATGGGCCAGCAGCCAGCCGGACTACGCACAGGGCACGTCTACGTCCCCTCACTGCTCTCCTGCAACGGTCCTGGGAATCGTCCACTGCACCCACAGGCCAAACCCTGGTCCTCACCAGGGTGACTGGCAAGGGTGCCCTACTGCTATTCCTGCACAGGTTCCAGAAAGTTCCTCAGCGGCCTGTCCCCACCTCCTCCCAGCTAGACTGAAACACGAATCCACCGGGCGCAACTTCTGTTGGACAGAGTTGTGTAGAACTTTGCAACAACTTCGGTGTCTTTTTTCCAGACCCCTTAGCATCGCTTAAGGAACCCTTTCTGAGCCACTGTTGAAGCCCCGGTTCTACAGGGCTGCGCCTTTAGCTGCACCTACCTGTGGTGCTTTACAACCTGTAAACCGTAGGGAATGGGCAGGAATGCTAAGGGGTGTGGCCCTGGAGGTGCAGGCGCTCCCCTCCCTGCTGGCCAGAGGCACCACCGGTGTGTGGGCAGTGACCCCCTTCCAGCCTGGGCACCCCGAGACCTGTCAACCCTCTCCTGCAACAGCTGAGACATCTCCCTGTGCCCCTGGTGGCGAACGGTTAACTAAAATCTCCGACACGTGTTGGTTTGACGTCTGAAAGTGAGTCCTGACTACCATCTTTAAAAAAAATTGTTCTTTCCCATTTCCCACTGCCTCCGAGACCCCTGCCAGTCACCCCAGATTGTGAGGTTCCACTGTGTTCTATTCCAGTCGCCTGTTCTGCGGAACCTGATCCTGCTCGCCTCTGCTCTGTGCATGCTAGCCCACCTGTCCCTACCCTGTCTCACCTTAGCCCGTCCTGCCTGGTCTAGCCCTTTCTACCCTGCCACGTGCTATTTTATTCTGTCCTGTTCTATGCTATCCTGCTGTGCTCTGTCCTGTTCCATTCCATCCTGTCCTGCTCTGTCTTCTTCTATCTCATCCCATTCTATGCTACTCTGTTCTGTCCTATCCTCTTCTATTCTATTCCCCTGGGTTCTATCCTGGTCTATGTTCTGTCCTGTTCTATGCTATCCTGTCCTGTTCTACCTGATCCTACTCTGTTCTATTTCACTCCATTCTATCCCATCCCGTTCTCTGTTCTGTTCCATCCTGTTCTGTCCTATCCTAGCTACTCCCAGTACACCCCTCCCACAGGGAGCACAGTGCGCACATCCACACCTACCAGCGCAGGTGCACCTTCCCACACCAGCTTCCCTCCAGGGAGCAGCAGGAAGAGGCGGGAAGTGAGCTGACAGCAAAACAATGAACTCCACCAAGGCCAGAGAGCTGCGACCCTGGGCCAAACGTGCTTTCATTTCCAAATCAAGTCTCCTTGGAACAAGCCGCGTCCACGCGTCCACAACGTGGCCTGTGGCTGCTTTCACCAGTCAGCGGCCTAGCTGGACAGTCGGAATACTGGCCACCTGGCCTTCTACAGAACACACTTCACAACTGGATGCGACCTTTACCCTTTACAGAGCTCATGATTCTGTGCAGGGAAGTACTGAGTGCACACAGACAGAAATACAAGATGCCATCAAATAAAGTCGGGTCTCCACGTACGAAGGCGTGTCACAAAGTTCGTGGACAAATGGGATTGAACGCTAATTTTATTTTGGTACCCCAAATCAAATGAACACAGTTCATTCATAATACACATTTTCCATGGAACTTTCTGAAGATCCCTCTTTTGTGCTTAGTGCAAACTTCACATGACTGCTCTGTCCTATTTTCTTTCAATTTAAGTGGGGAAGACAGGACTGGGTTTTTCCCTGTCCTCCCTCACCAGGGGAGCAGGGAACTTTTCACTCTACCATAGACGGGGAAGATCTCCCAGGGCTTCTGGTGTGGTTGCTTACATGGCTCAAAAGTCGAATCGGACAAAGGAGCTGACGGTGAAGAATTCGCCCCAACTGCTCATCACAACATTCACAAGTTACACATGTGTGGGCGTGTGTGTGTGTGTGTGTGTGTGTTTACTGATCCACCTTCTCACACACTTCTTTCTGGCTCACCCAGTACTCCCTGTGGTCACGCATCCAGGGCAGCATATATAGAAATTCTCTCAGTCCTTTCTCACGACTGCACAGCGCTGCTTTGTGTGGACAGCATAGAATCTATCTGATGGGTAGAGGCTGCTTCCAGCCCTTTGTGGTGATAAACAAGGCTACAACGAGTGATGCCTACATCCAGCTTCCTCCAAATACCAGAGCAGCTGCCGACTAGGAAGCACAGGGTTCAGTTCCACAGCCCGTGCATCTGTGACTCTGACGAAACGGCCAAATTATGCTTCCACCTGCCAGGTGTGAGGAGCCAGGCCCTGCCTGTCACTGGCAACTCCAGGCTTCCGAATCGTGTCCTGAGTGGTGACAAATGGTGCCGCAGGGCATTTCAGCTGCATCTGTCTCATGACAACCGAGGTAGAACTCTCCTCCTGTAATAGCGTGCCCTCACATCTCACACCGTGTGGACGTGGTCCAGGGCGCTCCTATTGTAATAATGTGCCCTCACATCTCACACCACGTGGACGTGGTCCAGGTCTCTCCTATTGTAATAATGTGCACTCACACCTCACACCACGTGGACGTGGTCCAGGGCGCTCCTATTGTAATAATGTGCCATCACATCTCACACCGCGTGGAGGTGGTCCAGGTCTCTCCTATTGTAATAACGTGCCCTCACATCTCACACTGCGTGGACGTGGTCCAGGGCGCTCCTCCTGTAATAGCGTGCCCTCACATCTCACACTGCGTGGACATGGTCCAGGGCGCTCCTCCTGTAATAGCATGCCCTCACATCTCACACTGCGTGGACGTGGTCCAGGGCGCTCCTATTGTAATAATGTGCCCTCACATCTCACACCGCGTGGACGTGGTCCAGGTCTCTCCTATTGTAATAATGTGCCCTCACATCTCACACCGCGTGGACGTGGTCCAGGTCTCTCCTACTGTAATAATGTGCCCTCACATCTCACACCACGTGGACGTGGTCCAGGGCGCTCCTATTGTAATAACGTGCCCTCACATCTCACACCGCGTGGACGTGGTCCAGGGCGCTCCTCCTGTAATAGCGTGCCCTCACATCTCACACCGCGTGGACGTGGTCCAGGGCGCTCCTATTGTAATAATGTGCCATCACATCTCACACCATGTGGACGTGGTCCAGGTCTCTCCTATTGTAATAATGTGCCCTCACATCTCACACCGCATGGACGTGGTCCAGGTCTCTCCTACTGTAATAATGTGCCCTCACATCTCACACCGTGTGGACGTGGTCCAGGGCGCTCCTATTGTAATAATGTGCCCTCACATCTCACACTGCGTGGACGTGGTCCAGGGCGCTCCTATTGTAATAACGTGCCCTCACATCTCTCATACTGCGTGGACGTGGTCCTGAACAACACTCTGGTCTGTTTTCTCGTGGGCAATGTGTCTTCTATGAGGGGGGCAATGTCCTCCATCGTGGTCAGGGTGGGGGCTGGGGACCAGAAGCCCAGCAGCTAAGAGTCCTTCCAAACTCTTCCCCCGGGTGTGCGTCTGGCACAGAACTTGGGATGTCCACCTCCCATCGCTGAACACCTGGTCTCAGGCCTCCTTCTGCTTCCAATCCAGCTTCCTGTAATGTACGTCCTAGGGAGGCAGCAGGCAGTGTAGTGATAGCTTAAGTACATGCTTGTGTTCTCCAAGAAGGACGGTCTTAAAGAAAAAGAAAAGCTTTTTTATTTTATTGATTTGAAAGGTAGAGTTACTGGGGGGGGGGGGGGGATGGAGAGAAAGAGATCTTCCATCTGCTGGTTCACGCCCCGAATGGCCACGACAACTGGGGCTGGTCCCAGCTGAGGGAGCCTGTAACTCCGTCCAGGTCTCCTACATGGGTGGCAGAGGTGCAAGCCCTTGGGTCATCGTGTGTTGCTTTCCCAGGCACATTGAGCAGGGAGCTGGATTGGAAGCAGAGCAGTTGGTATTTAAAAACTAGTGTCTATGTGGAATGCCAGGCGGTGGCTTACCCTGGTACGCCACAACGCCAGTCGCTCTTACTGTTTCTGGAACCTCTGGGTCTCCTGGAACTGTCCTGGACAGGGACAAGGCCCTGGAGACCAACTGCGTGAGTCACAGGGGGAAAGGAAATGCGAAGGAGAGAGTAACCCCTGAGATGGAGAAATTGTGCCAACCTGGGCTAAATCAAAACCAGGAACAAGGACTGCACTTGCCGCTGTACAGCCAGCCACAGACAGCACAGGACTATGCCTGTGGCTCCACAACCAGCCACGGATGGCACAGGACTGGCCACCTGTAGTTCCACAGCCAGCCATGGTCGGCACAGGACCATGCCCGTGGCTCCACAGCCAGCCACGGACGGCACAGGACCACAGCTGTAGTTCCACAGCCAGCCACGGACAGCACAGGACCACACCTGTAGTTCCACAGCCAGCCATGGATGGCACAGGACCACATCACCCATGGCTCCACAGCCGGCCACAGATGGCACAGGACCATGCTCATGGCTCCACAGCCGGCCACAGATGGCACAGGACCACACCTGTAGTTCCACAGCCGGCCACGGACAGCACAGGACTAAGCCTATTGTTCCACAGCCAGCCACGGACAGCACGAGGGCTGCACCTGCCATTCCATACCCTTGTGACGGTAAAATGGTCCTTCCACTCTTCTCTGCTATGTCTCCAGTGATGTCAAGCTCTGAGCTACGAGAACTCATGAGCAGTTTTCTTCATTTTCCTGACAATCTCATGATGGCTACACCCACAGAAAGCAGCTGAGGCTCGTGGAAGCAGGCAGGGGGACCTTGACCAGGACGCCGATGCCGAGCAGGGGACGGGGCCAGGTCACATAACTGAGCGTGGAGCAGCACCAGTCCTTGCACCCACTGTGCATGACTTCGGTTAACCCTCACAGCAGCCAGAGGGAACTGCTGTTTTGCACCCGTGGCACAGAAGGGGAAACCGAGGCACAACGCTGGCCAGCAACGCTGCAGGCAAGCAGGTTGAGGCAGCCTGTGAGTGTATGAGATCCGGCAAATCCCACACTTGCTGGGCCTGCCAGGCTGTGAGCAGGGGGCAACAGGCGGAGGATGGCGCCCGCCCATCTTCCCACGCTGCAGTAACTGACAGTCAGAAAATTTTCCCAGGCTGACGCCAGCACAGGCTGCACTGCGAGGGCAGCCCTGACGTGGGAACTCCCAGTTAAACCATCGCACGGCCCGTGGGTGGGACCCCGGCCACGGCCAGAGGAGGCAGGGAGGCCAAAGTCGCCTCATGGCCGAGCCCCGGCCTTCCTCCAGGGTCTGAGCAGAATGGCACCAACATCAGCCTCTCTGCCACCCAGCGAGGGGGCGGCCGGGAGCGGCTGAGGGACGGGGCACCGCCTGGGAGTGCGTGGCGGAACCCAGCCAGGACCTGGACGGGGGCGCGGCCACCCCTCCCCGGGCAGGGCCCCAGCGCCCCTCTGCGCAGGGAGCCCCACCCCGGGAATCCGGGCCGCGTGCGCGGGATCCAGTAGGCCCGCAGCACGGGGCTGACATGCGCACTTTTTCCTCCAGGATCCGAAACGCGGTTGCTAGTATGACCGGGAACGGAAAAAAACCCTCAAAACCCAGATTATTTTACAAAAGAACATAACTCAATTATCTTCCGGCAGCGGAGGGGGAAAATCCATTTCTCGCCACACTGACTTTTCTCACTCCCTCTCCCCGATCCTTCCCCAGTCTCCACCGCTGGCCCCTGGAACAGGATCCTCGCGCTGGGCTCTGCCAAGACCTTCATGCCGCCCCGCCCTTGCTCTGAGCCGGCGGGAGGGGGCGTGGGGCTGGCTCAGCTTCCCGGGGCCTCCGAGACTTTCTCAAAACCTGGCAGCCTGCTCCTGGCTGCCGCAGCCCTGCTCTCCCGCGCTGAGGGCCGGCGCTGGCTGGGAGCTGTGCGCATGTACACACACACACACACACACACACACGCTGAGCACGACGCGATCTGCATGAGCCCTTGCGGGCAGATGTCCCAGGCCATGGCCACAGCGTGGAGGGATGAGGACCAGGGCTAAGCTGGACCCTGGTCACGGCACACACATCTCCTTAGGCTGCGTGCCGACACCTCCAGCCCTGCCTGGCTCACGCAGGTCTCCCTGTCGGTTCTGTGCCCTGGAACCCCCTTCACACCTGACCCTGGCTCCCGGGGATCCAAACACGACACACGTGCACTATGTGCCACAGATGCACAGGTGGGCTTGCACACACATGCGCACGACACACTCTCAAGAGGCAAACCCCAAGCCAGCTGGAGGAAGGCATGTCGTGCTCAGGAAGCCATGAGATCTGGAAGCCATGAGATCTGGAAGCGTGCGGAGGAGCCCCTGGGCGAGCCGGGCACGAGAGGCCACGGCTGGCACCCACCTTACACAGCAAGCAGCAGAGTCTGCCCTCCCTGCACGTGGCCCGGTCAGCCTCTCCTAGAATTCCAGCAACTCCAGGTGGAGCCAAGGCACCTGCCAGGAGGAGGACCTAGGAACCACGCCCCACACGACATTCCCCACGTAAAGCGCTCACAGCAACAAAGGGCCCGCAGGGGCAGCCTGGTGGGGGGCATCGGGACAGCCTGTCTCAAGGCCACACCTCCAACCTGCACAAGTGGGGATTTCACCATGCAGCGGGGACGCTGCCTCCTGGACACCACCAGCGACGACCCTGCTATCTAAGGGACCCTCCTGCCCGGGCCTGCACCTGTGAATGGAACACTGGGGAAGGGTTGCCGAGTGCCCCGGTCCCCTGCACACCGGTCATGACTCCGCCCAGGGCAGGGACTTCCGGTGTAGGAAGCTGTGATGACTCAGAAAATGCCGCTGGAGGACGGGCAAGGGCATCAGGGGGCAGGCGTCCCCCCCGGTGGCTCAGAGCGGCCTGGGTGTCACTCCATGAAGACGGATGTGTGTGCTGAGCAACACGCGTGTTCATTTGGTGTCCACACCGCCTGGCCTGCACCAAGCCGACACATCCTGTCCCATGAAGAGTTATCCTCTCCCTGGCTGCTGGCTGAAACACGGCTTTGCTTCTGTGGGTGCCCAGGGCGTGCGTGGGGTGCTGCGTGTGCTGGGCTCAGAAAAGCCAGAGGCGTCCCAGGAACCAGAGTCACCGCCTGCAAGGTACCAGCAGCATCTCCCGGGGCCTCTGAGCGCCATTCTTGCTGTTCCCTTCTCCCACGGTTCCCTTCCACCACTCAGTTGTACACTTGGCTTTCCTTTGTCAGCCCACAGCTGCAGCTGAGAATCAGCCTCACTCAGAGCAGGCAGGAGCCTGGGGACGATGGCTGGCTCCTCTCCCCTGGGGTCTGAGCCCCTGCGGACTGGACAGTGTTTGTCCTCTGCATCCATCACAGGCTACAGAAGACTCCAATCAATGTGCTCTGAGGTGGACATCAACAGCGTGCAGGCTCCTCTCCATGCCCATACAGCTCCCGTAAGAGCTGTGGGAAACACAGAGTGGTCCGCTCCGCCTGGGTTTCAGAGGCTCACTCTTTTCCGCCCCATCACAAGGGACCTGCACACACAGCAGCACCTGTGTCTGGGAGAGTCTGCACACAAACTCGCTGTTTCTACGGGAAAGAAACACATCACTTCTCAGGCGGCTCTGCTGGGGCCCTCCGGGCTCTGGAGCACGTAGGCCGAGCACTTCCAGCCCGTAGTTGACCCCTGGGGCTCGCTCTTGGCTGGACTGAATCCACCCCGGGTGACGGCCACACGTCTTGTTGGAGACAGAAGGCCAGACTGGCCGCCCTGGAAGCTGCACCGTTTCCCCAGGACACTGAGCGTGTCCCCGCTGGGGACGAACGCTCGTGTGCTCGTCTGAATCATGCACCTGCCACAAACAAGTGGGCAGGCCATTTCTCCCCGGAGAGTTAAAAGCCGCATGGCAAGAAGCATGGGACGCACTGTCTGGTGTCTGACTAGGGACGCCACCGGCCCACAGGGCAGTCGGGACAACTCCAGGGGCGTGGGTCAGTTGGGAGGCACCTGCGGCAAAGAGCTCGGATCCCAGCAGCCCAATCTGGCAGCAGGGGGAAGCACCCCATGCCCAGGGAGGGGCCGGGCCACTGCCTTCTCCACTCCCTGGGTGAGGGTCCTGGTAAGACCCTGGCTAACGCTGTGGCCAAGAACCTGCCACCTGCTCAGCACAGACAGTGAGCACCCAGGGCAGGGGGAGGGGCGTGCGGGCGTGCTCTCCAGGCCAGGCAGGGGCTGCTCAGTCTGCCTTCAGGGAGGGAGCAGCAAGGGTGGCAGCAGAGATAGCGCTCGGAGGGCAGAACCCGCCAGCAGGGGTCTGGGGCCCGAGGGTCCTTCCGCGCCCTGAGAAAGCCATGCAGGGATTTCACATCAAGACAAATGTAGCTTTTCACTCGGGGCTTCCGCAGACTCTGCAGTGACCTCGTGCACCTGCCGTCCCTACGCGCCCTTCCCCCAAAGCGGACTTCGCTTCCCCTCTGTTTGGAAGAAGACATTGAGCAAAGTGCTATTTGGACGGCGGACAGCTCAGCTCTGCAAGGCACCTGCCTGGCCCTGCCCCTTCCCCAGCCCGGCCTGGGTCTCTGTCCTGCGAAAAGACAGGCTTGGCCCAGCTCTTGGCCCAGAGGAGCTGTGAAGCCTCGGGCAGCTCTCCAGTCCCCGCATGGCTGTTTTCCGTGGAGGGAGCTGGCTCCCCTCCACCCCAGGCGGCGCCCGGCCTCTCACCTGGACCCCAGGGCTCGGCTGACCCTGAAAGCATTTCCCATAAGAGGTCGCGGCTCCCCCAGCTGGGAAGAAAGCAAAGCCTGCACAAGGCAGACTGGCAGGTGAAAACGCAAAACGTGATCAAAGTGCTCCCCGGGGCAGTGGGCGGTGCAGCCACGTGGCCACGCCTCACCCACACACCACTGCCCTTCTCCCGTCTGCCTCCTGGGTGCCCCGCTCCTAACCCTGCATGGAAATCTCACGCCTCCTGGACATTCTCCCCAGCTTCTCTGAAATGGAAGGAGTGCAGCAGGAGCTATGCTGGGAGGTCGCAGCTGCAGGGGTGAAGATGGAGAAAACAGGGCGTGGGTCACAGCGCGCTCACTCAGAAGCTGCCCCCTGCCCCTGTGCCAGAGGGGAGGGCCCCGGTCAGTTCAGCAGCCCTGGGCCCCTGGAACCTTCCTGCTGCTCTTCCCTCACTGGCAGGGACCAGGCCTAGGCCCTGGGTGACCCAGAGAGGGCCTGCACTTCAAAGTGGAGGCGTCCAAGAGGCACTGGCCAGGCACCAGCACCCCACCTTCAAGTGCGGGAAAGCAACGCGTCGGGATGTTTTAGGGAGCCCATGTGGACAAACTCAGGGGCAGAACTGGGCATAGCCTACAGGAGTGGCTCCCAGGCCCATCTGTCCACCTTGGTTTTGGAGTCACAATTCCCTTTTCTTTCAGGCCTTTGCAGTTCCTGCAACTTCAAGGCTGGAAACCTTTCACCCCAGTTGGGCAAGGCCAAACTATAAATGTGCTGACCACAAATGTGCTAACTACAAATGTGGTAATCACAAATGTGCTAACTACAAAAGTGCTAACCACAAATGTGCTAACTACAAATGTGCTAACTGTGAAAGTGCTAACCACAAGTGTGCTAAGCACAAATGCGCTACCTATAAATGTGCTAACTACAAAAGTGCTAACCATAAATGTACTACCCACAAACGTGCTAACTACAAAAGTGCTAACCACAAACGTGCCATCCACAAATGTGCTACAACAGAATACAGAAGGGTTCTCAACCATGCTGCTTCTCAGGTGATCTAAGTGACAATGTGTCAGCACTTCCATAAACCATGCACACTGCACCAACACTCACGGACTGGAACCCTGTATCCTTGGTGAAACAGAGCTACCTCTCAACCCAGGTTGCCATCTTCCACCCACTCCAGAGCCAGGGAGCTGCTGGTTCCCCCAGGTCCCCAGCCCTTGACTGAATCTGCTGCAGTCCCAGCCGTCTCTGGGAGTGAGACTACCCCAGCCCTGCAGATGTGCAGGGGCACTGTGTGGTCCTCTGGGAGTGAGACTTCCCCACCCCGCAGACGTGCAGGGCACTGTGGTCCTCTGGAGTCAGACTCTACCCCAGCCCGCAGACGTGCAGGGCACTGTGTGGTCCTCTGGAGTGAGACTACCCCAGCCCACAGACGTGCAGGGGTACTGTGTGGTCCTCTGGAGTGAGACTACCCCACCCCGCAGACGTGCAGGGGCACTGTGTGGTCCTCTGGGAGTGAGACTACCCCACCCCGCAGATGTGCAGGGCACTGTGTGGTCCTCTGGAGTGAGACTACCCCACCCCACAGACGTGCAGGGCACTGTGTGGTCCTCTGGAGTGAGACTACCCCACCCCACAGACATGCAGGGGCACTGTGGTCCTCTGGATTGAGGACTCTACCCCAGCCGCAGACGTGCAGGGCACTGTGTGGTCCTCTGGAGTCCTACTCTACCCCAGCCCACAGACGTGCAGGGGCACTGTGTGGTCCTCAGGGAGTGAGACTACCCCACCCCGCAGACGTGCAGGGGCACTGTGTGGTCTTCTGGGAGTGAAACTACCCCACCCCGCAGACGTGCAGGGGCACTGTGGTCCTCTGGAGTGAGACTACCCCACCCCGCAGACGTGCAGGGGCACTGTGGTCCTCTGGAGTGAGACTACCCCAGCCCGCAGACGTGCAGGGCACTGTGTGGTCCTCTGGAGTCAGACTCTACCCCAGCCTGCAGACGTGCAGGGCACTGTGTGGTCCTCTGGAGTCAGACTCTACCCCAGCCTGCAGACGTGCAGGGACACTGTGTGGTCCTCTGGAGTGAGACTCTACCCCACCTCGCAGACGTGCAGGGACACTGTGTGGTCCTCTGGAGTGAGACTCTACCCCACCTCGCAGACGTGCAGGGGCACTGTGTGGTCCTCTGGAGTGAGACTCTACCCCACCTCGCAGACGTGCAGGGGCACTGTGTGGTCCTCTGGAGTCAGACTCTACCCCAGCCTGCAGACGTGCAGGGCACTGTGTGGTCCACAGACCAGCATCAGGACATCCATTGAGGCTAATCAGGAAATGCCGAGGCTCATGCCCACCTGGACTGAAGCGGGATCTTCATTCTGACCGCAGTTCCAGGTGGTTCTCTGTGAATTAGTCAGGGAGGAGGAGACCCCATGCCAAGGGCTGGGTCCTGAGGACCTGTTCCGGGGCATGGGGACCCTGCACCGAGTGGGCATCGACAGTGGCCCTGGGAAAGTGACCACATTGAGGATGGCCAAGCCAAAATTGAACACAGGGGTTTTCAAAGCAATCACGGAAAATGCATCTTATGGGAAAAAATACGCCTGGATTGCAACACTCGCACCAGAATAAATCATGATCCTTTATCCCCCTTTCCACAAACTTTCTAAAGCAGCCTTGCATATGGAAGATCCCGGGCCTGATTTCTCATCACCAGGGAAGAGTGTTGCAAGTTTGGAGAGCGTGAACCTTGCGATGTCGGATTGGAGTGGAGGCAGGTGTGGTCTCACTGCTCTCCACACCTGCATAGGTAGACACAGAACTCAGCCTAGGTGTAGATGGGCAGGCACACCCTGGACTGCCCAGCTCTGTCCCACGAGGGACCTGGCAGTAGCAGGAGCCCCTAATGGCAACAAGCACACCAACTGCCAGATCTTGGCTTCTAAACACCCGTCTCCACCAGAATGAGCCAGCCTCCTTGGAAAGGCAGCTGATTCCAGGACCAGGATGGGTAAAGCAGCTCAGAATACCTCGGATGGCACAGTGAGGAGGTGCGCCCAGAAGACACAGGCTCTCGCTGGCCAACGAGAGGGCCGCTGAGCCTCGGCGGAACACAGGTCACCGCCCACGGTGTATCGGGGAGCCCCTCGTGTTCACAGACAGTAACTGACGACAGAGTAAGGGCTGCACCACCAGGAGGGACACCCTGAGAACACACCAGCACATCTGTAACTCCTGAGCAAACGGCAGACACACCCACCCGAGGACCTGCCCACAGCCTTCTCAAGGTCAAGGTCAGGAAGTCAAGAAAAGCCCAGGAATGGCTCCAAGTTGAAGGAAACCAAAGACTGCATGCAGCGAGTGATTCTGACCAGGCTACCTGCCCCGGGAGACGGGCTGGGGAGAAGCGGGGAATGCAGATGTCGGGGAATAGAGGGCAGTGACTCGTCAGCACGCACCTCCTCACTTTTCCCATGTGTGTGAATGTGGGTTTGCATGGCTGCTTCCACAGCTGTACCAACACTTAGCTACTTGAGAGACAGACACAGAGTGCTCGTCCACTGGTTCATTCCCCAGATGCTCCCAATGGCCAATCCCGGTCTCCCACACTGGGGGTGGTGGTGGCAGGGACCCAACCACTGAGCCATCGCTGTGGTCCCCCAGGGTCCGCATTAGCAGGAGTCTGGAGTCTGGAGCTGGTGCCTGAAGCCAGGTACTCCAGCGTGGGTTGTGCCATCTTGACAGAGTGCCTGCCCAACTTTCCCGATTCTGAGGGCTGTTTTGTCTTCTGTCTGAGAAAGAACTTGTAGGGTAGGGTATGGAATCACACTGGAATGCACTATCAAATAGTTATTAAAAACACAAAGAAATCCTGGTCCAGGGATTCAACCTTTCTGTTAGTCGGAGCCAGCGTCAAGCTTTAAAAAAGCAAAACTACATTCACCTGTTTCTGCCCAGTGCTCTGTCAGGGGAAGTCTCAGGCACGCCCTTCCCTGCAGACTGAGCCCCGGGGGAGCAGGTGCACTGCCTTCCTCTGGACAGAGCCTGGCCAGGGATGAGCCAAGCCCGCAGCCCTGGAGACGGCCTGCAAGTGGGGAAACACCCCTAAAACTCAGAGAAGCCATCCAGACACCCGACACGTGCAGCTGCTAAGTCCCCAAGCCCTCAAGCTGGAGACATCTGCAGACTCCTCTTGTGTGATTAGCTACCAAACCCAAACGGTTTACCTGAAAGACTTGAGAGACTGAAGGACCACGGGGTTCAGCACGGTCTCCCACCACAGCCCTGCCATGGCCCTGACACCAGCTCTACTCCCTCTCCCCGCACCCACAAGGCACCTGTGGTGTCTGACTTCTTCCTCACAGTGAGTCCCTCCCTCACCCAATATATACACACATACACATATGCACAAATGCACATGCATGCACACACGAGACACATGTACCACACATATATGCACTCAAGAACACACATGCATGCATGGGCACACAGACTCACACACATGCTCAAACTCATGCACACAGATGCAGGCACATATGCACACACATGCCACATGCACACGCACACAGATGCACAAACAAGCACATGCATGCACGGGCACACATACACACATGCTCAGACATGCACAGACATGCTCATATGCACACACACAAAACTGCATGCAGAAACGAAACAGAGCACACCACACAGAAATGAGAAATCTCCTATAAAATCATAGACTAAGAAAGGATGGAGGATAAGAGCAAGAAACCTGGACACAGTTTCCCTTTTGGATTCTGTCTCCTGATTTGTGCCATGAACGTTTGCCCCTGAAACCCGCACACTTCCCGCCACAATCCGCCCCGTGACCACACCCATCCTCAGAAACCCTGGCTCTCCCTCCCATGTGAGCACAGAAGGGCACCTCCCACCCGGGCAGCTCTGGGAGGTACACTTCATGCACCAACCTCAATGCCACACCATTTTCTAGACTCTTCCTAGGGCCCCAAGATTCTGGTGGCCAAGGTGGAGTGTGCTAAACCTGACCTGTATGTGCCAAAGCAGTGCCCATGGGTGTTGAGGTGGATTCGTTCTAAGAGGAGGAGTGTGGTGGGGGCAAGAGGCGCGGAGTCACCACACAGACTCCAGGAGTCAGGTGAAAGCAGGCAAGAGGTGAGCAGCCCGCAGACTCATTTATTTCAGTTGCTACAGCAGCTTATATAGCCAAGGCAGCCAATCCAGTCAAGGGGTGGTCTGTGCCTTAACCAATCACACCCTGTGGCCAGGCAGTTTCCGAAGCCATCCAATCACAGCCTGTTGCCAGGCAGGCTCTGTTGTCATGTGGTTTCTGAAGCCATCCAATCACGACCTGTTGCCAGGCAGTTTTTGTTGCCAGCAGCCATCTTGGCATGGCCTTCTCATTCCACCACACATGGGGTCCCAGGACACAGGATGCAGCTTGGCGCTGGTGCTGCCCCAATTTTTTTCAGAGTATGAAATAACGACCCTACCCTGAGCCCAGGGAAAACCTCCCACATAATTGTAATTGACCATTTTCCTAAATTAGCATTTCTGGCAAGAAACAGCCAAAGCCTCACCCAGTGCATGACGCCAGGTGCTGTGAGGACAGGAGTGCCCTGCCTGTGTGCGGCCAGTGGTAGCTTAGGGCTTCTCTGTAAGGTGCACGTGAGAGACTCTAAAATACACCCAAGTCCTAACCCTGAGCCCCATGTGGCCTTATTTGCAAATGGAGTCTTTGAAAGCACAATGAAGACCCCTCTGAGTTTGGAGTGGCCCCAGTCCAAGGCCAGGCATCGTGGGCGCCAGGGGGATTGCCACGTGATACCTGGACACAGAGGGAAGCTAAGCACTGCTGGGCTGTGGGGAGCTGGAGGAAGAGAGAGGCAGGCAGGCAGGCCGGCAATCTCCACGGAGCCTACAGGAGAAGTGGTCTCAGACATCTGCCCCCAGACCCGTGGGAAGCCACTTTGTCTGAGGCCACCCAAGAAACCAGCAGAGAGGGCAGGGCTAGCAGTCAGGGCTGGGCCTCATTTTCCCTCCTTGTTAGGATAGCCCAGGAACAAGAGGCACAAAAGTCCTAGGGCCAGAAAGCCAAGGAAGCTTCTAGAAACAGAACCTCCTGGAAACGGAAGATTCTAGAAACAGAACCTCCTGGAAACGGAAGCTTCTAGAAACAGAACCTTCTAGAAATGGAAGCTTCCAGCATGTGGAGTGGTCGCTGCTCTGAGTCTTTTGTATACACAACTGGCCAGTGAGGGTATGGGCAGAGCAGGCATGGCCAACCAACACCGCACCTCTGTTGCCGCTGCTTCTCCCCCTCCCCAGGCTGCCCCAGCTGGGGCTGTCCGCATGTCCACAGCACAGTTCAACAGGCCCGACCCAGCACAGGGCTCCCCCATAAACCCAGCTGTCCCCTCTTCCCAGCAGCCCTGGGAACACGGGGTCCCCTGCCCCGACCCCTAGGACAGCCGAAAGCTCTCACCAGCTGCATAATGTTTGGCCCCGTATATTACAAAACTACACCCACTGCCTTTTCTCATTAAATAAAATAATAAATCAAACCATGGATCAGCTTCTCCACCTGCCTGTCCATCAAATGATGGACCACCCCATTGGCAAGCATGCGATGCCTGGAGCCGGAGAGGCAACTCTCTGCGGCAGAGGTGCGGTCAGTTTTTATCTCTCTTCTTGGCTCTCAAGTGGGTTGTTTGGAATCTTTATAGTGGGTACAGGTTACTTTTAGAAAAAAGTTATTAGGGTTTTATAGGGTCACTATTCTCAGGGCCAGCACTGTGATGCAGAAGGTAAAGCCGCTGTCTGTGGTGCCGGTAGCCTATATGGGTGTCGGTTTGAGTCCTGGCTGCTCCACTTCCAGTCCAGCTCCCTGCTAATGCACCTGGGAAAGCAGTGGAAAGTGCTTGGGCCCCTGCATACACATGGGAGACCCGGAAGAAGCTCCTGGCTCCTGGCTTCTGCCTTGCCCAGCCCTGGCCATTGCAGCCATTTGGGGAGTGAACCAGCGGATGAAGATCTCTGCCTCTTCCTCTCTCTCTCTAACTCTGGCTTTCAAATAAATAAATAAATCTCTAAAAATTGGTTATTATTCTCAAATAAATCAAACATCCAACAAGTGGAAATAAACAAGGGAGAGAAAGAGAGGGGAGGGGGCTGGGAAGCAAAACAGAAGAGAGAGACAGAGAGCAGAGAGACAGACAGAAACCCTGTGGCCGTCAGCCACCTTAGGAGCTCCAGGGACCAGTGTAGACTCCCATCCCCACCCCACTTCTCAAGTGACCCCCAGGGAAGCTGCTGGAGCAGCATCTGAGCCTCCCTAGGCCCCGACACCAGCCTACGAGGGACAGCGTGGGGAGGGGCAGGCGCTGTGGCAAGGGTGATGAGCTCACGGGCATAGGCAGACGCCGCGTGGCTTCCCCAGGCTCAGGCGGGACAGGCAGCATGGACCTTGTGCCTCGGGGGCACGTGGTGCACTTGACCCAGCGTGGCTTCCACTGGGAGCTGCAGGCCCTCCAACACACCTCGGTCTGCAAAGCTCTGGGACAAGGCACGGGCTCGCTCTGACCCATCCTAGCAAAGCACAGACCCGGAGCGGGAGCACGGCGAAGGGCAAACCCGCCTTGCTGGCCGCCGCCCTTGGAGAGCCGGGTCCAGCCAGGGACCCGCGTCAGCTGATGAGGTGCTAATAAGCTCCTGAGGCTGCCAGGGAGCCTGGAAACTCTGATGAGTATCAATAAAAAACCGAAGAGCTGCTGAGCGCGGTGCCTTTACTCACTCCCACCAAGCGGGGCCGCCTCACTACTCCCATTTGACCTACCCGGACACCGAGGCACGGGAACGTACCCCAGGTCACACAGAACTTCACGGGGTGGCCCTGGGATTTCAGTGCGGGCCATCCATGCCTTCAGTGCTACACCCCACGCCTACTCCACCGTACATCTGAGATGGTCCTCCCCAGCGACACGGGCAGGGAGTGCTGAGATCCATGTCATGGGACAGGTGGCCAAGTGTGGACAGGAGGCCCTGGGGCAGGGTGGGAGACCATTAATAAACACTGTGAGATGGCAGGAAGAGCCCCCTGAGAGTGAGAAGACCACTCGGGCAGAAGATCCAGGGAGGCCAGCCAGGCTGCTGTGGGCAAGTGCACTGGGCTGCAAGGGCCCCCAGATCCCATCACCCCTGCTCTGTAGGAACCAAGGCTGCCCCTGGAACTGAGGGCTCCACAGCGGTGGCCTCGGGGCTCCGGCTCTGGTTTCTGGCCGCAGCACACTGGAGATTCCCATCCTTCCAGGCTGCTTCCGTGGGTTCGGCCGGAAGCCCTTCCCCACCACTTCCCACGTCTGCTCCCCAAGAGCTTTTTCCTTCTAAGAATCTGGGCTTCCGGGCCAGACCCCAGCAAGAGGGAGCCAGCTCAACGCAAGAGCACATCTCCGTCCCGGTGCGCGGAGGACACCCTTGCGGCTGCTCCGTCAGCTGCTCCCCCGCACCTGCCGCTGTCTGAAGTCACAGAAGCTCACTGCAGAGCCGAAGGCACGGCCTTCGTGACGGCCTCAGAGCTGTGAGTCTGCGGGTGTAGTCCGTGGTGTGTTGTCACCCACACGGCAGAGTGGCTTAGCCAGAGAGGTGAGTCCGCGAGTGTAGCCAGTGGTGTCTCACACGGCAAAGTGGTACACTCAGAGAGAGAGAGGAGGCCTACAGAGACAGATCTCCCATTTCACTCCCCAAATGCTTGCAACAGCCAGGGCTGGGCTGGCCCAGGCTGAAGGAAGGAGCTGGGAACTCAACCTCAGTCTCCCACATGGATGGCAGGGGCCCAAGTACCTGGGCCATCGCTGCTGTCTCCCAGGGTCAGGGTAGGATTAAGTGGGAACTGGAAGTGGACCAGGACTTGAACCTGGCCCCTCTGATACAGGATGTGGATGTCCTGAGTGGCGACTTTATGGCTAGACAAACTTGCGCCCCTGAAGTAATTTTCCTAACCCCCAAGCCTTGGGGACCACCCCTGGGAGTCTCAGCGCCAGCGCCTGCTCTCCCCCACCCCCACTCCTA
The DNA here is from genome assembly GCF_051225735.1 of Oryctolagus cuniculus. Classification (NCBI taxonomy): domain Eukaryota; kingdom Metazoa; phylum Chordata; class Mammalia; order Lagomorpha; family Leporidae; genus Oryctolagus; species Oryctolagus cuniculus. Next base: position 111,456,257 of record NC_142878.1, read on the forward strand.
CCTTCCAGCCTGCTGAAGCCCCTTGGGAGCGCATAAAGACGGGTGGCGCTGTGTGGCAGAGTGTGCTGGGCAGGGCTCACCCACCAGGCCACCCGATCCCCTAACCACGCTGAGCTCACAGGGCAGATGGGGCTGTTTCCTCCCTGGGTGCACACTGAGTACAGAGGGCCTGGCCCGTGGCTCTCGGCCTGCATGTCACTCCTGGGCCCGCTCCACCTGGCTCTCCCCAGACTACAATGCAGCCACCTGCCCCATGCCCATGTGCACAGCTACCCCCTGCTAGCCTGGGACCATCATGGTCATCACAGCCCTCATCATCCCCCGCCCTCACCCAAAGAGGCACCTGCTGGCCATGCGTGCACACACACACACACACACACACCCCACACCCTCAGCTTCCCTGAGGCACAGGTGTAAGTGTGTGGACCTGGATGGCAGAACTGCCCCTGGGAACAGAGAATCGTTAGGTTGGGCGTTGAAAGCACATCTTGTGGGAATGTAACATTTCAACCCAATGGGCCAAGTCAAATTCCATGAGCACTAGTAATTCTTTCACTAGTGGCATCTCGAAACACGCTCAGATGCGGACAGCCTGAAGTCGGCAATCCCAGCTTCCCAGATCCTGATCTTTAAGAAATCACCTGAATGACCACCTTAGTTGGTTTCCTAAACGTCCGATGGCAAGGTATCTTTACTGTCAACTAGGAATTTCAGCTTTTCAAAAACTTGAATGTGAATTTCTCTCACGTTTAAATGGACACTGAATGACAGAACAAAATCCTACAGACTTGCAATACTGTGTATTAATATATATACTTCCAGAAGTCCATGGAAATGGAGTAAGACATAAGTTTATCCTATCCATGCAGATGAAGGGTCTTGAAGACATCCATGGAGTGGATGGGGTTGTGGTGCAAGGGGTTAAGCCACCGCCTGCAATGCTGGCACCCGTACCAGCACTGCTCAGAGCTGTGGCCGCCCTGCCTCGGTACCAGCTCCCTCTTAACACCTGCCCAGGGAGTGGATGATGGCTCAAGTACTTGGGAGACAGCATGGAGCTCCCAACTCCTGGCTTCAGCCTCGCCCAGCCCCAGCTGTTGCAACTTGCAAGTGAACCAGGAGATGGAAGATCTCTCCCTCTCATCACTCTGCATTTCAAATAAATTAATATTATTTAAAACTAATAAAACATCCCTGAAAAAAGTATGTTATAAAAAAATGCATGGATTTCAAACAACATTTTTGCACTGAAATACGTTCACCTTTTATTTCCATTTTTCCATGAAAGTTTGGCCCTTGTGTATGTCATCCATCCCCTCGCACTGTGCCATGTAGCCCCAGATCTGCTCCACCCAGACCAAGGTGGGGAGCTACATTATTAATTTTTAATTCAAAAGGAGGCAGAGAGAGAGAGAGAGAGAGAGAGAGAGAGAGAGAAAGAGAGAGAGCGAGAGCGAGAGCGAGAGAGATCTTCCATCTGCTGGTTTACTCCCCATATGCTCACAACAGCCAGGGCTGTGCCAGGCCAAGCTGAGAGCCCAGAACTCCAGCCAGGTCTCCCATGATAATGCCAAGGACCCAATTACTTAAGCCATCACCTGCTGCTTCCCATGGTTTGCATTAGCAGAAAGTGGTTAGGAGCTTGAGGGGACTTGGACCCAGGGAATCTGATACGGGATACGGGTGTCCCCAGTGGTACCCTACCTGCTGCAAGGGCCCACTCCCTAATTCATTATTACTACAGAACATTACTTATTTGAAAGGCAGAATGACAGAGACAGAGGCAAAGACAGAGGAATAAAGATCTTGCATCTATAGGTTCACTTCCCAAACAACCCCGATAGCCAGGCTATGTCAGGCAAAGCCAGGAGCCAGGAACTGCATCTGAGTCCCTGACATGGTGGCAGGAACGTAAGGACTTGGGCCAGCACCTGCCACCTCCCAGGCACATTAGCAGGGAGCTGGGTGGGAAGAAGAGGTGGACTTGCACCCCAGGCACAGGTAATGCGGGCATCCCAGTGGGAGGCTTAGCCTGCCCCCATAATGCATCATTTTAACAGCTAAAGAACAACGCATCTAAATCCCTTCCCCTGTTTAACAGGGTCTCAGAATGAGACGTTTTGGGGGGCATTCTGGGGGATGGACGGAGCAGCCAGGGCTTTGGTTCCTCCACTGCCCACAGGGTCACAGACACAGAGGTGCCCCACTGGGTCTGGCAGAGCTCCTGCTGCCTGTGCACTGCTGCAGTCCTACTGCTCCTGGCTGGCTCCACCCCTGCATGCACTCACCCCTGCCCCACGCAGGAGGGGCGACCCCGGGGGGAGGGACCCCGGCACCTGCTCAGTGCTCACACACAGAGACACTCACACACACACCCTGCCCCACGCAGGAGGGACAACCCCAGGGGGAGGGACCCCGACACCTGCTCAGTGCTCAAACACAGACAGACAGACAGACAGACACACACACACACACACACCCTACCCCACGCAGGAGGGGCAACCCCAGGGGATGGGACCCTGGCACCTGCTCAGTGTTCAAACACAGAGACACACACACACACACACACACACACATACACACCCTGCCCCACGCAGGAGGGACAACCCCAGGGGGAGGGACCCCGGCACCCGCTCAGTGCTCAAACACAGAGAGACACACACACCCTACCCCACGCAGGAGGGATGACCCCAGAGGGAGGGACCCCGGCACCTGCTCAGTGCTCACACACACACACACACACACACACCCTGCCCCACGCAGGAGGCACAACCCTGGGGGGGTGGGATCCCGGTACCTGCTCAGAGCTCACACACACACAGACACAGATACACATACCCTGCCCTATGCAGGAGGGGCGACCCAGGGGGCGGGACCCTGGCACCTGCTCAGTGCTCACACACACACTGACACAGACACTGACATAGACACAGACACACACACTCACTCACCCACCTACCCTACCGCCCTCTGTGGACTCACTGACCTCACCTTAGAAGACAAACAGCCAGTTTGCTGTGGCGACAGCAGCGCCAGTGCTGAGACGCCAGCCGCTCACCCTCATGGAGGACGCATGCCTCAGGCCCCTTAGTGTAGGTACAGCTGGTCGAAGTGCAGCGCACACGTCTCCTGCTCTCCTTGGTCTGGGACAGACATCACCAATCAATCCCAGTAGCCTCCTCCCAGGGAGTCTCAGTCAGCCCCACAATGTTCCCAGCGAGGCCTCCAGCTGGGCTTGGTGACACCACGTGAAACCTTGCACCATGGATCCTGCCCCAAACAGCAGCAACAACACGGAGCGTGGGTTTTGGGGATTTTTGTTTGTTTTGGCTTTTTCTGAGGGTGTATTTGTTTCAAGACCCAGAGCAGGAAGTTGTTTCTGCGCAGCACCCCCCTCTCCAAAGGCCCCAAGCACAGCACTTGGGATTGTTCTGGGCCTACCACACGTGCAGCATCCTTGACATGTGCCACGCCACACCCCTCAGATGCCACACCCCCACATGCACCGCGCCACGGCCCTCACATACTCCATGTCGTGTTCCCAATGTACATGTCGTGTTCCTCAGAGGTGCCATGTCACGTCCCTCACATGTACAGTGTCACAGCCCTCACATGCCTCATGTCACATCCCTCATGTGTGCCATGTCATGTTCCCAACGTACCATGTCGTGTTCCTCACAGGTGCCATGCCCCGTCCCTCACATGTTCCATGTCACGTCCCTCATATGTGCCGTGTCCCACCCCTCATGTACCGTGTCCCATCCTTCATGTGTGCCATGTCATGTTCCTCATATGTACCATGACACGTCCCTGACGTGCTCCGTGCTACACCCCTTATGTGCGCCATGTAACATCCCTCAGGTATGCCATGTCCCATCCCTCACGTGTACCATGTCATGTCTTATGTGTGCCATGTCATATCTGTCATGTGTGCCATGTCCCATCCCTCACATGCTCCATGTCCCATCCCTCATGTGTGCCATGTCCCTTCCCTCATGTGTGCCATGTCCCATCCCTCATGTGTGCCGTGCCACATCCCTCATGTGTACCATGTCACATTCCTTGTGTGTGCTGTGTCATGTTCCTCACATGTGCTATATCCCATCCCTCAAGTGCTCCATGTCCTGTCCCTCACGTGTGTCGTGTTCTGTCCCTCACATGCTCTGTGTCCCGTCCCTCATGTGTGCTGTGTCCTGTCCCTCATGTGCTCCATGACCCATCCCTCACGTGCTCCATGTCCCATCCCTCACGTGCTCCATGTCCCGTCCTTCACGTGCTCCAACCCGTCCCTCACGTGCTCCATGTCATGTCCCTCACGTGCTCCGTGTCCCATCCCTCATGTGCTCCGTGTCCCATCCCTCACGTGCTCCATGTCCAGTCTCACATGCTCCAACCCGTCCCTCACGTGCTCCATGTCCCGTCCTTCACGTGTGCCGTGTCCCGTCCCTCATGTGCTCCATGTCCCATCCCTCACGTGCTCCATGTCCCATCCCTCATGTGTGCCATGTCCCATCCCTCACGTGCTCCATGTCCAGTCTCACATGCTCCAACCCGTCCCTCACGTGCTCCATGTCCCGTCCTTCACGTGTGCCGTGTCCTGTCCCTCATGTGCTCATGTCCCATCCCTCACGTGCTCCATGTCCCATCCCTCATGTGTGCCATGTCCCATCCCTCACGTGCTCCATGTCCCGTCCCTCACGTGCTCGTGTCCCATCCCTCACGTGTTCCGTGTCCCGTCCCTCACGTGTGCCTTGTCACATCCCTCATGTGTGCCATGTCCTGTCCCTCACGTGCTCCATGTCCCGTCCCTCATGTGCTCCATGACCTGTCCCTCACGTGTTCCATGTCCCATCCCTCACGTGCTCCATGTCCCATCCCTCACGTGTGCCGTGTCACATCCTTCATGTGTGCCATGTCCTGTCCCTCACGTGTTCCATGTCCCGTCCCTCATGTGCTCCATGTCCCGTCCCTCACGTGTGCCGTGTCACATCCCTCATGTGCGCCGTGTCACATCCCTCATGTGCTCGTTCCCATCCCTCACGTGCTCCATGTCCCATCCCTCACGTGTGCCGTGTCCCATCCCTCACGTGCTCCATGTCCCATCCCTCATGTGTGCCGTGTCCCGTCCCTCACGTGTTCCATGTCATGTCCCTCACGTGTGTCGTGTCCTGTCCCTCACATGCTCCGTGTCCCGTCCTTCACGTGCTCCATGTCCCCTCACTCGCGTGATCCATGCCACACCCCTCAGTGCGCCCTGCTCTGATCCCCTCACTTTATGATCTCGTGTACTCATGGGACCGGGTTCCCAGACTCACCTGTGGATCCCGCAAGCCTCACAGACAAGCACAGCCCAAGTCTCCCCACACAGCTACTGCCAGGAGCGTCGCCGCCCCAGGACCGCAGCCGACTGAGCCACCCCAGCCCTGCCCCCGCTACAGCCTGCCCCCGCAGAGGCAGCAGCCTGGGTGCCACGCCCCTCTCCCCCATGACGGTGCATGAAGCGGCCTCCTCGTGCTCCCCCAGGGCGGCCACATCCGCTGGGTGTTTGGTGAGCACCCAGGAAGTGAGCCCCACGGTCACACGCACGTGGACCCTGCTAACGACCAGGGCGCGCACAGAGGCTGCACCGGTTCACCTCCTGGAGTAAGGGTCTGCAGCCAGGGAGCGTGGCCCCCTAACCCTGGAATCTCAAGAAGTCCTTTATCATGCACGGCAGAAAGGAGGGTGTGCTTCTGCTTTCCACGTCCTGAGACAGAGCGGTCCCCGAGGGCCCACGCTGGCCGGCGCTGCGGAAAGAGCCGCAGAGGCGCCGGCTTCCTGTCTGCTGGCTGTGGGTTACCACGCCATGCCGTCCCGTGAATTCCAGGACAGCGTGCTCTCAGCACTGTCATCTACTCCACAATGCAACATCAGGCTGGGGGGGGGGGGGCAGCTTCCCGAGGGCGGAGGCCGCCTCTCGCTCACCGTGGAATTCCACACGCGTGGCACAGATTCAGTTGCCAGTAAGTGATTGAAGGGGATAAAGGAGTGGAGGGAGGGAGACAGCAGAAGCCACACCATCTGTGGACTCCGCAGAAAGTCTGTTATCTGCTGGTGGCACCAGCGCTGTAGCGCAGCGGGTAAAGCCGCCATCTGCAGCTTCAGCATCCCATATGGGCGCCGGTTCGAGTCCCGGCTGCTCCTCTTTCAATCCAGCTCCCTGCTAATGGCCTGGGAAAGCAGTGGACGATGGCCTAAGTGCTTGGGGCCCTGCACCCACGTGAGAGACCCAGAAGAAGCACCTGGCTTCAGTCTGACCCAGCCCTGGATATTGCAGCCATTTGGGGAGTGAACCAGCAGAGAGAAAATCTCCCTTTCTCTGTAACTGTGTCTTCCAAATTAAAAAAGGGGGGGGGGGCAGTCTTTCTGCAAATATTGCCATTCTTGGCCATTGGATAAAGTATGAGCCAAAGACTCAAAACATCCCCAAAGCCGGTGCGGCTGCTCACCCCTCAGTCTGGCCGATTCCTGGGAAAACTGCAAGCCCCCACGCTGATGCCGCGGGAACGCCTCTGACATGTGTGGCTCTGCACCATGCCAGCTGTCAGCCATGCCAATGCACATTGTTCCTGTCCAGAAGGACAAGGCTCCTGGCCTAATTAGAGCCCGCAGAGGGGGAGACGCTGATGTCTGCGGGGCTCCCACATCAGACACGGCCCGAGGGAGGCGGCAGCTGTTGGGGAGTTTGACAGGCAGCTCTCTGCTCCCACAGCGCACCCATTGTGCAAGCCCAGCCGCAGGGGCCCCGGGCTGCCCGGAACCCACCCCACAGAACACAAGCTCCGTCTCGAAGCCAGCCCCTGGCTGTGGCTGCCCAGGGCCTCCCAGCCCACAGGCTGCAGAGAAGGGAAGCTCCCTTGTGGGAAGAGCCATTCACACCACGGCACACCTGCCCCACACCCGTTTCTCCAGCCCATGCCCAAGTGCTACTACCTCATCCCCCTGCTCACTCTGTCCCTCGCTGTCACCCCACGGCAGCACTGTCTTTGGGGGAGATCTGGAGAAGGGACCTCCAACCTCCAATAGAATACAGAGAGCTAGACCGGACCCCAAGCCAGCAGGTTCATTGCAGGGTCCTGAGTGACAGCGGGCAGGGACGCACAGGTGCCACAGCTGCAGCAGGACAGACGCCACCTGCATCCCCCCTGCCTCCACCTTCTGACAGCAGCAGGGTCAGCCAAAGCTGACATCACAGACTGGAACGGGGGGTGCAGGCTGCCGACCTGCCGGGCGGCAGCAGGGTCGCACTCGGGAGAGACCTGGAGCCCCTGAGCAGAGTTCTCTCCTTGCTGACTGCTCCCTGCCCCTGGCCTGCTGCTCCTGCACCAGGCACCCATGCACATGCAGACACCATCCTCAGAGTGCCTGTCTCTTGTCTCTGGCCCACAGAGCCGCCCTCCCCCTGCAGTGCGGGGACCTGTGGCACTGGTGAGAATGTAGACCCTTTGCACTGTTCCCAGGGCTGGCAGCTCCGGCCCTGCACTTCGCTGGCCCCTGCTGTTCTCAGGGGCAAGTGCTCAGAGGCCTGGGATTCCTCCAACAGCTGGCCTGGCCTGAGGACCTCATGATGGCCCTGCTGACCTTCCTCAGCAACCCTGATGCCTCCCCCCAACCCTGCCCCCTTTCTCCTTCAAGCTCAGACCTGGTTCCTGCCTCCTGGTTCCTGCAGACAAAACCCTTGCACGCTGGACCCCGCCTGGGCACCTGCTCCTTGGAAACCTGTGACAGACAGAATGTCCCCTAGCCTCACCACGGTTCAGGGACAAGGCCCAGCCTGGTGTCACCCAGAGGGTAGGAAAAGCCTTCTGCCTCCAGGTCTCCCCAAACACGGAGTTCAAATGCAACCACGTTTCTTCCCACAGACCCTGGCGCCTGCGCCCGGAGTTGCCTTCAGAGCAAACCAGGCATCCCACGTCCACAGCCACCTCCACTCCACCTACTCCCCGCTGGAGATTTCAGAGCTGCTGTCCTCTGGGAGGAGGAGCCTGAGGAAGGGCGACCATACCTCCTCCATCACCATCACAGCCAGACTCCGCCCTCTGAGCCTGGGAGGTGGGGGAGACGCCCACTCCGGACCTCAGGGGAACCAAACACTGCAGCCTAGAAGGGGGACCGACATCCCTGCTGCCACAGGACTCAGCTCTCCCCGCGGGGCACACACCGTGGGGCAGCACACGCAGTGTCAAGCCCTGTCACCTGACGTCTGCTTTATGGGAGGTTTCTTACCCACCTAGCTGCTCCCTCTTACTCCTGGCAAGCAACCGAGCAATGGACCAGTGGCAGTGGCAGCAGAGTCAGGAGGGAGTGAAAACAAACCACAGAGGGGTCCACAAGGTGGGCAGCAGGGGACTGTGGCCTCCCATTGGGTCCTGGCACACCGGGAGGTGGGCAGGAAGGGCCGCTGGCTACAGGGGTGCGTCTGCGTGCCAGGTGCTGTGCCCACTGCTTTACTGCACTCTGTCGTCTGATGCTCACGGTGACCCCAGGAGTCTGATGCTGCTTCCGCTGCACAGTAGAAACTGGAGCCCGGGTTTTCTTGTTGTGAAATGCCATTAATTCATTTGTTCTCGTGCTTATTTGAAAGACGGAGAGAAGTCTTGCAGCTGCTGATTCTTCCTCCAAATGCCAGGCCGAACCAGGACCCTGGAGCTCCACCTGAGTCTCCCACAGGGACAGCAGGGGCCCTGCTGCTGCCTCCCAGGGTGCATATCTGTGGGAAGCTGGATCAGAAGGTAGGGGGCAGGACTTGAACCAGACACAGGATGCGGGCGACCGATGTGGAGACTGAGCCACTGCGCCAAACGCTCTCCCACTCCTGGATTTCCGCTGAGTCGGCCTCGCTGCAGCGCTTCCTCTCCTGGCAGTGACAGGGCCCTACTCCATGAGTCGTCTTTAGTGAACACCTGCTGTGCCCCGGGTGCTTCCCTCACCTGACCTCAAGTAATTCCCACGGGAGCTTTCCAAAGCACGCGGGCAGTGAGACTCACACAGATGAACTTGGAGATGAAGGCAGGGTTGAGAACGGTCACACTGTGTCTGGGCCACTCAAACGGGCACACCCAGAGGCCATGCAGGACGCTAACAACACCACAGCAATGACCGTGACACTGACAAGCATTTCCTGTGTGCTGGCCCTGCTGTGCACAGGCCAGCCCAGTTCACTGCTCCCACAGCCCGCCAGGTGGGCAGCTTCCCCTGTCTCACCGTGAGCTGTCCAGGACCCGGAAGGCAGGGCCACCTGAACTGTGGGCACAGAGCTGCCGTTGTCACCCAGGTACACCTGCCCATGCAGAGCTACACGGAAACCCACACGGCTCAGCCTTCCCGCCCACTGCACTGAACCTGCCTTCAGCTCCAGGAACTCTTCAAGGCGAGTTACAGAGGCAGAAAGAAGTCCCAGGGCTTCTGTAAGCAGGGTTCCCTGACAGAATCTTCTAGAAGTCCCAAGCACCGTGGGTTGCTGGGAGGCCACCACCTTTCTCTCCAACTTGAACTTCCGTCTGGTCGAGACCTCGCTGGTCTACCTGACTGTCCAGGAAGCACCTCTGCCCTTGCAGAGACTCCAGCCCTGGCCGACCTCTGCCCTGCAGCATGGGGCAGCCGGCTCTGTCCCCCTCTCGTGGGGACGGATGCACCCTGTCAGGAAAGCCAGGAGTCTCTGAGCTTCTCGCTGATTTTCATCTACACTGTGGCAGAGGCGGCGGGCATTGGCACGAGACAGGTCAGATGGAGTTGTCCCAGCTCTGCCCTCAGTGAAATAAGGCAAACGGCTGGTCAGGAGTAGGCCCTTGATCCTGTGGTCCAGGAGCCATTGGTTTGCATCGTCCAAGGCCCACAGAGTGCATCCTGGCGCTCCCTGGCTCCACCAGGCCCAGGGCACAGGTGAGCCCAGCAGCTGGGACACTGCCAAGGGCCGTAGCCTTCCTCTGCCATGCCACGGGGCTGAAATCTGCCAGACGCACGTCTCCAGTGAGCAGTGGCAGGTGCTGGATTCCGCGCATCTCCGAAGCCATGGAAAGTGCACTTCCTCCAAGGTCCAGAGTCTGCACAACATTCCAACTGCAAGTGGGCTCTAGCCGGGTCTCCTTTGGCTCCCAGGGCCGAGGGCGTTATGGGTGTGAGTCGCTGTCCCATCTCAGAGCCAGGACCTGCACCTGGCCCACCTGATAAGTACTGATTCAGCAGCAGCGTGGCTGAACAAGCAGTGAGTGAACAGGAGGCAGGGACCTGCCAGGCCTGAGCTGACCGCGGGTAGGCAGGGGACAGAGCAAAGCTACAAGAAAAACACAAGGACGCTGCCCCTTTCCCACACCATTGCCCCCGCGCACGGCCACTGACGCCTGTGGGAAGTGGACGAAAGGGTTTCGCCGAGTCACCCCATGAAAGGCAGACCCAGACCCCCAGGTCATCCATACAGGGCTTGTTCATATCACTCAAGACTGAATTAAAAAGCAAAAACAGAAAGGCAACCACCCAGCCACACTGCCGGCCACTGGCAGAGGCGTCTCCAGGGGTCTCCCAGCAGAATGAGGCCCTGGCCACCCCCCAGATGTGGGACAGGAGAACACACACCACTGACAGCAGCTTTGCCTTTTTTTTTAAAAAAAGATCTATTTATTTATTTGAACGACAGGGCAATAGAGAGAGAGGAAGAGGGGGAGAGAGAACGCGTACCCACTGATTCACTCCCCAGATGCCCACAGCAGTATGGCTGCGGCAGGCAGAGCCTGGAGCAGGAACTGCATCTGGGTCTCCCAGGTGGTGGCAGGGGCCCAAGTACATGAGCCTCCCCTGCTGCCTCCCAGCAGGAAGCCGGAATCAGGGCAGAGCCGGGACTCAAACCCAGGCACTCTGATGTAGGCTTTGTGTGCCCCGAGTGGCAGCTTAATCCCCTGTGCCACAACGCCCACCCGGCTCTTGCTTTTGTCCCACTCCTTGTCTCAAGGACTTTGTGGGCAGAGGCCATGGTTGCTAGAGTAAGTTCATTTGCATTAAGAAATCACCATTCTCCCGCAGGCTGAAGGAATGCATTCCAAGGTGAGTCTCGCGTCTCATGCTGCAGCAAATTTGTTTTCACAAGCGGGTCACTGAGTACAAAAACATACAAGGTTTTACTTGTGTATATTTGAAGACCCATGATAAGGAGAGTGCAGTGAGGGAAAAAAAGGCAAGAGAAAAAGCAAGATTTATGAGAAAGGAATCCAAGTTCAGCTTTCTTGGTTGAACACAGTTGCATGCTCAGCCCTGGGCAGTAGAGGCAGGGGAGGGGAGGGAATGGGAAAAAGGACAGAGATGAGTCTTAGAAATTAAATATAATTCTTGGCTTCACCGAGCTGTAATTCATCGTGGAGACAAGACAGACATGATGAAACGTTCGTACAGAAAATAAGTGCAGGGGCTGGTGCTGTGGCACAGCGGGTAAAGCCACCGCCTCCAGTGCCTGGATCCCCTAAGGGCGCCGTTTCAAGACCCAGCTACTCCACTTCCGATCCAGCTCTCTGCTACGGCCTGGGAAAGCAGTGGAAGATGGCCCAAGTCCTTGGGCCCCTGGATCTGCATGGGAGACCAGGAAGAAGCGCCTGGCTTTGGATTGGCGCAGTCCTGGCTGTTGCAGCCATTTGGGGAGTGACCCCTGAGATGGAAGACCTCTCTCTCTGTAACTCTACCTTTCAAATAAATTAATTAATTTTAACAAAAAGAAAATAAGTGCTACACATACTCAAACATGATACAGCAACAGAGTTGGCTTTGCAAATTCTGTAGCTCAGAGTCCCAGCAAGGATGCTACAGGTGGGTCAGATCAGTCAGGAAGGCTTCCTGAGGGAGGTACCAGAGCCTGCCGGGAGCAGGCTGAGGCTGGCCAGAGCCGTGGAGAGAGCTGGGAAGGAGGACAGTGTGGACCCTCCCACGACTATGGGACTGTCTCACAGGGGAGAAAGGCTGCAGCGAACTGTTAGGAGAGAGGGTGGAAGACGGTGCTCTGTTGGCCTGCTCGGGCCATCTGCCGAATGCCCCATCTTGGTCACGCCCTCACCGCCTGCCCACCACCAGCTGCCTTCACACATTCTACTTCCCGTGGTCACCACACAACCTGTGGGGAGGCCAGGGCTCACTGGGACTCCACAGCACAGGGCCAGGGAGGACTGGGGACAAAGCACAGCTCTGGGTCTGCCAGCCCTCACCCGTTCTCTCCCTGCACTGCTGCAAAGTCTCCTGTCACCCACATTCTCCCACTGCCACCACATCTCAGCAGGCATCATCACTCCATGGATTTCCACACTCCCACCACCACTGTCACCATCACCACCTCCCACTGTCTTCACCATCACCATTTCCTCATGATCACCACCACCATCACCATGATGACCACCATCATCCTCAGCAGCAGCAGCGTAAGTACCCAATTACCATCATCACCATCACCACCATCACCCCACCATCACTAGCACCATAATCCTCAGTATCACCACCACCAACACCCTTATCATCACCATCGTCACAATCAGTACCATCATCACCACCATGAGAACCATCAACATCATCATCATCACACTATCACCACCATCACCATCACCCGTCATCACTACCATCATAATCAATATCATCACAACCATTCTCACCACCACCACCCCACCATCACCACCATCATAATCCTCAGTATCACCACCACCCACACCCTTATCATCACCATCGTCAATCAGTATCATCATCACCACCATGATAACCATCAACATCATCATCATCACACTATCACCACCATCACCATCACCCCTGTCATCACTACCATCATAATCAATATCATCACAATCATTCTCACCACCACCACCCTACCATCACCACCATCATAATCCTCAGTATCACCACCACCAACACCCTTATCATCACCATCGTCAATCAGTACCACCATCACCACCACAACCATAATCAACATCACAGTATCACCACCATCACCGTCATCACTACCATCATAATCAATATCATCACAACCATTCTCACCACCACCACCCCACCATCACCACCATCATAATCCTCAGTATCACCACCACCCACACCCTTATCATCACCATCGTCACAATCATCAGTATCATACCACCACCATAACCATCACTATCACCATCATCACCCCACCATCACTACCATCACAACCTTCAACAGCACCACCATCCACTCCATCATCACTACCATCAAAATCAATATCATCACCACCCCTACTACCCCCACCATCACAATCTTCAATATAAGCATCATCACTCCTACCACCACCACCATCACCCATCATCACTACCACCATCACTCCATCATCACCACCCCTAACATCACTGTCATAATCACCAGTATCATTATCACCATCATCACCCCACCATCACTACCAACACAATCTTCAATATCACTACCCCACCATCATCACTACCATCATAATCATCACTCTCATCACCACCATCATCACCACGTCCACCCCTAGCATCAGTCTTCAATATCACCATCATCAACACCATCATCACTACTATCATCACAATCTTCCACCACCACCGTCATCACTATCATCAAAATCATCAATATCACCCCCCACCCCATCACAACAATCTACAATATCATCACCCCAGCAGCACTTCAACATCATCACTGCATCACCATCACCACCACCATCCACCCGTCATCCCTGTCGCTCCCCCATTCGCGGGGGAACGACACAGGACCCTGCGCTGTTCTTTTGTCTGTTCAGCCCTTCCCGGGTTTGCTGCTGGTCCTTCCCGGGTTGGCTGCCGACCTTCCACCTCCGTGGAGGGGCGGCTCCCCCTGCCACTTTCCCCACTTCCGCGGAGGAGCGGCACATCGCCGGCCGGCTCTCTCGGGGGCTGCTCAGATGTTATCCGGATGTTCCTGGTGCATGTTGTCTCTCTCCTCCTTTATAGTCCTCTTCCACCAATCCCAACTCTGCTACCCACACGCCGAGCACGCTGCTCTCCTCCAATCAGGAGCAGGATCAGCTCCTGCAGCTTGTCAAACTGATGAGGCAGCTGCGTAGAGGTTGTTTGGTCTCTTTCTCTCAGCACCATATTGTGGGAGAGCAGATGCATAGAATAAGTCTTAATTCCAATAACTTAGTCTAGTCTCAGTTGCTCCCCACAATCCCAGTCTTCAGGATCACCATCATCACCCCATCACCACCACCTCTACCACAACAACCTTCCACATCACCACTGCATCACCACCATCACCACCATCCACCCGTCATCCCAGTCTTCAGTATCACCATCATCACCCATCACCACCACCTCTACCACAACAACCTTCCACATCACCACTGCATCACCACCATCACCACCATCCACCCGTCATCCCAGTCTTCAGTATCACCATCATCACCCATCACCACCACCTCTACCACAACAACCTTCCACATCACCACTGCATCACCACCATCACCACCATCCACCCGTCATCCCAGTCTTCAGTATCACCATCATCACCCACCACCACCACCTCTACCACAACAGTCTCCCACATCACCACTGCATCACCACCATCCACCCATCATCCCAGTCTTCAGTATCACCATCATCACCCCATCACCACCACCTCTACCACAACAGTCTCCCACATCACCACTGCATCACCACCATCACCACCATCCAGCCGTCATCTCAGTCCTCAGTATCACCATCATCACCCACCACCACCACCTCTACCACAACAACCTTTAACATCACCACTACATGACCACCATCACCACCATCCACCCGTCATCCCAGTCCTCAGTATCACCATCATCACCCCATCACACCCACCTCTACCATGACAGTCTTCCACATCACCACCAGCAGCAGCAGTACCATCACCACTGCATCACCACCATCACCACCATCCACCACGCACCGCGTGTTCACTGAGGCCCAGCAGCTGACGTCTGCATGGGGCCTGCGCCCGCTCACTGAGAGCCGAGGACCTGCAGGAGGCAGACGGCTCCCGTCCCCCACCGTGGAACAGAAACAGGAAGCTTGGGGAAGCTGGATCGCTTTCCCCAGGTCACACTAGTGCTTGACTCCGGGTTCAAACCACATTTTTCTTCCTCCCACGCCGTCCGCCCCGGGCTGCACCCCACAGGCTAAGCCTGGCTGGCAGCCCCACAGACAGTGACACGGGAATTATTACGCAGATGTCCGTGCCCTTCCAGAACGCAGCGGTCATCACACAGGCGGAGATCGTTAGAGGCTCTGCCCTAATGCGTTTTACACGCATATCATTAGTTACTCAGTGCTGAGAAGCAAACAGTTCCCAGTAGAAGTCTTAATTTCTTTCCGGCTTGGAAGTCATCGTGAACCTGCCATGTCCCCTGAGCAAACCCTCTGGTGACCCTGGGGACTTTCTCCTTTAATTGGTGCCATACCTGATTCGACTGGGCTCCATCCAGCTCAGCTTCTCCTGGGCTTGGATCCGCCCACCAAGCCCCAACCACAGCAGGTTATGAAAAAAAAATCCTGTGTGGCCAGTATCAGCTGGGAAACGGAAGTCTGTGCCAATCCCGAATCACGTGACCTGGTGCCTAACCGCGTTTTCCAGGAGGGCTGGGCTTGGACACCCCCACTGCAGCCCCTCCGAGCAGCCCGTGGGTGGGTGTTCCCTGCAGCTCTTCCTGCCTTCACCCGCTGCTTCCCTCCCCACCGGGCTGTGAGCTCTGCAGACACGATCAGCCCTGGGCTGCCCCTGGCTACCAGCAGCAGCCTCGGGACTGGCTGGCTCTGGGTGGCGCCTCGGGGCCACCGAGCGAGGGGCGAAGGGCAAAATGCCAGCCTTGGAACTGGCAGGAAAGCAGCGACAGCAGTGAGGCTACGGAGGAGGCTTGGACTCTCCCAGGGGAGGGCAGTGGCTCCTGGACACATCTGAGGAGTGTGTGGCAAGGTCACATGTAACAAGTAAAATCCGGAACCCATGCTTTCAGTCATGGCTGGTCACACAAACGACTGTAGAAATGAGTTCCTCTCACTCACATGGATGACAGCTACACAGGTTATGACTGTTACGGAAGCTGGCTGTGCACGGTGTGACACTGGCTACACTGCGTGCACTCTCAACGCCAGCAGGCATTTGTTCTCAGCAGGTGAAACGTCTCAGCCACCGTTTATCTGTGGCCCTGCAGAGAACCATGGTCCAGAAACGGGCATCTGTGGCACTGAACCTCATGGAGACATGAGCGAGGCACCTCGGGGAGCTGGCCCATGGTGGGGCAGCCCTTGGGGTGGGACAGAAGGGCCTTGTCATCCACTCCACACTCCCTGAACTGAACGGCAGAAGTGTCTGTGCGAGGGAGCCCTGAAGACAGCCACTCCAGCCTCCCTTCCCCTCCCCAGCTTGCTCCTCCCACCAGGGCACACACACGTGTAAGGATCTGCCACGACGTAGCCTCCACCCAGGTGGCCACTCCAGAAGCAGGCCAGCACGCAGCTCTGTACCAGTGCCCAGGGCACCTGAAGAGCAGCTTCCCCTTCCTCATTGCAGGCTGTCCGGCTCTGCGCTCCTTGCTGCCTCGCCAACTTCCCAAGTCACCCCAGGTCCACAGGGCAGGAGGGGACTGACCCTTAGCCAGCCCTGCCCCAAGCTGCCACCACTTCTCTGTTTCTTGGACTTCCTCCTCCCCCACAGCCAGCCATGGCACAGATGGGGGTCTCTCATAATGACCTCTAGCTCTGGTTGTGGTGGTCAGCTCCCTCCAGTGTATCCATGGGGGGCTGGTCCCAGGGCAACCCCTCCCCCAGAAGCCCAAGTCCCTAAACAAAGTGGAACTGTGGCCTCCACCAGGGCCAGTCCCGTGAGCAAGACCCCTGGCAGTGCATCCTCCAGCACCGCGCACCAGGAAGCCCCAGGGGAGACGCAGACCCAGAGAGGGCAGATCCTGCCTTGCAGCAACCTTCTGAGGCGACCAGCGTGGCACGCACTGCTGCCTTACATCCCGGAGCTGTGGGATCACCAGTCACAGAACAAACCATGGACTCCTAACACGCTTGGGAAATGAACCAGGAGCGAGTCACAGAGGCCCAACAAACCCCACTGGTCATTCTGGCCTGTCTCTTCTTCTGCACAGTTCTGATAAACAAAGCATCTGCAGCAAGGGCCACACCTGTCCACAGCCACGGCCACCCACTGTCTGCCACGTGAGAGCCGCGTCCTGGAGCCATCGGGGCTGGGACATTTCCCCCAAAGTCCCTACGGAGCACCAGTGCCCGCCGGGCGTGAGTTCCACTGCAGCAGGTCCTAGAAGTACCATCAGGTGCACGTCGGTGCACTGCACGCGCGCCCAGCCTGCTTGCCACTTCACTTGCCCCACAGACACAGGACAAAGTCTGTTTGCATCTTTCTCAGTTCCAAGTTCTTCCTTTAGTTTGACTTTGGTTAGTGTTTGCGGTCGTGGACGCTGGATTTTTTTGTTTTAGCCATTATTCAGGGCTTTAACAAAGCGCATTGCTTGGCCCACATCAAACTGACTGTACTATTCTAAGGTTCTCGCATTAGCCCGCTTGTTGCTTTAACACATCTTGGGTTTTTCCAGATGTTTTCCAGTTAAATATTTTAACTTAGAAAAAATCCCCGCTTGACGTCCCAGCATCTCAGGAACGCGGCCGTGCTGGGCTGCACGCTCGCTCCCTCGCGTAGCTCTGCCTGTGTAGTAACTTCTTTACTTCCATTCTTGGATTACGATTCGAAACGCTGTGGGGAGAGGACGCACGCGCCCCAGGAGGGGCCACACAGCACCTCCAACGAGCAGAGCGCAGAGTCGGAGCTCTCAGCCCCATCAGCCCAGCTCCAGCCGTCGCAGCCAAACAAGCCTTCTACCCAGCCAGCCGCAAAACGAGGAATCATGGATTTGGGGTTGTGACAGGCCGGCTGTAACCTTCAGCAGGGGCTCTAGTTGTTTCAATGCTTTAGAGGTTATTTTCAAAAGAACTCTCATCTGACCGTGGTACACGGCAACCCACGTGGCCTCCCCACCAGTGAAAAGATGGAATCAAATCAATGCAAAAGCAAAGAGAAGAATGTTATCAACTTCTCATTTATATATGACAGCGAGAGAGAGATCACCCATGCACTGACTTGTTCCCCAAACAGCTGCCATAGCCAGGGCTGGGCCAGGGCAAAGCCAGGTCTCTGTGAGGACAGGGACCCATGTGCATGAGCCGTCGGGGCTGCCCCACAGGGTGCCCATCGGCAGCAAGCTGGAGCCAGGAGCAGAGCTGGGGCTGGAGCCCTCCAATGTGGGGAGCGAGTGTCTTTATCTAAGCCGGATGCCCACCCAAAGGCTAGCGTAGCTTAAGAACTGCTATTGCCCTTGACTTTCAAAACACAGCAATGTGTGGGGGCTGGAAGAGAACTGAGAGGGAGAGACCTCCACATCCTAGGACTCGGTGTGGCTTAAGGGGGTTTCCTGGTCCCCCTGAAGTCAAGGCATCAGCACCGGGAGTCCCACACTTTTGAAAGCTGATGCCAGCTTGCTGGGTTCCTGAGACCTGGCGCACTGGAAAGGATGAGGTGACGTGTGATGAGGACTGGAGGGGACACCTGAGGACTGGTGGGGGGACACAAGAGGACCAGAGGGGACACCTGATGAGGACTGGAGGGGACACATGATGAGGACTGGGGGACACATGATGAGGACTGGAGGGGACACATGAGGACTGGTGGGGGGACACAAGAGGACCAGAGGGGACACCTGATGAGGACTGGAGGACACATGATGAGGACTGGGGGACACATGATGAGCACTAGGGGGACACATGAGGACTGGGGAGGACACATGATGAGGACTGGAGGGGACACATGAGGACCGGAAGGGACACCTGATGAGCACTAGGGGGACACCTGAGGACTGGTGGGGGGGACAAATGAGGACCAGAGGGGACACCTGATGAGGACTGGAGGGGACACATGATGAGGACTGGGGGGACACATGATGAGGACTGGGGGACACATGATGAGGACTGGGGGGACACATGATGAATACTTGGGGACACATGAGGACTGGGGGGGACACCTGATGAGCACTAGGGGGACACATGAGGACTGGGGGGGACACATGATGAGGACTGGGGGGGGACACCTGATGAGCACTAGGGGGACACATGAGGACTGGGGGGGGACACATGATGAGGACTGGGGGACACATGAGGACATGGGGGGACACCTGATGAGCACTAGGGGGGACACATGCTGAGCACTGGGCGGGGGGGACAGTCTGCCCTTGGCTCTATCTGCATCTCCACAAGCAGCCCCTGCCCACCAGTGACCTCACAGCCTCCCAGAACTCGCCTCTCCCCAGAGGACTCCCACTCCAGGAGCCTGCACCCAGGACCCAAGCCTCGTGACCACAGGACAGGCTCCTCCCATTCAGATCCACCTCTCAACCGGCCCAGGGGGAGGGGCCGCAGAACCAACCCCACTCCCCCGCGTGCCCACGCCACCCCACCCCCACCCCATCCCGACTGCACCGCCGCTGCCTGCTGTCTCCGCGCATCCCCTGGCCACAGATCCTGCCCCATCCCGTGCTGGCTCGGGCCGTCGTCCCCGCTCTCGGCTTTCTCTCTGGCTCACTTCCCTCCTGGGGAGCTTGTCCCCAGAGCTTCCACCAGGGAGCCCAGGCAGATGAGGAGCACAGAGCTCCACGCTCCCCAAATCCTCTGCCCTCCACCTGCACCCAGCACCAGTGTGAGCAGGAAGTGGCCCCTCCACGGAGACAGTTCCCAGTCTCACCACTTCCTTTCGTGACAGTGACAGCAGGGAGGGTCACAGACCGTGAGCACCTGCCAAAGGCTGCATCTGCTGACGAAGCACTTGGCGGGGTGAGGTCAGCGGTGGGGGGGGTGCTGTGAGGTCCCTGTGTCTGGGGGGGCAGGGCCACGTGTCCATCCGCTGTCCACCCAAGTGGCAGATCTGGACAGGCAGGAAGAAGCTCGTGGATTTCAGTCCTAACCTCCGTCCATGTGCCTTCACAGACGCCCCGAGATGTTCCGGCCGGAGTCCGGGGCTCAGCACCAGGAGCTGAGGGGACCGCCCAGGTTCAAGCCCAGGTTTCTGCCCCTGGAAAGCAAGGGGCGGGGTCCCCTGCCCACAGCAGGGGGCTCGGGGTGGCTGTGCCGAGGCAAGCCCCACGCAGCACTGCTCCCCTCACCCTCAGTCCAGGAGGCCACTGAGTTCCAACAAACACCTCCATCGTGCCGGGGCTCTCACGCAGTCGCTCACTCCCTTCCTTGCCTCCTCCCTCCCCTGCACGTCCTTCCATCTCTCTTCCCCCTCACGGTGAGCCAGGCCCCATACTGGGTGCTGGAGCCACCACGGGAGTGAGGTGACTGCAGCCCTGCGGTTCACACCTGGCTCCTCCGCTTCCGACCCAGCTCCCTGCCAATGGCCTGGGGAAAGCAGTGGAAAGGGGCCCAGGTGCGTGGGCCCCTGCACTCACGTGGGAGACCTGCAAGAAGCTCCTGACTCCTGGCTTTGGCCACTGCAGCCACCTGGGGAGTGAACCAGTGGATGGAAGACCTCTCTCCCTGTGTCTCTTCCTCTCTCTGAGTTTCAAATAAATAAATAAGTAAATCTGTACACACACACACAGAGCCACCAAATACAGCACCACAGGTGAGTCCCCGGCAGTCACTGCGCCCCTCCAAGCCTCTTTCCGCCATTCCGAGTTTGCCGACGACACCCCCGATCCCGTGGGGCAGCCAGGGCAAGATAATGAGGTTATCTGTGCACAGCACCACACTGAGGCCACACAGCCGCTGCCATGGCGATTCTGAAGCCGGCACTTGCCAGCGTGCACTTGTTCCACTCAAAACAAAGATCAGGCGCGGCGGAAGCCATCAGTCCCCCTCACAGGACAAAAGTCGACGGAAACAGTCAGCAAGGCCGGGGACCCGGCCTCTGGGGGGCAGCCTGGGAGCAGGCGGAGGACGACGCCAGGAGAAGCCCGGCAGCCTCAGGACACCGTGGTGTCAGGAGCACTTGGGAGCCACAGCCCGGGAGTGAGGGCTGCGAAGCACGCACCAAGCTCCCTGAGACACAGCCGTGCCGCTGCGTCCAGTGGTGCGCACCATGCTCAGCACCAGGCACTGGTCGCCACCCTGGTTCACAGAGAATGCTGAAGGGTCGTAGCAGGTCACGGGGCTCAGCGACCACCTGGTCCAGCTGGTAGCCGACGGCCACACCTCTCACCATCACATCACCTGCACTGCAGGGCCACGCCACTCACCATCACATCACCTGCCCTGCAGGTGCAAAGAAGCGGCTTCCCTGGTGCGTCTGCGGCCCTGGGGGCCCAGATCAACCACCAGGTCACTGTGTGAATCACTCCTAACCGACAGCTCAGGGGGCTCGGGGCCCTAACACCCACTTTATCACTGCAGAGGGGAGCATCAGGCGGAGTAACGCTGGGGGCGCTGCCCGTGGTTCCACGGCCTCCCCTCAGACGCCATAACTTCCCTCTGTTCAACCTCAAAATGCCCTGACAGCTGATGCAACAGCAGAGGGAGGGCACGGTGCACACGCAGCAGAGGGAGGGCACGGTGCACATGCAGCAGAGGGAGGGCACGGTGCACACGCAGCAGCAGGCTGGCGGGAAAGGTCAGTGAAGGTGACCCGACACCATCGCAGCGCAGGGGACCCTCCCAGCCCCAGGACACCTGCGGCTCACGCGCAGACCTGGCAGGGGCCCCCTGGCTCCAGGGGCGGAGCTGGCTCCAGGGTTTGCAGCAGGCCTCACTGTCCCTCTGACACCCTCACGGGGCCACCGCTGCTGGAGACGCAGAAGCCCAGTTCTGCTGCAGGCCTTTCCCGTTTCCCAAGGTTAAGCAAAGGCCTTTTACGGTCTCACAACTCCGTACTCCCTAGTCCGACTTCATAGAACAGGTAACTCAACCTGTAAGCTCTCGGCTTCTATCTCCCTCCTGCACACTGATCTTTCACTCTTAAAAAAACCACTGGGGCGGTTGGGGAGGGGGAGTCTGGCGTTGTGGCACAGTGGGTGAAGCCTCCACCTGCAGTGCTGGCATCCAGTATGGGTGCTAGTTCAAATCCTAGATGCTCTACATGCTATCCAGCTCCCAGCTAATGGCCTGGGAAAGCAGTGGAAGATGGTCCAAGTGCTTGGGCCCCTGCACCCACATGGGAGACCTGGAAGAAGCTCTTGGCTTTGGCCCAGTCCAGCCCCAGCTGTTGCGGTCATTTGGGAAGTGAACCAGCAGGTGGAAGATCTCTCTCTCTCCCTCTCTCTTCCCCTCCCTCCTCTGTAACTCTGCCTTTCAAACAAATGAATCTTACAAGGAAAAAGCACGGGGGCAGGTGTTTGGCCTGGCAGCTGAGATGCCCACACACGTTCTACTTCAGAGCCCCTGGGTCCCGCCTTTGGCTGCAGCTCCTGACTCCAGCTTCCTGCTCCTGGAACCCTGGGAGGCAGAGACGACGGCTCAGATAGTGGGGTTCCCCGCCCCGACATGGGAGCACTGGACTGAGTTCTCAGGACTGTGGCTCCCGGCTCCACCTCTGACCTGGCCCCAACCTTGAGAAGGTGGCCTGTAGCTCCATCTATCTGTCTCAAATAATGCCTTTAAAATCTATTGGAAGCTCTAGTATCAACTCTGGGGTATTAACAAAGAGCATTTCCCCCCTTTTAGATAAAAGCAGAGACTCGGAAAGAGACAGAGACCTCTCATCTCTGCTTCATTTCCCAAATGTCTGCAATAGCCAAGACTGGGCCAGGCCAAAGCCAGGAGCCGGGGGGCTCCTGCAGCTGGGAGAGTGGCGGGGGCCACTTCCGTCACATCACAGTGAAACCTAAGAATGAGGCCTGTAATGTCGTCTGCTGTGTCCCCAGGGCGCATCCCACGTCCCCAAACCTCCACCTCCTGAAGCCAAAGCGGCCAGGTCCTCCTTCGCTGCCCGGGCAGGGGAGGCGCTGGCTGAGCCCTGAGTCTTAAAGGGCCAGCCCCAACCCCTGCCCAGGCCTCAGCAACAAGCAGGCTCTGTGCAGGGGACAGAAGAGCACATCCGTGAGCTGCGGGAGGCGGGGCTGGAGGGGCCCCAGAGGATGGTGCTAGGGCCGGGCAGCCTCCTCCTGCCTCCCACTCTGCTTCCTATCTGGCCTGGTGCGGGGAGCCTGCCTCAGGTGGCCACAGCGGAGTGACAGGCAGGCCTTGGCTCCCCACCCACCTGGACCAGCGCTCCTGCACTGCCCGCTGGGTAAGGCAAAGGGGCTATGGGAAGGTGGAGACCAGGTTCACGTCCATGAGGACACAGAGCAGCTTTGAGCCCAGGCAGGGCCATCACAGCTGCACACAGGTGGGGCCCACACAGAGGCCAGCTGTGTCGCCAGGGACGAGCAGGGTGAGGCAGGCAGCCAAGGCCCAGCTGGGAGCACAAGCACACCCCAGAGCACAGCGTCACCAACACAGAGCACAGTGTCACCAACACGCTCCACGTCCCGGGGTCACACAGTGTCACCAACACACTCCACGTCCCGGGGTCACACAGTGTCACCAACACGCTCCATGTCCCGGGGTCACACAGTGTCACCAACACGCTCCACGTCCCGGGATCACCCTGGGGTGGGCCGCACAGTGTCACCAACACGCTCCACGTCCCGGGGTCACCCTGGGGTGGGGCTCCACGTCCCGGGGTCATCCTGGGGTGGGGTCGCACGGTGTCACCAACACGCTCCACGTCCCGGGGTCACCCTGGGGTGGGGTCACATAGTGTCACCAACACGTTCCACATCCTGGGGTCACCCTGGGGTGGGCCGCACAGTGTCACCAACATGCTCCACGTCCCGGGGTCACCCTGGGGTAGGGTTACACAGTGTCACCAACACACTCCACGTCCCGGGGTCACACAGTGTCACCAACACGCTCCACGTCCCGGGGTCACCCTGGGGTGGGCCGCACAGTGTCACCAACACGTTCCACGTCCCGGGGTCACCCTGTGGTGGGGCTCCATGTCCCGGGGTCACCCTGGGGTGGGGTCGCACAGTGTCACCAACACGCTCCACGTCCTGGGGTCACCCTGGGGTGGGGCCAGATCACAGAGCCCTTTACCCTCAGGGGCTTGCGTTTGATCCCGATCTTCGGGATAAGCACGCCCTGGTAAACCATGGGTTTAAGCCAGGAGTGCATGTAAAAGCTTCCATCTGTAGTCTGCCATCTTTGGAAACGGGAACCTACAAATTATACTCGGTTACAGCGCTGCTTGGAAAAGTTAACAATTCCGTTCACTGAAGTCTACCGTGTCACTGTTAAACCCGCTCCAGGAGCTGTGCTGGTTATTTAGAAACTAATTCTGCACCAAGGCTCGCTGCAACCAAGTGGTGGTGATGCCTGCTCTGCAGCCATGTGACACAAGTTACGGGGCCACGCCCCCTCCTGGCTCACGAGCCAAGCCTCAGTTCATCTCAGCCACCTCTCGAGCACGCCTGCCGGTCTCATTTCAGTACCGCAAACGAGCACAGGAATGGACTCCAGAGGGAGGTGCCTGACATCTTTCCTAAGTGCAGCAGGTGCACAGCAGAGGACTGGAAGCAGGTTTTAGTGACAGCTGTGGGGCTGCGAGGAGCAGGGTCCCGGGGAGGGGCTGGTGGGAGTGAAAGCAAGAAGGCCAGGTGGGAGGGCACCTGCAGCGGCCCAGACCGAGACAGGCAGGGCAGAGCCGGGTTCAGAGGTGGAGGAGAAGCAGACGCAGGCCACCTCTGCAGCGAGAGGAGCCAGGGCCTGCTGCTGCTGCTGGTGGTCTCCAGACACAGGATGACATAACAGACACAGGATGACGTAACAGACACAGGATGACGTAACAGACACAGGATGACATAACAGACACAGGATGACGTAACAGACACAGGATGACATAACAGACACAGGATGACGTAACAGACACAGGATGACATAACAGGTCCCCCGCTTCCGATCAGGTTCATCTCAAAGGAAACCACACTTCCTGGACACATAGACAAACACAAAGTCTCCTCGCACCCACTCCGTGGGACGCTCCGATGACACCACGGGCCCTCGATGGGCACCTGCTCCGAATCTCTGAAGCTGTCTGCCACTTCCTACTCTGCCCACGTTTTCCTTTGTAACTTCTGATTGGCCTGACGTCCACCTCGCCTTCTCGACTGACCATCCTCCTGCGTTCCCTTCTGGGGAGAAGAGAGCATTCAAGAGAGATCTTCAAAAACTACAGTGGGGGACGGCACTGTAGTATAGCAGGTAAAGCCTCCACCTGCATTGTTGGCATCCCATATGGGCGCAAGTTCGAGTCTCAGCTGCTCCACTTCTTGTCCAACTCCCTGCTAACGGCCTGGGAAAGCAGTGGAAGATGGCCCAAGTGTCTGGGCCCCTGCACATGCATGGGAGACCTGGAAAAAGCTCCAGGTTCATGGCTTCAGCCTGGCCCAGTCCCTACTGTTGCGGCGTTTGTGAACTAGTGGATAGAAGATCTCTCTCTCTCCATAACTCTAACTTTCAAATAAATAAATAAATCTTAAAAAATATAAATGCATGTTACAAATAAAACTATGCATGCATCTCTGGACTTCTGCACCAACATATCTTTTTTTTTTATAATAGAAAAACACATTAGGAGCTTTATTATTAATAACAGAATCAAAAGAGGCAGGTACACCATGCCTGCCTTCAGGTGCAGCACTCTTGATGTGAGGAAAGCAAAGGCTTTATTTTTCTTTTTGGTTAAGATCTCTGGCTTACAGGAATAATCAGGCATGTCTTTTGAGTACACCTGTGAGGACTTGAGAGGTAGATGTTTAATCCTAATTTTACTGAGGTAGTCATGTTCAGTAGCACCTTGTAAGGTCCCTTCCATCTAAGCTGTAGGTTATCTGAAGAGGATCTTTCTATGAATGCCTTGTTCAGGGAAAGGTGCTGAAGTTGGTTTGTAGAGGGTCAGCTTTCAGAGACTGGGTCTGGGTTTGGCACTTCAGGCTGCTGTACACACAGGCTGCAGAGTGATCTCTGTGAGAGGTCTCCAGAGTGTCTCTGCTGGTGGCTCTCCATGGGGTGAGACCTGTTAGAACTGTAATATAACCCAAATAGCCTGACTGATTAGCTGGTGTCTCTCCAAGATGAGAGACATATATCCTTTGACATTTCCAGGAACCCAAATGGAAATATCAAAGTTCAAATTCTTTGGAACTTTGATTTTTTTGAATTCCTGAAAGACTCTGATGCAAGCATTCGTCCACCATCCATGGCTCTTCTCCTTGCTCCAACTTGAAGATTAAGTCAGGTTTGGTAATGCAGTGCCCCAGGGAGAACAGGCTGCTGTAGGTCTCCAGCATCACATCCCTGTACAGGATTTTCTGAGCTTTGTTCATGTGCTGCCACTCCTCCCAGCTAAAGTACACAGCCAGGTCGTCAAATGCAATCATCACACGATCCTCAAACTCTGATGCTTTTCCCTGGCACAAGTCCATGTCTTCTACTGAGAGCATCATCCAATGACTTCTTCAGAGTGATCCATCCCATCTTGAACACGGCTTCTGCACGCTGTCATCAGTGTCTTTAGTGAGAGAGGATGGCACCAGATTCCGGGTTAGTCTGGCAGCACTTTGCAGAGGAACAGTTTCCATGTCCTGTCTCTCCTGTCTCTCCTTTCACTTGCACACTCACCTCTTCAAGATCCTGGTGAGTCATAAAGATGGGGAATCCCATACCACGGAAAGTCCCGGGAGCCCGTCCCCCTGCTTCAGGACACTCAGGGAGCAAAGCGGAGAGTGTGGGGCAGACAAAGTCCCCAGCATGTGGGACCCACAGGCGGCAGCTGAAGAGGCACAGAAGCAGCGGGTGGCGGCTCAGGGTGTCTGCAGACTTCCCAGTCTCAGAGCTGTTGACTCCAGACACAAAGGGGAGCCATTGACTCCCCGCAAGGTAGCTAACATGACAGCAGGAAGAGAAAGGCCAACATATCTTTTGTTATTGTTCATTTATGTATTCAGGAGGCAGAAAGAGAAGGGGGAGAGAGAGAAAGAGAGAGAGAGATCTCCCACCTGCTTATTTGCTCTACAAATGCCCACAACAGCTGGGGTTGGGCTGGGACCAGAGCCAGGAGCCAGGAGCAGTATCGCTGTCTCCCACGTGGGACACAGGGAACCACTGCTGCTCCCCGGTCTGCACTGGCAGAAACTGGAGTCAGGAGCCAGAGCCGGATGGAAGCCTGCAGCTCCCATGTGTAAATGCCCACTCCTAAGCTCATCTTTCAACTCGAGTTTCCATGAGTTCGGTGAAGCTGACTTGTCTACACTGCTACCTGTGGTCACTGCTGGTGGATTCCACTCTGGAGGGTGCAGTAGGACGGGATGGTAAAATATCTACTGAGGCAGAATTGGTTTTCTCACACTACACACACGTATGAGCAAGAAATGTGACAGCAATACGATCATCGGGTCATCGTCTTTTTCGTTTTTTAAGGTTTATATGTTTATTTGAGAGGCAGAGTCACAGAGAGAGAGAGAGGCAGGGGCAGAGAGAGGGCGAGAACAAGAGATCTTCCAGCTGCTGGCTCACTCTCCCAATGGCAGCAAAGCCAGGGCTGGGCCAGGCCAAAGCCAGGGGCCAGGAGCTTCCTCCAGACCTCCCAAGTGAGTGCAGGGACCCAAGCTGCTTTCCCAGGCCACACGCAGGGAGCTGGATTGGAAGCAGAGCAGCTGGGACTTGAGCCACGGCCCACATGGCATGCTGGCATCACAGGGAGCAGCTTTATCTGCTACCCCACAAAGCCAGCCCTCTCGTTATTGAACTTTTTAGCAAAAACTGAGATCACACTATCTATAATGTTGCTTAATTTGCCAAAGAACAATCCACTGTCAAAGGCTGTTAGGCTGGGGTTGGCACTGTGGTGTAGCAGGTAAAGCCACCACACACACACATACACACTCACGCACGCACCAGTAAACAACAGCGAGACTTCTCTACAAATGACTTAAGGGAATATGGTGCTTTCAGACATCCCAGAAATGGGGCTTTGGAGTTTTAAAAAAGATTTATTTATTTGAAAGGCAGGGTTACAGAGAGGGAGAACAAAAGCAGAGAGAGGTCTTCCATCCACTGGTTCACTCCCCAAATGGCCACAACAGCCGGAGCTGCGCCTGCCAAAGCCAGGAGCCAGGAGCCTCTGCCACATCTCCTGCACAGGTGCAGGGGCCCAAGCACCGGGCGACCTTCTCCTGCTTGCTCCTCATGGGAGACTAGAATGAAGCTCCTGGCCTCGGTCTGGCTTGGCCCCAACCATTGCGTCACCCTGTGACCTCGCAATTTCACCCTGAGAGAGATGAAAACAGACCTCCTCATAAAAATCTGTCTGGGAATATTTTCAGTAGCATTGTTCACTGTCTGCTCTGCCCATCGGCCACAACCAATGCCGATCACTGATGAGTGGGCAGACAGGACGCCGCCCACCGTGCCCTGGGGTGCTCCCGAGCGCACAGTGTGGCCAGCCACCTGCTGCTTTTCCCTAAAGCCTAGATAACTAAACTCTGCTTTGTAAAGTTTACTTATTTATTTAGTATCTGAAAGGCAGAGTGACAGAGAGAGAGACAGACAGACACAGAGAAGGAAAGGTCCTCCACTCGCTGGCTCACTTGCCAAATGGCTGCAATGGCTGGGTTGGGCTGGGCCAGGCAGAAGCCAGGAGCCTACAACTCCATCCTGGTCTCCCCTGAGGGTGGCAGGGGTCCAAGCACTTGGGCCATCTTCTGCTGCCTTCCTAGGGGCATTAGCAGGAAACATCATAGGAAGTGGAGCAGCCAGGATTCAAACTGGCACTCCAATATGGGTTGTGGCTCAACCCGCTGCCCACAGCGCCCGCCCCATGAGGACCTGCTGACACACGCTACAACACTAATGCGCCTCAAAAAGAAGCCACATGCAAGAGAACACACCTTGCGTGATTCTGTCTGCGTGACAGGTCCACAAGAGGCAAATCTACGGAGACATGAAACACGTGGTCACTGCTGCTCAGGGCAAAGTGAGAACTGGAGTTCACACATTCCACAGACGGCCGCAATGGCTGGGGCTGGGCCAGGCTGAAGCCAGGAGCCAGGAGCTCCACTCTGGACTCTGACGTGGGGGGCAGGGGCCCAAGCACTTGGGCCGCCTTCTGCTGCTTCCCCAGGCACATTAGCAGGGAGCTGAATCGGAAGTGGAGCAGCCGGACAAGAACCAGTGGCCACAGGGGACGCCGACGCCACAGGTAGTGGCTTTACCCACTACGCCACAGTGCCGGCTCCCTCCTCTCGTTTTTCACTCATCTGAAAATGAGGATTTAGCGCCACCTTCTCAACGGCTGCAGAGCCAGACAGGTAGACGAGCAGTAACCAGGCCAGAGAAGCTTCCAGATGATCTCTCATTCCTGCCCCAGCCGAAACCACAGACGTGCAGCCCCATCTGTTTATCTCAAGGCTACACCCCCTACATCACCTCCAGCCCACACGTGGCCCCCAGCTCTGGCTGGATCCCAGCTCCCAGGGTCATCACGGCGGGTAAGAAGGAGCCAGGGCTGCACTTTGTACAGAAATGGAAACCGCAGACTGAGAACAACGCATGAGCTTCCAGCAGCCAGCGACGAGGCCCCGAACGCGGGCCTGGGCGTGGTGTTATGACAACACCCAGAGAATGCAGAGCATCCTGTAACATATCTCAGCAGGAAACCACGGCCCACGGACAGGAATCTGCCTTCCATCTAGGAGGAATGTTCCCTAGCTGTTTGGGCCTTGCATAAACCCAGCCCATACATTTGGGGCCAGGCGTTTACATTACCGACTAATCAGGGAGCCCGAGACGCGAGGGCCGGCCCCAGGCGAGGGCGGCAAGATGCAGGGTGGGTCACGGCAGATCTGATGTGGCAGGGAGCCGGGCTGCTTGGGTCAGGACGGGGGCAGTGAGGCCAAGAAGGAAAAATGTAAACACTGCTCCGAACCTACCTAGGCGGGTCTCCAGGGCTCGCGATCGCGGAGGTCGGCGGCCAACCCTGCTCGCTTAGCCCCGTTCTGCCCCGACCTGGGGGGCCTGGCTGCCCTTGCTCCCGGGGCGGCTGGTCTCCCAGGTACCGTGTGCCAGGGGCCACTTTAAAGGAAGACAGAACGACAAGCTTGCAGTGTGGGCTCGAGCTCAGAGAGGCGCGGGGCGCTGGCTGCAGACACAGCTTCACACAGCAGCGGGAGCCACACGGGGGCAGAAGGGGTCGGAGGAGAGAGGACATGGGCTGGGAGACCACGAGGGGAAGCGGAGGGCATAAGCACAACGCCCCAAACAAGGGAGGCCCACGTGGCATGACCCACAGCTGCCCGCCCTCCCCCAGCCAGGACCCCAGGCAGCCACTGGGGAGGGGCACACTCCCCTCTCACCTCCCAGGCCCCAAGGCAGACCACGGATGTTCACCTCCAGGGAAACTTGGAGGAGTGCCCCACCCCCGGGCTCTCCTCCTTTCCCCAAACCCCGCTCAGCTGCCGGGTAAGGAATCAGAACATCTTTACTGGGGCTGGTGTTTGGTGGAGCTGCCGCCTGTGACACCAGCATCCCACACGGGGGCTGGCTGGAGTCCCAGCTGCTCCGCCTCCAATCCAGCTCCCTGCTAATGCCCTTGGGAAAGCAGCAGAAGATGGTCCAAGTGCTTGGGCCGCTGCACCCCTGCAGGAGACTCAGAAAAACCTCTGGCTACTGGCTGCAGCCTGGCCAAGCCCTGGCCTAGCCCTGGCCATTGTGACCACTTGGAAAGTGAACCAGCAGATGGAAGACATCTCTGTCTCTGTCTCTGTCTCTGTCTCTCCCTCCCTCCCTAACTCTTTCAAATAAAAAAATGAACCTTAAAACACACACACACACACACACACGCGCGCGCGCACAATTTACCCCAGAGCACAAAGAAGAAAGTCTGGAGACATCTACACATGGAAGATGCCAGCAACCCAGGCTGCCAACCTGCCAACTCGGGCGCTAGGCGGAGGGCACTGTCGAGCCATAGAACAGCAATGAGACCTGGGAGGCACCGGGGCCGTGCTGGACGTGGTGGGTGTCGTGCGGGAGACCCCAAGCGGCCTCATGCAGACAGGCCACCAGGAGCCCCCAAAGTGGACAGCGGGGAAGCCGAGGGGGGCTGCAGGCTCAGGCAGCCGAGGCAGAGGCGAGGGCCCCCAGCAGCGGCTGCATGCTCACCTCCCCACGCGGGAGAGGCCAGGCTGCCTTCCCTGGCGGGAGCAGCCCACTGTGCCCCAATAGCCACCCCCATAGACGTGCTTCTCAGATGTGCAAAGGAGAAAGAAAACTGTTCCCCGACATTCTTCCGCCGGCAGCCCCTGGGAGATGAGCTGCAGCAAGGAGGAGAAGGAACCAAGAATGCAGAGGGCCCAGGCCGTGGCAGACGGGGGCCACCGCCACGGCACAGCCCAGCCTAGACGCAGCAGAGGTGGGAGACCAAGGGCCTGTGGACCCCAGGGAAAGGCGACGTGCCAAGGGCAGGTCATGCATGCACTAAGCAACGGGGAAAGCTGACAGGTGTCACGCAGGCATCGGAGCAGCATCCTGACTGTGGGCATCCACCAGACCGGGTCACGGTGCCCAGACGCTCAGGCAAGCACAGCTCTGTCCCGGTGCTCCTGGGCAGAAGCGCCCGCGGGGTCAGTGACCAAGGGCAGAACACGGCCCTCCCCAGCGTGCGTGGGGGCCTCATCTACTCGGCGGAGGCCTGCACATAGCAAGCTGTGCTCCGTCTGCAGCTTTGCCACAGGAGCTCACATGGGCATGGGGCTGCACTCCCAGGCCTGGGGCCCGCCCACGGCAGCCTCCGCACCCCGTGAGCCCTTGCCTTCCAACGCATGACTGCCATGCACACCCCGGGTCCTGCCTCTCGGCAGAAACCTGGATCCCACGGATACACGGAATGATCTGGAAAGAACTGTGGGGACTTGAGAGGGAAGCATCGTGCGGTGTCCCACCATCTTAACAACAGACACAACGGCCACGCAGAAACTCGGCTAGGAGGGTGCGGAGACGAGGCAGGGCACCCGAGGCCGAGTGCGTGGGACCGTCCTGGAGTTAGCCAGGAGCACTCGCTGTGTCTGCAAACACAGAGCTGGCACCCGAACCAACAGCCCAAGAAGGGGCCAGGGCTCCCTCTGGGGAGGGCGTGGGAATACTGTTTTCATTAGAAGCCTTGTAAGACTATTTGATTTCTAAATTACACGCACGTGTTCATAAGTAAAATTTGATTTTACAAAAGATCAACAAAAGGGAAGCAGATCTTGGAGCCGGATCGCGGCGGTGTAATTACGGTGTGAACGTGGGGCGGCTGGGGCGGGGGCGGGGGCGGGGGCGGGGCCGGGGGCGGGGGTGGGACAAACCCACCGCAGCACTCGATGACAAGGCCGCTTACACGTATCCAGTAGCTCTGCAAGCAGAACCCAAAGGTAGCTACTTGCTGTGGCACGGCCCAAACAGGCGTCTGCGCGGTCACAAAGTCTCTAGGTTAGGCACCAAAGCCTCACCCGGCCTTCACAGCCACCAGAGCCTGGCATCAATCTAATTCCAAGGTATCGAGCTCCGTCTTGGCAGGTAAGAGCTCACGCAAGTGCTGGCTGTCACTACCAACAAGACTGCATTTTATTCTTTCAAAAAGACTGGAGAGATCTTCCACTGTGGGCTCACTTCCCAGAGCTGCATCTGGGTCTCCCATGTGGGTACAGGGGCCCAGGGACTTGGGCATCTGCTGCTGCTTTCCCAGGCCCAACTGCAGGGAGCTGAGTCGGAAGTGGAGCAGCCAGGACTCCAACCAGCACCCACAGGGGATGCTGCCACTGCAGGCCGCGGCTTTCTCTGCTGCAACACAATGCTGGCCCCAAGACCCTGTTTTAGAAGGACCCTCATCTGCCGGTAGTCATGGATACCCCAAAGGCACTAACAGGACCAAGAAGGGGAAAATCTAAACCGACGACGCGCAAATGACCCTTGGGTTTGGGAGAGACTTTCAGAGCAGTGGCAGCCAAGGCTTTGAGCAGCACCTACTGCTCTCTGCATGCGCTGAACCCGCTCCCGGGAGACGTGGCAGGAAACACGGGTAAAGGACATCAGGCAGCTCACGGAACCCGCACTCCAGCCAGCTCAGGAGCCCCTGGGCCAGGAGCAGGGCTGTGCTGTGTCTGCCCACGCCCTGGGCTACAACCCCGCACTCTGGGGAGCCTCTGTTCCTACTGCAGACCAAGGTCCACCTGTTTTCGGAGTCAAACAGGTGCCCAGGGACGCAGAGCCACTGCCTCACTGACTGGTGCACAGACGCGCCACACTCGCTCGGCAGCGGCCATCAGCTCCTTGGAAAGCTGAGCCTCCCGCAAGGACTCACACCGGCACGGCCAGGGTCTCTCTCAGCCTGGGTCCCTGAGGCAGAGCCCCTCCCCACTGCATGGAAAAGGGAGGGGAGAGGGGGCAGCAGGTCAGCAGTCACATGCCCCCGTGTCACACACCCTGGACCACCTGTTATCCCAAAGAGGCAAGGAGTCCATGTTCTCCAAGCTGACTTTAGGACCTGTGTTAGCCCTCAGCCATACAAGTCATTTTTTTTTTTTTTGACAGGCAGAGTTAGACAGTGAGAGAGACAGAGAGAAAGGTCTACCTTCCATGGGTTCACCCCGCAAATGGCCGCTACGGCTGGTGCTGCGCCTATCTGAGCCAGGAGCCAGGTGCTTCCTCCTGGTCTCCCATGCGGGTGCAGGGCCCAAGCACTTGGGCCATCCTCCACTGCCTTCCCAGGCCACAGCAGAGAGCTGGACTGGGAGAGGAGCAACCAGGACAGAATCCAGCGCCCCAACTGGGACTAGACCCAGGGTGCCAGCGCTGCAGGCGGAGGATTAGCCATGTGAGCCACGGCACTGGCCATGCCATTTACTCTTAAACACCGCTCAACATCCACCAGTCAAGCTTATCCCAAACAGCTGCACCCAACCTAGCAGTCCAAAGTGAGGGTCTTCGCACCCAGCCACAGTGAGACCCTAGACCCCTGGGGGCAGGGTTTGGTCCTCAGCTCAGACATGGCCATGGCCACTGTCCACACATAGGGTCCTCTCTGCTGCTCCAAGGCTATTCTAGAAGAAAGCCTTCTGGGGCCAGCACTGTGGCACAGTAGGTTAATCCTCTGCCTGCAGTGCCGGCATCCCATATGGGCGCCGGTTCTAGTCCCTGCTGCTCCTCTTCTGATCCAGCTCTCTTTGCTATGGCCTGAGAAAGCAGTGGAAGATGGCCCAAGTGCTTGGGCCCCTGCACCCATGTGGGAGACTGGGAGGAAGCTCCTGGCTCCTGGCTTCAGATCACACAGCTCTGGCCATTGTGGCCATCTGGGGAGTGAACTAACAGAAGGAAGCCCTTTCTCTCTGTCTCTCCCTCTCACTGTCTGCAACTCTGCTTCTCAAATAAATAAATAAATCATTAAAAAATAAAAATATAAAAGAAAACCTTCTCTGACTCCCAGCCTCCAGCTGACTCAGGTTGTTCCTGAAAACAAATCCCCGTGTCTCTTCCCCGTACGTGACTGGATGGTTTTCTCCAGAAGCGTCTGGGACTGTCTGGTCCTCCAGCATCTACGCCTCAGAATCTCCGTGGGGCCGTCACTGTGGCACAGTGGGTAAAGCCACCACTTGAGAAAAGACATCCCACATGGGTGCAGATTCCTGTCCTGGCTGCTCCACTTCTGATGCAGCTCCCCGCTAGTGGCCTGGGAAAAGCAGCGGAAGATGAGCCTGCTACCCATGAAGGAGACCCGGAAGAAGCTCCTGGCCCCTGGCTTCAGACTGGTCCAGCTCTGGCCACTGTGGCCATCTGGGGAGTGAACCAGCAGATGGAAGATCTCTTTATCTCTCTCTCTCTCTAACTCCGCCTTTCAAATAAATACATAAATCCTTTAAAAAAATATTCTCAGGAGCTGGCACTGTGGCTTACTGGGTAAAGCTACCACCTGCAGTGCCGGCTTCCCATATGGGCGCCGGTTCAAGTCCCTGCTGCTCCTCTTCTGATCAGCTCTCTTTGCTATGGCCTGGGAAAGCAGTGGAAGATGGCCCAGGTGCTTGGGCCCCTGCACCCACCTGGGAGACCTGGATGAAGCTCTGGGCTTCAGATCGGCCCAGTTCTAGCCATTGCAGCCATCTCGGGAGTGAACCAGTGGATGGAAATTCTCTCTCTCTCTCTACCTCGGCCTCTCTGTAACTCTGCCTTTCAAATAAATGAATTAAAAATATCTCACACCTATCAGGGAGGACTGTTCAAGCACTGATATGGTCCCATATGCTTATTACAGATGGGGCAATGGGTACAACCCCACATCGTGCAGGCTCACAGAAAAGCATGGTGGGATAACAGGCTGATGGTCTTTCCACTGCTGTTGGACACGAGTCTGATTCCCAGGGACCCTCAAGGACCCTCAGGCCACCAAGCGCAGACTCAGGGTCACAGCGCCGATGGAGGAGAGACAGTGAGGTAGCAGGCACCTGGCAGTGCAGCAGGAACACCCCGGCTCTGGCTCTGGGGAGGGTCTGGGCCACTCCTCGCTGTGCAGCGCCCCACACTGACTCGGCTGAGTCTGTCCTGATGCTAACCTCCAGGACACACGGCAGCTACGGGCTGGGGAAGCTGCCCTCGCGAGTGCTGCACGCCCCACAGCTGCACCTGTGGAACGCCCCACAGCCGTCACCCAAAGGCATATTTTCTACCAGCATCACGCGTGTGTGCCGCCGTGCACAGGGAGACCCCACGCGCATCGATGAGGCCACAGACACGTTCCTGGTGTGGCCTGGGGCACGTGCCCAGTTTCTCATGAGTCTGTGGCCGAGGGCACTTGAGAAAAGGCGGCGGCAGCACCACAGCTCTGGACTGAGCAGAACACGACGGCGCTGATCCAGCCCAGTGCTGCTCAGACCGCAGACACTGCCGAGACCCCTGAGGGGCCTGAGCAGGACACAGGGAGTGCCCCTTCCCACCCAGAGTCCGCACATGCAACGTCCGGCACTGGGCTCCGAGCAGAGTGAGCTCACCCCAACCTGGCAGCCCCGGCCGTGCTGCCAAGACACAGAAGTCCAGGTTTAGAAAAGAAAATCCAAAAAAATCCCTGCCCCGACTGACAGGCAGCCTTTGTGACGAGTGTAGGGGCTCGGCTGCTAAACCCAGATGGACCCCAGCCCCCACAGTGGCACCCACTTATAGATGGACCTCAGCCCCCACAGTGGCGCCCACTTACAGATGGACCCCAGCACCCACAGCGGCGCCCACTTACAGATGGACCCCAGCCCCCACAGCGGTGCCCACTTACAGATGGACCCCAGCCCCCACAGCGGCGCCCACTTACAGATGGACCCCAGCCCCCACAGCGGCGCCCACTTACAGATGGACCCCAGCCCCCACAGCGGCGCCCACTTACAGATGGACCCCAGCCCCCACAGCGGCGCCCACTTACAGATGGACCCCAGCCCCCACAGCGGCGCCCACTTACAGATGGACCCCAGCCCCCACAGCGGCACCCACTTACAGATGGACCTCAGCCCCCAAGCGGCGCACACTTACAGATGGATCCCAGCCCCCACAGTGGTGCCCACTTACAGATGGATCCCAGCCCCCACAGCGGCACCCACTTACAGATGGACCCCAGCCCCCACAGCGGCACCCACTTACAGATGGACCCCAACCCCCACAGCGGCACCCACTTACAGATGGACCCAAGCCCCCACAGTGGTGCCCACTTACAGATGGACCCCAACCCCACAATGGCACCCACTTACAGATGGACCCCAGCCCCCACAGCGGCACCCACTTACAGATGGACCCCAACCCCCACAGCGGCACCCACTTACAGATGGACCCCAGCCCCCACAGTGGTGCCCACTTACAGATGGACCCCAGCCCCCACAGCGGCGCCCACTTACAGATGGACCCCAGCCCCCACAGCGGCGCCCACTTACAGCCGTGTCCTCGGCATGCAGCAAGGTGCTCCTGCAACAGAGCCCAGCACCAGCCCCAATGCACAGGGAGTGGCGGCCTGCGTCACGGCCCGCAGAGGCTGCTGCCAGTGGGGATCTTAGGACTAGTGTAGAAGCCACGTTAACACAAAGCAATGACAAGCAGAAGCAGGGCAGGTTCGGGGAGCCCAGGTTCTCCCACCAGACCCATGAGCTTGACCCCATAATCATGGGCAATGCGGCTGTTCGAAGCATCTGACCGCCTAACTCAAGGGCTGCTGGCAGGAAATGGTGTGACACTTACAGATGGACTCCAGCCCCGCACTGGAGCTCCTGGGCTCAGGCTTGTCACCTGGCTGCTGTCCCCACTCAGCACGGGCTCGGGTGCTGGGAGGGCCCGGCCGAGGAGTTGAACTCAGGAGGAAGACAGGGCAAGGTAAGGCGGCTCGGTGGCGGCAGGGGGAGCTCTGTGGATCTGGCAGGCTTGGGGTGGCTCTGAAGATTAGAGGGGACTTGGACAAGTGAGCAGGAGTGGGGAAGTCCAGGCAATGTCCACTCTCGAGCACACTCACCGCCACGCGCCCAGTGACAGAAAGGTGACACGTGCCTGTGCTGAGGTGGATTCGTTCTGAGAGGAGGAGCGTGGTGGGGGCAAGAGGCGCAGAGTCACCACACAGACCTCAGGGGTCGGGTGAAAGCAGGCTTGAGGGGAGCAGCCCGCAGACTCATTTATTTCAGTTGGAACAGCAGTTTACATAGCCAAGGCAGCCAATCTGGTCGAGGGGCAGTCTATGTCCTAACCAATCACAGCCTGTTGCCAGGCAGTTTCCGAAGCCATCCAATCACAGCCTGTTGTTGGTCAGGCTCCACTGCCAGCGGCCACCTTGGCACGGCCTTCTCATTCCACCATATTTCCTCCTTTTCGTTTACTTTTGAGCAACAGGAAGCTGATTCTTGGCCATACCATTGTTGACCCCGTTTCCATGTGGTCTCCGTACGTGGCTGTGCCTGTCTTAGGTTGTCCCCCAGGGGATCTTACCCGTCGTCGACTAACCAGCACTCAAAACGAGAGTCCACAGGATTGCTTGCTCAGACAGGGGTAGGAATGAGGAACAATGGTAATCAGGAATGGCGTGACCACACACAGGCTGTGGGCCGTTTGAGTGGCTGACCAGAGTTAGTGGGGTATAAAGTAGTAGCGGATGTGGCTATGGGCAGTTTCTCCTGGTAGGATGACAGGGCAGGTGCTTCCGCTAACAAGGCGGACTCTGTCTTGTTCAGCTGGTTCTGGCTGTCAGTTGCAGGCCTGATGTTTCTGGCTGGTACCCAAATGGGCTGTCCCACATTCTCTGGAAAGACACAAGCATATCCTCGACCCTTGGTTAGCTGAAGCCTTTTTACAGGCGTTGGAATCCAGGGCCTGAATTCTGCGTCCACTTTGAGATTAATGACAAATGCGCGTGGGATGGGGTCTAGCGGCTGCCCTGAGAGCCTGGGGTGCCTGGGGACTGCCACAAATGTGGGGATCCTCACTGGGCTCTTCTTCCTGTCTTCCCTTTTACTTCTGCTTTCCTTCCTACTTTTTATAAAAAATATTTATTTATTTATGTGAAAGGCAGAGCTACAGAGAGAGGGGGAGACACACACACACACACACACACACACACAATCTTCCATCCACTTGCTCACTCTCCAAATGGCAGCAGCAGCCTGGGCTAGGCCAAGCCAATGCCAGGAGTCAGGAGCTCCATCAGGGTCTCCCACATGGGTGCAGGGGCCCAAGCACTCGGGCCACCCTCCACGGCCTTTCCACACGCCGTGGCAGGAAGCTGATGCAAAGTGGAGTGGACAGAACTTGAACCAGCGCTCTGTAAGGGGAAGCTGGCGTCACAAGGAGCAGCCTACACCACAGCACCATCCTCCCTCCCTTTTTCTACTTCTCCCCGGCAGCACCAGGCTATGGAACAGCTGGACAGGGGAATCAACCCGCGGACCTTTAAGATACTTTTCATACAGGCGCTGGATCAAGGCAGGGTCGCCGACATTGCTGGACACCAGTGGCTGAGTTGGAGGCCAAACATTTACTCACACTGGAAAACATGCAACAGCCCCACAGAAGGCAAAACCAAAACACGACAAATCACATGGAAACGGTGCTCTGGAAATAAAGCCCTTCACACCTGAAGTTAACTGACCTCCCCTTTGGGACTGACAAAAAGAACAGCATCACTAACAGTCACATCCCAGCCAACACTCGGCAAGTATTCCCATTTTACAGATGGGGAGTGGAGGCCGACAGCCCCAGCACAGTAAATGGCAGAGTCTGGATTTCCGCGGCTCCTCCAGGGCCCACACCCAGGCACGGGAACACGTGACAAGCAAACAAACCCCGGCCTCTGCTTCGGAACTTCACCACCACCCGTAAGGCAAAATGAATCTGATGAGTGAGCAAGCGCCTCAGATGCAAATGGAGCAAAGATCATGTGATTTCCCAGTGCTACAGGGAGGGGCATCTGCACTCAACACAGGACACATGTCCACATGCAACACAGGACATGTGCCACACTCAACACAGGACACACACCCACACTCAACATGGGACACACACACTCAACATGGGACACGCACCCACACTCAACACGGGGCACACACTCAACACGGGCCACACACACACACTCAACACGGGACACACACACTCAACACGGGACACGCACCCACACTCATCACGGGACACACACTCAACACAGGACACATGTCCACACTCAACACAGGACACACACCCACACTCAATCCAGGACACACACTCACACTCAACACGGGGCACTCACCCACACTCAATCCAGGACACACACTCACACTCAACATGGGACACACACCCCCACACTCAACCTGGGACACACATACCCACACTCAACCCAGGACACACGCACCCACACTCAACACAGGACACGCACCCACACTCAATCCAGGACACACATTCACACTCAACATGGGACACACACTCACACTCAACATGGGACACACGCACCCACACTCAACCAGGACACACGCACCCACACTCACCATGCCTTTACAGAGGCCTCTCTAGAGGAAGCGTGCGGTAACCGCTGGGTAGCACGCAGCATCGCTCAGCAATCTGCAGTCACTCAACAATCTGTTTTGTAAATTTGGATTTACGGCAGGCCCTAACATTCCCGAGGCGTACATCCGGAACCTGCTCGAATTCCCAGATTCCCGAATACAAAGAGGTTTACAGAGGCGCCCAGCTTTCCCCTGAATCACATTTCCATGGAGCAGTGTGTGTGTGTGTGTGTGTGTGTGTGTGTTTCCTGCTCACGGCCTCACACACACGCTGTGAATTAACGTTTTCACTGAATGTCATCTCTCACTTGACAGCCGGGTTTCCCGGACACAAAACGATTCGTGAATGAATTCACGAGCCCCGTTGCCAGTGCACAAATGAGCAGAGGACAGCAGAGCTGAACAGCCCCTCCCCCAAAACGTCAAGGGCAATGGACTTTTCAGATGGCTGTCTCGGCACGGTTGTGTGCCACAGGCCCTCGGGGCTCACCGTGTGCAAAGCTGCGAGTTGAAAATATGGACACCCAGGTCTGCACACGGCAGCTGATGGTGGGGCAGAAGCGGGGGCCCATGCGTGGGAGCCACAGGAATCCCGCACCCTGGCCTCCTTTTTTTTTTTTTTTTTAATCTATTTGAGAGGAAGGGAGAGAGAGACACACACAAACAGATGGAGAAATATCTCATCCACTGATTCATTCCCCAAATGCCCCAACAGCTGGGACTGGGTCAGGCTGAAGCCAGGAGCCTGGAGCTCCATCTGGGTCTCCCACGTGGGTGGCAGGGACCCAGGCACTTGGGCCATCACTGCTGCCTCGCGGGGTGCACAATTAGCGGGGTCCAGAGCCAGAGCTGGAACTCGAACCCAGGTGCCCAAGGGGGGATGCAGGTGTCCCACCCACGCCTAGAAAGTGTGACTGTGAAAACACGGGCCACAGCACTGGGCCACTCATTCCACACACCTGTGCCTCATGTGACAGTGGCAATGCCATCGCTGTCCATCGCAGAACGCAGCCACTGCTGGCACACCAGGCCGGAGCCCTGGGGGTGGCAACCGCCTAAAGCCTGCCCTGGACTCTCAACTCCAGGTGGGCTCCGACCCCACCCTGCAAACACCACCAACCGGGAAAGACACAGGTGACAGGCAGAGTGTGTGCGAGCCAGTGAGAGGGGAGGAAGAAGGGAAAGGGAAGAGCAGGTCGGGTAGCAGGCGTGGAAAAGAAAGGCCAGGGAGGCCGGCGCCGTAGCATGGCAGGCTAAGCCTCCGCCCTCGGCAACAGCATCCCATATGGGCGCTGGTTCAAGCCCCGGCTGCTCCACTTCTGATCCAGCTCTCTGCTATGGCCTGGGAAAGCAGCAGAAGATGGCCCAAGTGCTTGGGCTCCTGCACCCGCATGAGAGACCTGGAAGAAGCTCCTGGCTCTTGGCTTCAGATCAGCCCAGCTCTGGCCATTGCGGCCATCTGGGGAGTGAGCCAGCAGATCGAAGTCTTCTCTCTCCTTTCCCTCCCTCTCTCTCTCTCCCTCCCTCCCTCCCTCCCCTTCTGCCTATAACTCTGCCTCTCAAATAGATAAATAATTAAAAAAATAAAGAAAGGCCAGGGAAGACAGGGAGAGGAAAGGAGGAGCTGGGCGGGGGGAGGGGTGCAGGGCACCCTGACGCTCTCATTGCAAGACATCCAGCGCACCCTTCTCGGGACCTATCTGAATAGGCAACCACTAGATCTTCAAGTTAGGCATCACTCGTGCTCCTCCTGTTCTGCACTGGGTCCGCAATGTTCTGCTGCCGCAGGAGCCTTCCTGTAGCCTGACTCCCATCGCGTCCCCTCCGCCACCAGACCCCAGGAGCTCGCCATCGCCTACACCATGCAATCCAATTTCCACAGCCGCCCCGCTGAGGCCCCCTGTGGCTGGGTCCCACACTCCCAGGCCGCCCTCTCCTGCCCTGCTCCCCTTAGCAGGCTTTGGGAAAAACACAAGGGGCTTTAAAAGATCGAGGGAAAAATGCAATGAAAGCTAAGTTTATTTTTGAGTGCTGGCAACGTGCACAGTTGCATGAGTTGCAGCTCATGCATAGTGTTTTCTTAACATGCACTAGCCGGTAACTTCCTGAAACCCCTCACAGACAAGATATCAGAGTCTGTGCACCAATAAGCTTGTTTCTTTTCTTGCGCGATATTTTTACTTGAAAATCAGACCTGAAGAAAGAGAGAGAGAGAGAGAATCTTCCGTAAGCTGGTTCATTCCCCAAATGGTTTCAACAACCAGGGCTGGGCCAGGTCAGAGCCAGGCGCCAGGAGCTTCCTGCAGGCCTTCCACACTGGTGCAGGGGCCCAAGCACTTGGGCCATCTTCCACTGCTTTCCCAGGCACATTAGCAGGGAGCTGGACTGGAAGTGGAGCAGCCAAGATATGAACCTGCGCCCATATGGGAAGCCGGCATTGCAGGCAGAAGCCTTACCCGCTGTGCCACAGCGCCAGCCCCTAGCTTTTCTTTTCTTTGCATTTCCCACAGACCCTGAAGCGCCCTCCTGTATGTGCTCCATCCGGCAGTCCCCTCCCCTCCCCCGCTCTTGCCAGGTGACACGTGGCAGCACACGGCACGAGAAAGGCAGAGGAGGCCCTGGACACCAGATCCCCCAGCGGTCCCCCCACGCCCCCTCCCTGGAGAGGCCACGTGAGCACACGCAGAGGGAGGCAGACACGGCCACGAATGTCAGGCTCGACTCCTTCCCGTTCTGAGAACAAACATGCCGAAGGGTCTTAAGAGGCGCCATTTATCACCGGGGCGGGAGGGCAGGTTGCTAACACTATTTATACAACCCCCGAAGCCGGCTTGAACAAACACGGTGACCGGGCAGAGGGCACGGTGTCGGGACTGATTGATGGGGTCTTATGAAGGGCGGGGAACCGCCAATATCACACGCTGGCTGGACAGGGGCCAAGCTACTGCAGGCAAGGAGAGCCGTGGCATGACCCTCAGCACAGACGCAACCCGGGCTGCACGCATCTCATCTGCTTTCTTTTCCTGATATTTGGCATCAAGACCTCACTCAGGGGCGACGCTCTGGCCTCATGGCCAAGCGCTGCTCATGTCCCATCTCTAAGGGCCTAGCCTGGGGTTCGAGTCACAGCTCCGACTGCTGATCCCAGCTTCCTGCTGCTGCAGACCCTGGGAGGCAGCAGGCGATGGCTCAGGTAACTGGGCCCCTGCCACCCTCGGGGGAGACCTGGATGGAGTTCCCAGCTACTGGCTTTGCTCTTGCCCCAGCCCAGCCTCTGTGGGTGGAAGACCTTCAGGTCAGACAGATTGATGGGAATGCCAAAGCCCTACTCTTTGGTGACTACTGGCTGGCAGGCCAGGACCACGGCACAGGTAGCCTCTAACAGTTACCGATGCACCCAGACCGAAAACCCCAGCGTCCTGTCTAAACAAGACCTATTTTCAATGGGCTGCTCAATCTAAAAAATCAGCATCATTTGCCACAGCGTGATGAGATGGAAGCCGTGTCCTGGGTCGCATCCAGACTTCAACTCAATCCCCTGGACCAACTGCAACTCAGCCCAACAAACATCGGCTCACTTGACAGAGCTGCGAAGCCAAAATAAATCAATCCAATAGCCGTGCGAAATCTGCGCCACCCTGCCAGCTCTTGTTGACTCCTGGCCTCACCACACTGGGGACGGGCGTGCACCTGGCAGCTTCGGCACCTGCCGGCCGCCCTGCGGTTTCAGGCTCTCCGGGTCGGAAGCACCCCATCCCGCCAGGAGATCACCCGCCAGCCTCCGCCGCCAAGCGGCCAGCAGCGAGTTCCAGAGACGGATCAGCTGCGCACACCGGGTTCAAAAGCAGAATTCCCAGGGGGCCTCTCACTGTTTGACTTCTGAGCCGCTGAAAAACAACCCAGTGGATATTTGTACACAAAGTCAGACAGCGAGCAGTGACGGGGTGCCTGCGCGTGTCTGGCAACCCCAAAGTCAGGACGGAACCACGGAGGGGAAGCTGAGCGGACCCTCTGCAGGGCGCTGCTGAACCCGAGAAAATGCACCACGCAGCCACCATGACGGCTCCTGCTGGCCCACAGGGCAGGGGTGGCATCCGAGCCAAC
Organism: Oryctolagus cuniculus; assembly: GCF_051225735.1. Lineage (NCBI taxonomy): Eukaryota > Metazoa > Chordata > Mammalia > Lagomorpha > Leporidae > Oryctolagus > Oryctolagus cuniculus. The sequence goes on from NC_142878.1 coordinate 111,500,448, forward strand.
TGTGTCCCACAAAGGCGTCGCAAAGGTATGTGTGTGTGTGTGTGTGTGTGTGTCCCACAAGGACACCACGGCAGCATTGAGGGAAGGGGGGATGAGAGGGACTCGGTGCCGCAGCGATGGTCACAGGACACGGGATGGAAGGGAAGCAGAAAGCGCTGGTGACTCCCGGGGGGACAGACGGTGTGAGGGCACCTCCCGGGGGACAGAGACGGTGTGAGGGCGCCTCCCAGGGCAGACAGACGGTGTGAGGGCGCCTCCCGGGGAGACAGACAGTGTGAGGGCGCCTCCCGGGGGGACAGACGGTGTGAGGGCGCCTCCCGGGGAGACAGACGGTGTGAGGGCGCCTCCCGGGGAGACAGACGGTGTGAGGGTGCCTCCCGGGGAGACAGACGGTGTGAGGGCGCCTCCCGGGGGGACAGACGGTGTGAGGGTGCCTCCCGGGGAGACAGACGGTGTGAGGGTGCCTCCCGGGGAGACAGACGGTGTGAGGGTGCCTCCCGGGGAGACAGACGGTGTGAGGGCGCCTCCTGGGGGACAGACGGTGTGAGGGTGCCTCCCGGGGAGACAGAGACGGTGTGAGGGTGCCTCCCGGGGAGACAGACGGTGTGAGGGCGCCTCCCGGGGGACAGACGGTGTGAGGGTGCCTCCCGGGGAGACAGACGGTGTGAGGGTGCCTCCCGGGGAGACAAAGACGGTGTGAGGGTGCCTCCCGGGGAGACAGACGGTGTGAGGGCGCCTCCCGGGGGACAGACGGTGTGAGGGTGCCTCCTGGGGAGACAGAGACAGTGTGAGGGTGCCTCCCAGGGGACAGACGGTGTGAGGGTGCCTCCTGGGGAGACAGAGACAGTGTGAGGGTGCCTCCCAGGGGACAGACGGTGTGAGGGCACCTCCCGGGGGACAGAGACGGTGTGAGGGCACAGGCTTCCTCGTTCCGGGTGAAATGACCCAGAGCTAGTCCTGGTCGGGAAGAACGCACTCCGACGTGCTCAGTTACAAAGTGTTTGGCAAGGACCTCGCTGCTGGTGAAGCCTGTGTCTCGGCTGTCGGGTGTGGTGACAGCACGCATGACCTCAGCACCCGGCAAGCACTGCCCCCATCTGCGTGTGGACGGGCGGCGTTTGGAAGCAGAGTAGCTCACACACGAGTCACGGGCTGCCACCTCTGTGTCATTTAACTGCAGTGGACGCAGCCTCCAATGCAGCCTGGAAGTGCAACCCGAACGCAGGGCAAAGCCCAGCGATGATGGAGACGTCAGCCCGTGATGGAAACTGATTTTCCTCTGTGTGTGTTGGATGGAACAGCACTTGATTTATTTTTAAAGATTTATCTTATTTATTGGAAAAAGTTACAGAGAAAGAGAGGGAGAGACAGATACACACACACAGAGAGAGAGAGAGAGAGAGAGAGAGAGAGAGAGGTCTTCCATTAGCTGGCTCACTCCCCAAATGGCTACAATGGCTGGGGCTGGGCCAGACTGAAGCCAGGAGCTTCTTCTGGGTCTCCCACTTGAGTGCAGTGACCCAAACACTTGGGCCGTCTTCTGCTGCTTTTCCAGGTGCACTAGCAGGGAGCTGGATCAGAAGTGGAGCAGCCGGGACTCGAACCAGCGCCCATGTGGGATGCTGGCGTTGCAGGCAGCGGCTTCACCCACTACGTCACAGTGCCAGCCCCTAGCACAGCATTTTTTTAAAACGATGTAACTAACAGAGACATTGAGATAAATAGACAAGACAGAGCTCGCACTCACTGGTTCACACCCCTAGATACCCACAATGGCCAGGGCTGGGTCAGGCCAAAGCCAGAAGCCAGGAATTCCCACCAGGTTTCCCATGTGGGTGACAAGGACCCACCTACTACGGTCATAACCTGCTGTGTCCCAGGGTGCACGTTAGCAGGAAGGTGAAGTCAGGAGCCAAAGCTGGAATCCAGCCCTGGTACTCTAATGTGGGACGCTGGTATCCTAACCAGTCTTAATCACTAGGCTAAACGCCTGCTCCCGTGAGAGAATCCTGACCTTAAAGGAGTATCCCAGAAAACAGGGCCTGCTCCTGACCATCACAGCCATCCAAAGCCTTCTCTTGGAAAATTACAATCAAAGACACAGTGTTGTTTGATTTTTATTGAACTTCAGGTAGGAACATGTTGGGACAAGGAACAATGGCGTGCCACCCACATCTGTCCTTTAGAAGTCAGAAGCTTTATCGCAGGCATCGGCAGCAGTGCTTGGCAAACTCTGTGAACGTTGAGGAATCACCCCGGTTCATAACAAGTTCCAGACAACTAGCAGAATTCACGGCCCCTGTGTAGCCATGATTCCAGACTGAAACCTACAGGCAGGTGCTATGGCCAGCAGGTTAAGCTGTCACCTGCGATGCCAGCATCCCATACAGATGCCGGATGAGTCCCAGCTGCTCCACTTCTGATCCAGCTCCCTGCTAACAGGCTGGGAAAGCAGTAGAAGATGGCCCAAGTGCTTGGGCCCCTTGCACACATGTGGGAAACCCAAACGGAGCTCCTGGTTCCTGGCTTTCAAATGAATAAATAAATCTTTTTTATGGTGAACAACTGAACTCCATAAAGCAGAGATGCGACAGAGGCAGTGCCCTTCCTATGGCCAAACAAGACATCACCAATCAACCCCAGAGACACTGCTTGTTCCCAAGCCCAGCACAGCAGAGCCAGGCTCCAGCAGGGCTGGCACAGGCAAAGGAGCCTGTCATGGCCTGTGTGCTGAATGCCACAGAGAACAGTCAGGATGACAGCACGTTGCACGTGGCTCCAAAGAGGAGCCAGAAAATAGTCACCCCAGGGCAGACCTGCGTGGCACCCTATGAACGTGAAGAGGCAAATCCTACCCAGGAGAAGCAGGGATGCCCAGTCTCTCCCCAGCTCGCCCTCGGACAACAGGCACACAACAGACGTCCCCTTTAATTCTTTGCGACAAGTCCCCATGGTGAGGTCTGAGAAGTGTAGACAGACAGCTTGGGGAGGGGCTTGTGGGGAGGGGAAGGCCTTTGAGAAATATGCAAAGGCAAATGGCACTCAGGCACCACCATGGTCTAGCCTTAAACCCTGACTCTGCAGATCCCACCCCTGCGGGCCAGGTGCTAATTTCTGGACTTCTGTGCAAGGTGCAACAGGACAGGTCCTCACCAGGGGACAGTGCGGGGACCTCTGCTCAGGGCTGGGGGACTGAGCTGCCCACGATTCTGACAGAGGCCCAGTGTTTCCTGGGGTGGTGTGTTTCCATGTGAGAAAGGCAATGAATCCGTCCTGGCTTGATACGTGGGTGGGTCACTTCTGTGGCCGCTGACGCCCTCAGCTCGTGGGGCTGTGCCTAGGTACCCTCCTCCTCGAGCCCCGTGCCCTGACCCAGTGTGGGCTGTCCGATCTGCAACAGGAACGTCACACACTGGGCAAGGCTGTATGAGCATTTTCACAGCCGCCCGGCAGGGCAGAGCCAGGTGGGCTCCGCAGAAAGCTGAGCTCTGGGGAGACAGCAATGACAGGGGTGGGCCTCACGCCGCATTATTTGCTATTCTGCAATAGGCCTGAGTTCTATGCTCGGCTGCAAATCCTTACACTTACGCCCATTTAGACCAATCTCCTTACCCGATGCGGAAATACAGCCCGGGGCTTCCCTGCTCATCACCCAGAATGCCAGCAACCCTGGTGCCAGCACAGGCACTGCTGGCGCAGGCGTCGCACACGCCACAGCAGGAGCCACTGTGACCTCCATCCCTCCCGCTCCGCTCCCTGCGCTGCCTGGTGAGAAGACCCGTGTTGGTGCGAGGGCTTCTCCGCCCACGTGCTCCCCGCTCCTCAGCCAGACAGCCACGCAGAAGCAGGCGTGTCCGGTGGTGGTGCACACACCGAAGCCTCCGTGGCAAGGGGGCTGCCAGAGCCCAGGAAGACGGGGAGCAGGGGACAAGAGGCACAGAAGTCCTGCAGCTCCCGGACCAGACCCCTCCTGCCCTCTGTGTCTGTGTTTCCCACCACGGCCGGCGCCCGCTCAGCCCCTGCTCCCTCCGTTCTGCCTCTAGTGGTCAGACGCCACGCTGAAGGGAGACCACGCAATAAACTGGTCACTCTGGCCCCAGGCCTCACCGTCAGGAATAGAGGCAGAGCACAAATAACGAGTTTCCAAAAGTCTAATTTACGCACAATAAAATGCTCAGATCATAACTGTGCTGGTCCTCGGATTCTGTTTTGTTCTAAAGATCATTTATTGAAAGGAAGAGTTACAGAGAAGCAGAGTCAGAGAGAGGCAGAGGCGGAGGGGGAGGGAGGAAGGAGGGACAGAGAGAGAGAGAGAGGTCTTCCATCCATTGGTTCACTCCCCAAATGGCCACGATGGCTGGAGCTGGGCCAATCTGAAGCCAGGAGCCAAGAGCTTCTTCCTGATCTCCCACATGGGTGCAGGGGCCCAAGAACAAGAACTCTGCTGCTTTCCCAGGCTGTACCAGGGAGCTGGACTGGAAGTGGAGCAGCTGGAACTCGAACCAGCACCCATACAGGATGCCGACACTTAGCCCACTACACCACTGGGCCGGCCGCTGGTCCATGGATTTTTGACAGCTGTATACACTGAGCAACAACATACACCAGTCATGATCCCGTATGTCCCATCATTCCAGAACATTCTGTTACTCCAAGGGTCCCATAATTCTGGAATGTTCCATCATTCTAGAAGGCCCCATCATTCCAGGATATTCTCATTTCAGATCATTCTATCATGCCAAAGGTCTCACCATTCCAGAATGTTCCGTCATTCCAGAAGGCCCCATATTCCAGAACGTTCCATCATGCCAAAGGCCCCATATTCCAGAATGTTCCGTCAAGCCAAAGGCCCCATATTCCAGAATGTTCCGTCAAGCCAAAGGCCCCATATTCCAGCAGGGTCCACAATGCCCCTTTCCAGCCACCCCTCCCTTCGGCATAGGCAGCGCCGCTCTGACTCCGATCCCGGAGCCCGTTTTCCCTGCCCCACAGCAGCACCTAAGTGGAACCCAACAGTCTGTACCCTTCTATGTGGCCCATGTTGCCTGGCAGGATGCTTCCGCGATTCATCTGGGCTCCTTCACACACAACCAGGCGCTCGCCTTTCACTCTGCTCCGCTGTCTGAATGCAGCACACGCTGCCGACTTAACCTCCCGCTGATGGGCACTTGGGCTGCTTCCAGTCTGCAGCTGTCGTGAACAAAGGGGCCATTGACAATTTTCAGTCCGTCTTTTTGAGTGACAATGCTTGGGGAAGAGCCTTCTGACACACCTGGCGAGGAGCTGCAGTGCAGACCCTGGGGGAGGCCTACCTGTGTGTTTCCTCTGCCACCGCTGCTCCACGGAGTCAGGCTGCGTTCTCGGTGGCCAGCCAGCTGCACGCCACAAGCCCATCTCTTTCCCCTGAAACTCAGCAAACGCCCAGAAGTGCCTTCTCCATGGCAACTTTTCAAAGGGAAAGCAGCCTACAGTCATCCAGAGCCTTCTCTCCCTCCAGGCCTCCTCCTCAACCTCATGCAGCACTGGGTGCTCTGGGGTCTGCTCCTCTCCTTGCAAGGACACGAATGTGGGCAGACCAGGGCTCCGTCCATGCGATGACCTCATCCATCAAATGTGGGCAGACCAGGGCTCCATCCATGCGATGACCTCATCCATCGAATGCGCCTAGACCAGGGCTCCATCCATGCGATGACCTCATCCATCCAATGTGGGCAGACCAGGACTCTGTCCATGCAATGACCTCATCCATCGAATGCAACCAGACCAGGGCTCCATCCGTGCGATGACCTCATCCATCGAATGTGGGCAGACCAGGGCTCCGTCCATGCGATGACCTCATCCATCAAATGTGGGTAGACCAGGACTCTGTCCACGCAATGACCTCATCCATCGAATGCAACCAGACCAGGGCTCCATCCGTGCGATGACCTCATCCATCGAATGTGGGCAGACCAGGGCTCCATCCATGCAATGACCTCATCCATCGAATGTGCCTAGACTAGGATTCTGTCCACACAATGACCTCATCCATTGAATATGACTAGACCAAGGTTCTGTCCATGCAATGACCTCATCCATTGAATGTGGGCAGACCAGGGCTCTGTCGTGCAATGACCTCATCCATCGAATGTGACCAGACCAGGGCTCCGTCCATGCGATGACCTCATCCATCGAATGTGGGCAGACCAGGGCTCCATCCATCCGATGACCTCATCCATCAAATGTGGGCAGACCAGGGCTCTGTCCATGTAATGACCTCATCCATCGAATGTGGGCAGACCAGGGCTCCGTCCATCCGATGACCTCATCCATCGAATGTGGGCAGACCAGGGCTCTGTCCGTGCAATGACCTCATTCACCGCTATGTCCCAGCAACCCCATGGTGTGTGGGGGCAGGGCTCCAACGGGAGAACACTGGAGGGCACAGACACTCAGCCCACGATGCTCCTTGTGGAGTCAGAGGAACCTGAGCAACTGCAACGTCCACCTTCACCGACATCAGCAATCGCCCTCCTCTGTGAACTCCTGGCGCCCTCCCCAGCCCTGGGGCTGCCCTGCCTGTCTCACGGCGGAGCCTCTGCCTGCTGTCTCACCGTGAGATGCTTTAAAGAGGGGTCTGCAGCCCCAGGGCGTCTTCCTGAGCTGCAGCATCGGCATCTTCAACCTCTTGTGGGGCCCATGGATGTTGGGGACCATCTGTACTGTACAACACAGGCCAGTCATGATCCAGTATGTTCCTTCATTCTGGAAGATTCTATCACTCCAGGATATCCTATCATTCTGCTTTGGGGCAGAGTGCTGGATGGCGGAGCACCCGGCATCAGCACTGACACTGGGCAGAACTGGATCCACGCGGCTATCAAAGGCTGGACAGCGCCTCTGACGACCTAACAGAGCTCACCTGGGCCTGGGAGGCATGCACCTGCCAGTCACGGGGCCGGCACAGTCACTCCACCTCTCCTCCTCCTCAGCACACAGGAAGGTGTGACCTGTGACCCCAATGACGGCTGAGCAGAACCCGCAGGCACCAACTGTGGCAGAGGCTCCAAGGACCCACGCACGACTCACTGGTCCCTGCTCCTTCCTGCAGGGGAGGTGCGAGCTGAGCCGCGGCCCTGCACATGGCATGAACGGGTGCATTCGCAGGGAGCTGGGGTAGAAACAGAGCAGCCAGGACTCGAACCAGTGCTCCGATATGGGATGCTGGCATCACAAAGGGCAGCTTCACCTGCTGTGCCACAACGCTGGCCCCGGGGGAGAGACTCAACTAATTTGTCCCACATCAGCATTGAAACAAGAGTGTTCCTATAAAGCCATCCCAGACCCAACGATGTACACTCCAGCCTCCAGCAGCAACAACACCTACAGGAACATTCGCTGTGCTTCCTCCCCTCGGTCGGTCTGGGGGTTCTTTAGCAGGAAAGAGGACACCCAGCAACCCCAGCAGCACAGGGAAGGCTTTAAACCCAGCCTGCTCCCCACCGGCGGCTCCCTCTGCCCTCCACTCCCCGCCAGCGGCTCCCTCTGCCCTCCTGGACCAGTGATGAGCACCTGCACCAGTGGCTGCGTCAAAAGTCTGCTGGGACCACCACTGTGGGACAACAGATGAAACTGGCGTTCGGTGATGTCACTGCCTGCAGCGCCAGGATCCTGTATGGGCGCCAGTTCAAGTCCAGGCTGCTCCACTTCTGATCCAGCTCCCTGCTAATGCACCTGGGAAAGTAGCAGCAGATGGCCCAAGTCCTGAGGCCCCTGCACCCATGTGGGAGACCTGGATAAAGCTCCTGGCTCCTGGATTTGGTCTGGCCCAGGCCCTGGCTATTGGGGCCATTTGGGGAGTGAACCAGCGGATGGAAGACGTCCTTCTTTCTATAACTCTGGCTTTCAAACAAATAAAATAAACCTTAAAAAAAAGTATGCTGAGTTGTCTAGGGACACAATGGACAGCACAGTTGATTTCTCTACTATGTATTTTCTTTACTTTGTAAAACCCCAGGGTTCTCATTGGCTCATTAAGGATGCTGGGGGCTTGTAGTCAGGGAGCATACCCAGATTTCCATCCTGGTCCCCACGGCTCTGTCTCCACTTCCTATGACGTGTGTCCCCAAGTCCTCACACGACCTGAGCTAGCCTAGGCACCCACTGCCCCGAACTTCCACCCAGAGATGGGAACGTGATCCCAGACAAGACTGCCACAACCAAGTCCAGCACCAGGCGCTGTGGTCTCCAACAGCTGCCAAAACTGTGACATAAGCTGGGAGGTGTAGACAGGAAAGAGGTGTGACATCGGGCACCGGTAGGGCCGGGCCCCAGGTCCCCAGGGAGACAGCTTTCCTTGCGTCCTGCCAGCTTCTGAAGGCAGCCATGGCAACCCCTACAGCCACTGCCTGGCGCATCCTGTTCACAGGTGGTCTCCCCAGCAGGGTCCTCACGCGGCCTCTGAGTGCCCCAGTGGTCAGGGCCTACCCTGCTCCAGAGTGCACCCCCACCACGTCTGCAGAGAATACTTCCAAGAAGGGTACAGTCGTGGGGGCAGGGACCACAACACCAAAGAAGATGGAGTCAGTGGTCATTCCCAACACAGCCACGAGCTCACAGCCAGGGAAGACCACTCACCTGCCCAACCAGGAAGGCAAAGAATTGTACATGCGTGAGACAGAGAGACACAGAAAGAGGACTATAGCCACATCAGAGCCCCCAGTCCCAGCCCACAACCCAACCAACAAAACACCTTTCTTGTCTCCGTGGATGTATGTGGTTTGGGTTTCTGTCACGTCAGAACCCAGAGTTCTGATCCATGCATCCACCAATGAACAACACTCTCCAATCACTTCCCATCATCTGGGTGGCGTTATTTTTTGAAAAGGCTGGTTTATGGCACCAACCACAATCCACTGAAATTCATGGATGGGTTTGGGGGAGCTTATTCTTCCACTATTCCACTATTATCATTCTCTCTTTAACTCAGGTGTCAACCCCACCACCACCACCACCACTCCACCAATGGAAAGCAACTTTTCCAAAGCTGAGCTCAAGTCCCTCACACACGAGGAGCAGGGGAGGACCAGGAAGGGCAGAGCCCCTCACACACCAGACGTGCCTGCCACCAAGGTGTGCAACAAGTGAGGCCAGAAGCACGAGGTTCTCTCTGCCGGCATCAGACCTGCAGGGACCTGCTGCTGAGGCCCTGGACAGCAGCGGCCAGCCGGGGAGGACCTCCCGGTGCAGACAGGGTCTGGGAGTGCAGGGCCAGCTCCCCAGGCCATAGGGGCACGCGTGGGGCACAGGGTGGCTGTGCGGCAGTGCACAGTTCCTCCTCTCCCCGGAAATCACAACAAAGCAGGACACGGCTCCGACCAACTGACAGGTACAGCTGTTCTGACATCACAGAAGAGTTCGTGGTCTCTACGTCACCCAGGACTCAGGTGAGAGGCACCACTGCTCCTGGGACCCTGCCTCCCCCTGGGGTTAGGGGTCCTCTGTCTGGCTGCTGCCACATCACCTGGCAACCCCAGTGCCCAGGCTGCACCCCATGCCAACTCAATCTCAATCGCTGACGGTTGGGCCTGGGCAGGAGTTTGTCTAGAAGGTTCTCCAGTGACTCCATTGGGTAATGGGGGCCAAGAACCAGGGCCTTGTAGAGGCGCTGACCTGCGAGGCAGCTGCTCACCCTGGATGCTGTCTCCATTCTCCCAGGTAACAGCTGCCCTGCCCAGGCCAACACCCTTCCTGAACTGTGCACACAGGCGTAGCTCAACCCAGCCCGGCCCTGCCCCTGCTATGACAAACACCAGGGACAGGCGGCCGAAAACCTCAGGAATTTGCTCGCAGGGCTGTGGAGGCTGCTGACGTGTGAGATGCCAGCAGGGTCCTGCCACTCTGGGGGCTCCAGGTGAGGACCCCTCCTGCATCTTCCTCAGGCTACTGGGAGTCAGGTGCATCACCCCAGCCCCTGCCCTCATGGCTGGGCGCCCACCTGTGTGTCTCTGTCCCTGTGATGAACACAGGCCTTCAAGATTCCAGGATGAACCCAACACAACTAAGCTGGGACCCTGTTGCACTCAGGGTCAAGTTCGACGCTCCAGGAAGGACATAAGGTGGGCGGACGCAGCAGGTGCCCTGGGTCACTCGGTGCCTTCTCAAACATGTGTACTGGGGCCAGCGCTGTGCCGTGGTGGGTAAAGCCACCAACTGCAATGCTGGCATCCCATATGGGCACTGGTTCTAGTCCCGGCTGCTCCACTCTGCATCCAGCTCCCTGCTAATACTCCTGGGAAAGCAGTGGAGGATGGCCCAAGTCCTTGGACCCCTGTACCCACGTGGGCGACCTAAGGAAGCTCCTGGCTCCTGGCTGTGGAGCAGTCCAGCTCCAATTAACTGGGGACTGAACCAGGAGATAGAGGATTTCTCTGTCTCTTCCTTTCTCTCCGTAAACTCTGCCTTCCAAATAAATAAGTCAAAAAAATTGTGTTTTGAAATCCCGAGACTTGTGGGAGAGTCACAGAAGCAGGGCCGAGAGGCCGTGTCCCCTCCCTGCAGCTGATGAAACCACGACCTACGAGCAACAGCAAAGTGGCAGGCACCAGCACAGCGCCGAGACTGCCCCCCTCGGCATTCCCATCACGCCCCTCGGCATTCCCATCACGCCCCTCTTCTGCTCTAGGGCCCCAGTAGGGCCCCCCGGGTCCAGCACAAGGCCTGTAAGAATGGAAAACTCGGAGCCAAGCTCTCGCGGGACAACCAGAGCCTCCCTCCTGGCTCACCCTCCCAGGCCTCCCATCTGCACCCCGTCAGCTCACAGGCCTCTGCACACGGCTCCTGCTGGCTCTGCTGTGCCGACTGGCCAGCAAGTCAGCTCCTCACGACTCTGAGATAGCTGACAGTCTAGCAGAAACTGCAGGCTACCTCCTCCTCACCCACCCACCCATTCCCCGGGAAAAACGCCTCGACAGAACCAACCCTGCATCCAATTCACGGCGCAGGCGCCCACCCTCCCCGGGGCCGGGGCCTTCGTGTGGCTGCCCAGCAGTGACCTGCGGCGCAGTCAGGGGCTGAGGACCGAGCCCTCTCCCCACTCTCCCTCCACACCCAGCACCGGCACATTGCTCCAGGCCCACCTGTGTCACTCCCAGCAACAGCTGCCCGGTGGCTGCCCACATGGGGCTCCCAAGGGCTGGACGGGCTCCTCTCTGGTCCCTCAAAGGCAACTAGACTCCTCCCCTGCAGCCAACAGGAGCCACCCCCATGCCTGTCCCAGCACTGCCTGTGAGCCTGTGTCCTCCGTGATGGGAGAGAGAGGACTCAGACCCGACTCAGTGAAACACCACACAGTCCTCTGGGTCTTAGGGGCACAGGCGCGGCACTGGATCCTCCACCGTGGTGGACGATGGGGACAAGGTCCACCCACGCCTCCTGTCCTGTGAAGCTGCACGCGAGGCCCCCACGTGTGAATGCCACCAGCTCTGAGTCCGCACCCCACACGGCTCTGGTCGCAGTTGAGCCAAGGAGAGGGCACTCCATCCTCCAGCCTGGCTCCACTGCTTCCTGGAGCCCCGCCCATCACCCCGCCCACTGCCCAGAAGCCCCACCCACTGCCCACCCGCACGTCGCTTCTTTGTGTCCATCCTCCCCTTACCCACCCGCTGTCCAGGTAGCTAGGCGGCCTCTCGTGATGACCCCTGCAAGCTCCCCCTGCCTCAGGATCGGATTTTGTCCCTTGTGCACACTGCACCGGCGACCACAGCCCTGCCGCCAGCAGGTGGGAGACCGGCCTTGAACAGTTCCTAGGCAGGGCCAGGTGGGTCCTTACCTTCTGCGAACGGCTCCCACTCGTAAAACCGGCCCATGAACGGCTTGTTGTTGTAGGACGCGCACTGCACCTCCCGGATGCTCCTGCTGCTTTCTGGACACACCTGGCGGGCGGAGCAGATAGGAGACACGAGTTAGTGCCCATGCTTCTCCGGGCACTGGCTGGGGAAGGCAGGAGCCCTCCCGCACCCAAGCCAGGTTCCTGAAGCCTTGTGATCAGCGATTTTAAATGCAGGCCCCCGGGCACAGCACTGCACGAGCTCCCGGGCTCACTGTCCACAGAGAACATCCAAAGGCCACTGGCCCGACACACTGGGCTGCGCCCCCTCCAGCTGCCCCGCCTGTTCCTCCCATGGCATCTGACTCCTCACTCCACGCAGCCTCTGCAGCAGGGGCACGCCCTTCAGTGTACAAAGAATCTCCCCGGAGATCCTTCTAGAAACGCGCACCCTGGGCCCCCGAGGGTCGCGGTTCAGTGAGATGGGGTGATGCTCTGGGGATCGAGTCTGCAGGGGATGCTGATTGTGAGACGATGCAGAGAACATGCAGGGTTCCCCCCTCTGGTTTCATTCTTGCAAGCGTTACATAGAATAATGTGGGCAAACATCAGTATAAAAATATATGGCCGGCGCTGCAGCTCAGTAGGCTAATCCTCCGCCTTGCAGCGCCAGCACACCAGGTTCTAGTCCCGGTCGGGGCACCGGATTCTGTCCCCGTTGCCCCTCTTCCAGGCCAGCTCTCTGCTATGGCCCAGGAGTGCAGTGGAGGATGGCCCAGGTGCTTGGGCCCTGCACCCCATGGGAGACCAGGAGAAGCACCTGGCTCCTGCCATCAGATCAGCGAGGTGCGCCGGCCACAGCGTGCCAGCCGCGGCGGCCATTGGAGGGTGAACCAACGGCAAAGGAAGACCTTTCTCTCTGTCTCTCTCTCTCACTGTCCACTCTGCCTGTCTATGTATATATATATATATATATATATATATATATATATATATATATATATAAAGGATTAGGATCAGAATCTCTAGTCCACATTGTGGATACAGCATGACACAACTTTTATTTTTAAAAAACATATTTATTTATTTCATATGAAAGGCAGAGTTAGGGAGAGACAGAATCTTCCAGCTACTGGTTCACTCCCCAGATGGCTGCAACGGCCAGGGCTCGGTTAAGCTGAAGCCAGGAGCTTCATCCAGGTCTCCCAGGTGCATGGCAGGGGCCCGTGGACTTGGGCCCTCTTCTGCTGCTTTCCCAGGTGGATTAGCAGGGAGCTGGATCAGAAGTTGGGCAGCCGGCATAGGAACTGGTGCCCATGTGGGATGCCAGCGTTGCGGGAGGCAGCTTCACCCGCTGCACCACAACACCAGCCCTGATGTTGTAGCTTTTCCAGCTGCGTCGTGCTGGCGTGGGAAAGGGAACCCAGCTCCTTACGCATTAAAAAAGCTCCGAGTGTAAAAAAAAAAAAAAAGCCTCCAGAGCACACTGCTATGACAGCGCCAAGTCCTCGGGGATTCCTGCGGCAATCTCCCGGATGCATCAGAGGAACAGAGGAGGAAGGACACGGCGCAGGGGAGGGAGAGGCCTCTCGTGTCCCCAGGACAAGCCCAGGGTGGTCGGAGCCCTCGCATGCTTGAGCCAAACCACATGGAGCAAGAAGCCGCCGTGTGAGGCAGAACGTGACAGAAGCCAGCAGGGAGAAAGCGCCGGGGCAGACAGGCAGGCGGCCCCAGCTCTGCTGCCTGCGGGATGGCGACAGCAGGGAGCCATCTCCCAGGGCTCCAGAAGCCGGGCTGCTGGGTGTCCTGGGGCTGGGCCCCCACAGGCTCCCAGCCACACCAGCTGTCTCCTGCATGGGGTTGGGGAGTGCTGTCCACACCCTCCTGCCAGGGCTAAATCCAATTAGGGTGTGGCCAGTGGAGCACTGTGGAGAAGCTGCCAGCCCTGCAGCCGGGCCCAAACCTGGCTTTGAGAACGGGGTGGTCAAAGACACAGGTTCTGGGGGTGGGGCACGGTTGGTGAGCTAGCAGCAGAGACGCCTGCGTCTCACATCAGTCCCAGCTTTGGCTGCTGACTCCAGCTTCCTGTTAGTGCAGCTCTGAGAGGCGCCAGGTGATGGCTCAAGTATTTGTGCCCCTGCCACCCGCATGGGAGACCTGGGTTGGGTTCCTGGCTCTTGGCTTTGCCTGGCCTAGCCCTGGCTATTTTGGGCATTTGAGGAGTGAACTAGCTGATGGAAGGGGTATGTGTGTGTGTGTGTGTTTTTCTGCCTCCCAAATAAATTCTCGGGCCTCAGCCCAGGAGGCGGCTGGGGTGAGGGCCCAGGGACACATGCTTGAACTCTCTCCTGGGGACTGCACAGCTGCCAGCCTTCACCAGGCTGTGCAGGGACAATCAGGGGCCATGCCCAATCTTCAGTCTCACTCCAGACTATTCAACCCGCAGCTACCGAGAGCTGCAGCAGCAGAGAGCAAACCCAGCCCCTCCGTTTACAGATGGAGAAACTGAGGCCTGGACAGACGGCAGGGCTTGCCCAGGGGACTCTGAGATGCTGACGGCTCAGCTCTGAGCTGCAGGTTTTCCTGACAGCTGAGCCTCCCAGGCCTCCCATCACCAGCCCTACGTGAGGCCTCTGGCCAGAAGCCGCCCTTGGTGAACCTGTGCAGCTGCCAGAGCTGGAAGCTGCAGACCACAAAGACGGAGCCAGTGTGCTTAACCCCTTCTCTCCCTGGGCAAAGTATACAATGCACACGTGTGTGCACATATGTGCGTACGTTTGTGTTCGTGTGTACTTTGTACATGTGTGTGCGTGCATGTGCATGCATGCCTCGTGTAGACAGAGACTCAGAAGCATGAAAGGCAGAGTTGTAGAAACCTTCTCTCCACAATTTTTTAGGAATCTGTGTTGTCTATTTTTTGTGCAATACGCAGCATCTCCATAATAAAGTGACAACTCGTCGGTACAGACATCTTCCTGGAGCAGAGGCCTGCCTGCTCGCAGCTCATCGTCCTGTGCTTCCGTGGCTGGCTAATGCCTGGTGCTCTTACACGCGAACACTCCTGCCGTGCCAGCTGGTCACAAGACCTCGGGCAGGACACCCCATTCTCTGGCTGCCTACAAGTTCTTTGTATCCTGAGCCTGGCCCAGGTACCCCCTGAGGCAGGAGGGCTCGGTGCGGCACCTGACCCACACAGCAGGGGCAGGTGTCAGGCAGCCCCGGCACTCGGCAAATGGTGGGGGGGACAGCAGGAGGCAACGAGGTGCCCAGAAGGTGGGTGTGGCCCTGTCTGTGGCCACCAGCGACTCAGGATGCCCGGTGAGCTGCAGCCAGAGGCAGCTTCCTCTCCTTGAGAGAAACCCAAGAGCCCCCGGGACCAGCCATGGGAGTGACTGGGACAGCATCCTGGCACAGGAAGGGCCATGGTGATGACGGTGACGCTGGTGGTGACAGGCACAGGTAAGCAGGCACCCCGCCACGTGACTTACATATAGGATCTCGTTTATTCTTCACAATCACCACTATACCCATCTTACAGATGAGGAAACTGAAGCAGCAGAAAAATTCAGTGGGCCAAGCAAGCAGCGAGTCAGGACTTCTTACTGCACACACTGGGTGTGGATCCCATGCCAGCAACTGTGCACCGGGGCCCCTGGTGACTGTGGGGATGCAATGTTGGTGAGTGCTGCATCCTTGGACAGGAGGGCCTGGAGGCCAAGGTCAGGTCTGGCGGCGGCTAGCCGAGCCGAGAGCTCCGGAACAAGGACGGAACCACATCCACAATGCTGTTTCGCGTCTGGTGTGGATGGTACATTAGGACTTGTCACGCTCTCCTCTGTACACACTCCGCTCTCCGCCCAACATTCTCTGAAGTTGAACTTCCCTTATACCTGCTGCTTCCCGAGGTCAGGCGCACCCGTGCCTCTCTGTGGATTATACAGCAAGCTAGCCCGGGGCACGTCTCCGGCACACCACGGACACCTTCCACCAGCACAGACATGAAAACCGAGTCGGCAGAAAAGCCACATGGGGAGAGTCCAGGGCCACTCAGGAGGGGACCAACGGAGACGCCCTGGGAGACGAGCTGCCTTCCGGGGCCCCTTCCCTGGCTCTCAGTGGAGGAGAAATCCAGGTGTGAGAGAGCACAACCGGCCCAGTCCTTAGAAAGCACCATGAGCAAGACTCGAAGCTCCACACAGACAGGCGTCAGGCCACAAAGAGCCACACAGTCATGGCGCCAGCTGCAGCTGACGAGTGATGACAGCCAGCTGTGCCTGGCCTCGCTGTTCAGGAGGGCACCACGCACTCACCTGCGCGGAATGGACGACTCCCCACCTCCCCGGGAAGAAGG
Source organism: Oryctolagus cuniculus (assembly GCF_051225735.1). Lineage (NCBI taxonomy): Eukaryota > Metazoa > Chordata > Mammalia > Lagomorpha > Leporidae > Oryctolagus > Oryctolagus cuniculus. The sequence goes on from NC_142878.1 coordinate 111,516,605, forward strand.
TGGGGACCCTTCAGACACGCATTCTTTATCCTCTGCATCACCCTGGCTTCCAGGCAAAGATCAGTTCCCATAGCAACGCACGATGTACTGGACATCACCAGGGAACAGCACTTTCTAAAAACAGAAACCCAGCCAACATCCCTGCCCCGCGGTGACAACGTGGCTGTGTGACCTGGAGCACACCTGCAGCCTGAACGACATCTGAACAGTAGGCCCCAGGAATGGTCGCGAGGACTCGACTCGCAGCAATGTTACGTTCTCCAGCTCGCGGTCACGCGCTCCCAGCCTTTCTCTTCCCAGCCGGGCAGGCGCCACACAGCCGTGGACCCAGGGTTCTCACGCGGTGCCCAGCGCGAGATCCATACCCGCTGTCTCCCCCTCCACGTCACACCACACAAGCCCAGGCCCACAGAAACCCTCCGGTCACCTCTCCCGATTCTCCAGCTGGGAGTCCAGAGCATCAGGTCAGGGCTCGGCACGCGTCTGAGGACCTCACTTGCCCAGCACTGCTCTGTCCACCTGCGAGACACCCACAGCCTCCCCCGGAGAGGTGCTTCCTGCTCGCTCAGAGCACCTGTGCACACCGCACTCCCAGGTGTGCGACTCCAGCTCTGCCCTCCACTCCCGGGAGGGCGTGGGGGACTCCCTCAAGGCAAGCACTCATGTCCATGGGTCGGGCACCGTGACGTACGTACAAGGACGAAGAGAAGAACCTGCTGTGACTGCCTCTTGCACCAGGTGAGAGAAATAACCAGGACCCTGAAATCACAGAGGAATCAGCAAGTGTCTGCTTAGCGCACCGGTCCTCCCAGCAGTGAGGAATCAAGGAAACAAACAACCTCCCACGTGCTGCCAGAGGAAAACTGAGATAAAACTGGGGCCAGCAGGGGTCAGCAGGGTGGAGGACAGCAGACACCTCTTCCTCTCTCAGTGCGAGCCGTCGATGGAGAGACCCGGGGCTGATCTCCCAGGAAGCAGGGAGCAGGACAGCGTGTAAGGCGCAGGAGAGCCGGGCGGCAGAGACTGAAGACGGAAGCGACCCACTGCACCTGCCCCCGCCACTCTGAGAGCCCTCACCATGCACTGGCACAACTCCAGTCACTGTGGAAAGTGACAGCTGTGACAGCTCTGATTCACACACGCACGAGATTGTTTCAGAAAGCGCACGGAGGACGGGCGTGGCACACGGCGGGTTAAGCCACTGCCCACTGCTAGCATCCCACATCAGAACATCCCCGCTGCTCCAGTCCAATCCAGCTCCCCGCTAACACACCGGGGAAAGCAGAAGATGGCCCTAGCACTGGGGCCCTGCACCCAGGTGGGAGACCTGGCTGGACTTCCCGGCTCCCGGTGTCTGCCTGGTCCAGCCCCAGCCCAAGCCCACTGCTGCGGCCATCTAGGGAGTGAACCAGGAGATGAAAATCTCCCTCTCCCTCTCCGCCTCTCTCTGTAACTCTTTCAAATAAATAAATAAATTTAAAAAAAAAAACTACATAGAAAATGGAATTAAACAATCATTTTGGTACAAAAAGTTTGATATTCACACCTATTTTTAAGATAACACATATTTTCCAAGAACGTTTTGAATGTCCTTTTAAAACACAGACTGCAAACTTCCCTGCACCGTTTTAAAAATAAACTTGTCTTGTAATTCTGCTTTTCCATGGACTCTGTGAAGTGCCCTCGTGTGTGTGGAAAAGTCAGCGAGAAAACTTTCCATGAACAGAGGGACAGCAGAAGGCTGTGGTGCCCAGATAAGGAGGGTGGTGACAAGCTCAGGATAAGGGCTCCTTTGGCTGGGCCCCAGCCGGACGCCACGCCAGCCAGGCAGTAACCGGCCCCACAGTCCCAGCAAACTTTTGCACCTTGCACAAGTGGCCTGGATTCTGATGACAACCACTGACCAGCACCCCCCTCCCCCCAGTCAGGAAGCCGTCAGCTGCTCCTCCAGTCTCAGCAAGCCAGGCCAGGCTGAGGCTGCAGCCCCATCTTCCCGCCAGCTGCGCTCCCTCGGAGGCGGGACGAGCCCACGCAAGCAGCCAGCCCTGCACCATGGGGCCGTCGAGGAGAACCGCAGCCGCCAGAACTCGGCGGTGCTCACAGCAGCCGGACAGCTGCTCCAGCTGGGGAGCTTCCCAGCCCTCACGCTAAATGTGCTCAGCCTCAACTCCGGGTCCAGCTCGCTTCCCTGCCCCATGCCTCCCCCAGCAGCCCCCAGCCCGCCCCCGGAGAAGGGCCCTAGGCTGAGTCCCCAGACCTGAGCAGGACGGCTGAGGGGCAGCTGCAGGAATGCAGGGAGGAGTCTGGACAGGGGGCGAGGGGGTCCTGGTGTCTCCAGCCCCAGAGAGCAGAGCGCTGGACTGCACGCCTTTGCCCCACCCTGGGGGTGCTGGGCCACTACTGCCCTGGCAGCCCTGCGTGACCTCGGGCTAACCCTCACTGTTCTCCCCCTCCCCCGCACCTCCTGCTGGGAGCCACACCGAGAGCACCCCTGGCGTCCGGAGGGTCCCTGCCTCTCCCCAGGCACTGCTGCTCCCGGCAGGAGAGGGGAGCCTCAACTTCTTGCTCCTGGGACCTGACAACAGCTCACAGGGTCTCCAGGACTCACAACTTCCTCTCCCTAAACCGCCCGCTGCCCCCAGCCTCACGGGGACAACCACCCTCTGCACAGTCCAGGGCATCCAAGAGCCTCTGCAGCAGGCGTGGCGCCCTGTGTGGCCTGTGCCGGGCCGGCTCCTGAGTCCACCCGCCAACCAGCCGCCCCACGGGGCTCCCAGCCTCTCAGGGCAGGAGCCTGCCCCAACCTCCAGGTTCCCCACTCATTCAGTCAGGGTCCGTGCTGTGCCTGTGGGCCCCAAGCAAAAGCCTCGGGTGGATGGCTCAGCAACCTTGTCTGCTTGCTGGATAAAGGGAACAGCCTATCAATCGCAGCTACCCCTAGAACAAAGGGGACTTGGAGCCACGGAGGCTGTGAGTCAGCACTCGAACGCTCGCCGGAAGAGGCTCAGATCAGCCACCTTGACGTGTGCAGGTGCAAAGGGAACTGCCCAGGTGTCAGTGCCAGCTCCTGGGGTGGGTGTGGGTGTGCAGCCAGGTGAGCCTCCTCCTCGACTCAAGCCAAGTGGCCGTCCCATGCCACCTGCGGGTCCACACCCGGTGCAGCCAGCTGGTGAGAACCGCTGACTTCTCGCTGTCTACAGAAGCGTTTCTCACACGCCCATCTGCCACAGGATTGGTGTGCAAGGCCCGCGTGCCATTCTTAACATGCCGAGAGAGGTAAAAGACAACCCCCTCGTGGAGGCTGTAATGACTGCGAGTGGATCGGGGGGAGAAAGAAGGTTCCTGACCCCCTAGCAGGCACCGCAGTCCCTGAGACCCCTGCCCCAGGCTGCCCTCCTCGGCCAGGGCCTCAGCACCCAGCACGGCGACCGGTGAAGAGACTCAGCCTGCAGCACACCTGCCCCGATCCAGATCAGCCCTCACGTTCCGCACCTCACCGGGGGACTTCAGGAAACAGTGCGTGGAATAGGGAACCGGATGGTGGGTTTACTTTGGTGCAGGAAAACTGGAAATCCGTGCATTGCTTTCTTAATACTCATTTCCTGGGCGCTTTCTGAAGACACACACACACACACACACACACACACGCCCTTAGAACCGAGCGCTCTACACCAGCGCAGTGTCAGAAGCTGGCTTCCCGGGCACGGGCCCCGCCTTCCTCTCCCTCTGCTGTGTTTATTCACTGCTTTTGCTGTCATAAACACAGCTGTGTGGACCGCCATCTGCCGCATCTGTGTGCCCCTCCCCGCCTGGGACCACCCAACCGAGGAGGGGCCGAAGCCCCCGTCCCGTGGGAGGCAGCATGAGAGGATTCACGCGTGTGGCCCGAGGTACACTCCTGGCCACGACCACAGGAGGGAAAGGGCCGATGTCTTCACACCAGGGCTCAGGTGTCACAGTGCAGAGAGGGGACGGGCCCTGGGTGTCCTGTGCCCACACTCAGCCTCTGCCCTGTGTGAAGACCTTGGTCTACCAGCTTCGAAGACGTCAGAAGATGTGCCGAGACCACGAGGGGTTCCTGAGATCCCTCACAACCCACACTGCTCGGTGGTGCCGGGGCTCACGTGCCCCGAAGCAGCGGCAGCTCCCACGGCTGGCACACAGCGCACGCCCGAGCAGGCATCCGAGCGAGAAGCGCTGAGCAGGCATCAGCCCACGTGTGCCAAACGCCCTCTTTCCCCATCTCTGTGATTCACTCGATCTCCCATTGCAGAGCTATGCTAGGCAACGGGAGAGTGCATGCCACATTAAAGGGACAGACTCTGGGATGGGTGTTTGCTGCGAGGGTTGCGATCATCCTGCGTCATGGAGCCTGGGCTCAAGTCCAGCTCTACTCCCTATCCGGCTTCCTGCTAACGTGCACCCTGGGAGGCAGCAGTGATGGCTTCAAGCACCTGCGCCCCTGCCACCCACACAGGAGACCTGGAGGGAGTTCCTGACTCCCGTTTTTGGCCTGAGCCAATATTGTGGGCATTTGGGGAGTGAACCAGCGGATGGAAGATGTTTCTCTGCATTGCAAATAAGTAATATCAACACTGAATTTCACTTCAAAACAGCAGCAGCAGACAGTCAAGAACAGGGGCCAAGTTTGATCAGGGACACAGGGAATTTCTCATTTTCTGATCTACAAAGCACGCTCTGGTCTCACAGCAGCCCCAAGAGGCAGACTACCCGGTGGTGGTCCCGCCCATACTCCACAGCCCTGGTCCCTTATGGGACACTCAACGATGCGCCAGGGACTGCTTCAGAAACAAGCTGTGACTCCTGGAGTGGCCGCCGGGGGAATCCGTTCAGAGCAACCATTCAGATCACAAACTGAGTCATTCTGTGGCTCCATGGCAGGAAATATATTTTTAATGAGGAAATTGAAGCTAATATGTAACAGCTGTGCTGTTACTGAGTAACGGCGTCCTGAAGCAGATTAAATTATTAATGAAAAATGTAGCAGCTTGCAAATTTAACCTCTTCACGTTCTCTCATTCCTTTCTCATTATACATAGCCTTTAAACGTTTTAATTATATTTATTTTGGGGAGGGAAGAAGAGAGAGAGGGAGAGGGAGAGAGCGCCCCATCCAGTAGTTCACTCCCCAAATGCCCACATGGCTGGAACAAGGAACCGAGACCTCGATGCCGGTCTCCCACATGGGTGGCAGGAACCCAAGCACTCGAAGCTGTTGCCACTGCCTCCCAGAGTGCTCAGCTGCAAGACGCTGGAGCCAGGAAGAGAACAGGGCACGCGGCTGTCTGAGCTGCTAGTGAGCAAACACTGGCTCCCTGCACAGCCTGCCAGTATTTCTAGAACGACATCTGGCCCCTTGCACAGTCCACAAGGTGCTCACAAGGTGCTCCGAGACTCACTGGCCTTGAGGGCCTGGGCTGGGGACTCAGCTTCCCTTTGCGGCTTCCAAACGTGCAGAGAACGGCAGCAGGCCGAGGTGGAGGAGGGCTCAGGAGGTCAGGGAGAGGAGTCTGGGAGGCCGGCCGGTGTCACCAAGACGCAGGGGAGGAAATCAATGAATGTGTGAGGCACCAGCCCCCAGCAGACACAGGTGCACCCAGCACGCCGTGTTCTGTCCACAGTGCAGCAGACACAGCTGCACCCAGCTTGGCCTGTTCTGCCCACAGTGGTAGACACACAGGTGTACCCAGCAGGTGCACCCAGCATGGCCTGTCCTGCCCACAGTGGCACACACACAGGTGCACCCAGCATGGCTTGTCCTGCCCACAGTGGTAGACACACAGGTGCACCCAGCACGCCGTGTTCTGTCCACAGTGCAGCAGACACAGCTGCACCCAGCTTGGCCTGTTCTGCCCACAGTGGTAGACACACAGGTGCACCCAGCAGGTGCATCCAGCATGGCCTGTCCTGCCCACAGTGGTAGACACACAGGTGTACCCAGCAGGTGCACCCAGCATGGCCTGTTCTGCCCACAGTGGCACACACACAGGTGCACGCAGCTTGGCCGTGTTCTCCTGCCCATGGCGGTACAGACACAGGTGCACCCAGCTTGGCCGTGTTCTCCTGTCCATGGCGGTACAGACACAGGTGCACCCAGCTTGGCCGTGTTCTCCTGTCCATGGCGGTACAGACACAGGTGCTGAGAAAGCCGACCAGCCTCACAGGGGGTACAACAGCTGCTGCTCTGAAGCCGGATCCTCAGGCTGCACTGCCCCCTTCTTCTCAACACCTGACGTTTTTCACCTGGAAACTCACAGGGCTGCTCCTCCTGAAGCACCCACTTCCTTCGCAGCACCAGAGGGCCACCCTCCATCCACTACGGAGCCTGGATCCAGTGACCAGTGGCCACCCTCCATCCGCTACAGAGCCTGGATCCAGTGAGCAGTGGCCACCCTCCATCCGCTATGGAGCCTGGATCCAGTGAGCAGGGATGGGGGATAAACACTGCCGATACCCAGGGTTTCCTGTGGGGAGCAACTGGGAGCAACTCGGACTAGACTAAGTTACTGGAATTAAGACTTATTCTATGCATCTGCTCTCCCACAATATGGCGCTGGGAGAGAAGAAAACAGCTTCTACACAGCTGCCTCCAGTTCAGCCAATAAACTGTAGGACTTGCTCCTGATTGGAGGAGAGCAGTGTACTCGGCGTGTGGGCAGCCGAGTTGGGATTGGCAGAGGAGGACTATAAAGGAGGAGAGAGACGGCATGCACCAGGAAATTCTAAGGGGAACATCTAAGGGGAACATCTGAGCAGCCCCCGAGAGAGCCGGCCGGCGGTGTGCCACTCCCCTGCGGAAGTGGGGAAAGTGGCAGGGGGAACCGCCCTTCCACGGAGGTGGAAGGGACAGTAGCCAACCCGGGAAGAACCAGCAGCAAACCCGGGAAGGGCCGAGCAGACGAAAGAACAGCGCAGGGTCCTGTGTCGTTCCTCCACGAAGAGGGGGAGCGACATAATGGTGCCGTGACTCGGATATGAAGCCTAGGCAGGGCTTAGTGTCGTTCCTCCACGAAGAGGGGGAGCGACATAATGGTGCCGTGACTCGGATAGGAAACCTAGGACGGATAGGAAACTTAGGAGGGAAGAAACGGGAAAATTTCGGAGAGAGAGACTAGCAAACAGCCTAGGGAAAAGCCGGACGAAAAAGGTGCCGGAAAAAGCTATTGAAAGCCTAGGCATAGACTCGGATACGCACTACGGGGGGAAGCTGGGAGAAATCTCTAAGGTCAAAAGCGAAAGTGAAAGCTAGAACAAACAGACTTGGATACGGACTGTGGGGAGAAGCCAGGAGAAATGAGGGAGGAATATTGTTGGAAGAAAGCTTGGGGAAACATACCGGGTAGAGAAAAATGTTAGGGAAATTGAAGCCGCGGGGGGCAGGCCGAGGCGGAGACGAAAGCCACTTTGGGATTCTCAAGTTAGCCCGGGAATAAGGGGCGAAAAGTTAAAACCAGAAGCGGAAACGTAAGCCAGGATGGAATCCGTCTGATTAGCCCGGGGAGCAAAGGACGGGAAGCCAAATCGTGGGGCGGAAACGTGAGCTGGGTTGAATTCGCCAGGTTAGCCCGGGGAACTTAGATTGAATGCTAGTGGCAGAGACGTAAGCTACGCTGTGTGACTCGCGGAAGCCGCCGCGCGCAGAGAGAGCGTGCGGGGCACAAGTAGATAGGGAACGCTGGGCTAGTGCGAGACCGCGGAGTGTGCATGCGAAGCCGAGCGGCTCAGAGCCGGGAAGTCGCCGAGAAGCAGCCTCGGGGCGGGCGCCGGGAAGCCGCAGGGATAAGAGAAACAGAAGTTTAGAAGTAAAATGAGAGAAATAGGAATGCTGGTAGATAGAAGTAAAACAGGAGAAATAGGAATGCCCGGAGATAGAGAAATAGAGAAATAGAAAGGCCTCCCCACAACACAGCAATGAGAGAGCTTGGATTCGGTCTGCCTGATTAGGAAGGCGGTGAGCACCTGCGGGTGGCTAGCAGCTTATGTGCCACAGGTCACCGAAGACAGGCACGTTATCAATACCAATAAGTCACCCCACAACATGGCAATGAGAGAGCTTGGATTCGGTCTGCCTGATTAGTGAGGCGGTGAGCACCTGCGGGTGGCTAGCAGCTTATGTGCCACAGGTCACCAAAGACAGGCACGAATTAACATCAATAAGTCTCCCCACAATACCTTGGATTCGGTCTGCCTGATTAGTAAGGCGGTAAGCACCAACAGGCGGCTCGACCAGAGTATGAGCTGCAGGTCACCGAAGATAGGCACGAATCAACACCAATAAGCCTCCCCACAATATGGCAATGAGAAGGCTTGGATTCGGTTTGCCTGATAGGGCTTGTAAGCACCTGCAGGCAGAGCAGAGCATGCGCTGCAGGGCACCGAACACAGGCACGCATCAGCGCCTAAAAACCTCCTCACAACATGGCGAAGAGAGGACCCGGATTCGGTTTGCCTGATTGATAGGACTTGTAAGAACCTGTGGCAACTCTAGCAAGCAGAGCAGAGTGTGTGCCGCGGGACACCGAAGACAGGCGCGTATCAATGCCAAAAAATAAAAAGAAAGGGGGATCTGTGGGGAGCAACTGGGAGCAACTCGGACTATACTGTTACTGGAATTAAGACTTATTCTATGCATCTGCTCTCCCACAATATGGCGCTGGGAGAGAAGAAAACAGCTTCTACACAGCTGCCTCCAGTTCAGCCAATAAACTGTAGGACTTGCTCCTGATTGGAGGAGAGCAGCGTACTCAGCGTGTGGGTAGCAGAGTTGGGATTGGTGGAAGAGGACTATAAAGGAGGAGAGAGGCCGGCGCCGCGGCTCACTAGGCTAATCCTCCGCCTAGCAGCGCCGGCACACCGGGTTCTAGTCCCGGTTGGGGCGCCGGATTCTGTCCCGGTTGCCCCTCTTCCAGGCCAGCCCTCTGCTGTGGCCAGGGAGTGCAGTGGAGGATGGCCCAGGTGCTTGGGCCCTGCACCCCATGGGAGACCAGGAAAAGCACCTGGCTCCTGGCTCCTGTCATCAGATCAGCGCGGTGCGCCGGCCGCAGCGCGCCGGCCGCGGCAGCCATTGGAGGGTGAACCAACGGCAAAGGAAGACCTTTCTCTCTGTCTCTCTCTCTCACTGTCCACTCTGCCTGTCAAAAAAAAAAAAAAAAAAAAAAAAAAGGAGGAGAGAGACAACATGCACCAGGAACATCTAAGGGGAACATCTGAGCAGCCCCCGAGAGAGCTGGCCGGCGGTGTGCCGCTCCCCTGCGGAAGTGGGGAATGTGGCAGGGGGAACCGCCCTTCCACGGAGGTGGAAGGGACAGTAGCCAACCCGGGAAGAACCAGCAGCAAACCCGGGGAGGGCCGAGCAGACGAAAGAACAGCGCAGGGTCCTGTGTCGTTCCTCCACGAAGACGGGGAGCGACAGTTTCCCACGGACGCTGAGCGACTGTGGGCCAGCGATGCAACAGGCTACGCCTGAGCTGCTGGAGCACTACCCTTACAAAACAGCAGCCGCTGCGGGGAGAATACGCGGGAGCGTGGAGCGGGAAGGAAGAAGAGACAAGGCGCAAACGTGGCCACGACCCCTGCGCCACGGGACGCCACAGGACGCCGTGGGCGGCACTCACCTTGGTGTTGCACAGCTTGTACTGCCGGTAGGCGCCGATGCAGGAGATGGCGGTGGAGCGGGGAGGCTGCAGGAAGCTCTGAGCTGTGCCAGGGGCCCCCGCGGCATGGCTGCTGCTCGTGTCTGGGCTTTGGAAGAGACTTGAAGCCGCAGGGAAGCCCTGGTCCTGGGTCAAAGGCAGCTGGTAGCTGGAGGCCTCGGAGGCCTGCAGCCCGAAGTGAGGGCTGCGGGCACCGTGGTAGCCAGGCGCATGCTGGGGGCCCTGCTGGGGCGCTGGGCCATAGGCAGGCCCAGGAGCCGCCGCGGCCTGGGCCCTGGCCTGGCCGGAAGGGGGCCTCTGTCTCCGCAGCCTCTGCGGTGGGTGCTGCGTGGAGTCCATCTGCAGCGGGAAGATGTACGGGGCCTTGCCGTAGCCGTACCTGCCGGGGCCGATGGCGCCGTGCGTCCTGCCCCTAGAGAGACACACACAGGGGAGATGCAGTCAGTGGCTTTCCCGGTAACCCAAAAGCTCCGGTGTAGGCCAGGAAGGACCCAAAGCTTGGGGGGCCTGCAGTGGGCCTGGGAGGGAGGGAGCAGCACGCAGGCTGGAATGGACAGGGGTTCCACAGAGGGCGCAAGCAAACAGGGGCGCCCACAGGGCATGCGCAGCGATGACCGTGGGGGCGGGGACAGGAAGCCGAGGTCGGCCAGGGGTTCTGACCGCAGAGTCCGGCATTTGTGTAGGGGGCCGGAAGTCACAGAGGGGATCTTGAAGAAATACAGAGGTAAGAGTGTAACGTGAACCACAGACACCTGCCCACTGGCTTTTACTTTCCGGTTATTCAACCACGCCTAGTACTGCAAACCCTGTTCCCACTACCACCCGCACCGGACAGCTTTTCCCGAGAGGGAGTCAGCCAGGGCAGCAGTGCCGCTGAGGCCGAGGCCCGCCTCCCAGCAAGCGCAACCTGGGGAACCTCCCGGAGGGGTGCGGCCAGCTGTCCCCCACCCCGGGGGTCCCACGCTGAGAGGCGACCTCTGGGGAACCTCCCGGAGGGGGTGCGGCCAGCTGTCCCCCACCCTGGGGGTCCCGCACCGAGAGGCGACCTCTGGGGAACCTCACAGAGGGAGTGTGGCCAGCTGTCCCCCACCCCGGGGGTCCCGCGCCGAGAGGCTACCTCTGGGGAACCTCACAGAGGGAGTGCGGCCAGCTGTCCCCCACCCCGGGGCTCCCGCGCCGAGAGGCGACCTCAGACTTGTGTGTAAAACGACTGAGTCGGGTGAATGGCCCCCAAGGTCCCTGAGACTGACTATGCTTTCCAGAGTTCAGGGTGACTCGTTCTGTACTTGCATCAACTTGGGAAGGCGTCCAGGAAGGCCCCATTAAAATGTGCGCGTTAATAACGCCATCGAGGGAGACGCTGACGACCTGCTTCCTGCGGCACAGAAGTTCCGGGAGCACAGCTAAGCACAGACATCCCTGCCGCTGGCTCTCCTCCTCCTTAGCAGCCTGGCTTTGAGAGCCAACGCTCAGGGGCGGGTCTTGCTGTAGGATTTCTCAATCTGGCCAACAGCAGGGGCCCTGTGAACAATGGGGACTCCGTGACGCAGTTAGCTCAGCCTAAGCAGGTGCACGTGGGGCTGCCAGGGTCCCTGCCTGGGCTACAGTGTCACTCGCAGGCCGTGGAGGACCTCCTGAAAGCTGAGAGGGAGTTCCAGGGTCCTCCCTGATGGGACAGGGCAGGGAGGCCCCGGCTCAGAGGGCCTGGGCCGGCCGAGGCGCCACATTTCCAACAAGCCCCGCCCACGACAGGCCAAAGGTAGAAACCCATCTGTCCATCAACCAACCAGCACAGGGAGCAGGCATACAGAGTATCACCATCGGGTTTGGGGATGGGGGCTGGCAGACAGGGGATGAGCCACATGAAGGAACTCAGACACAGCCCAGGGACTACATCTGCAGAAACAGCCCAGAGGCAGGGACGTGCTGGGGCGGGGGGCGCGGGGCGACTGCTGAGACCGAGGGTCTCCTTCTGGGAGAAGAGGAAAATGTTCTCTAAATAGACATGGGGTGGACACACACCTCAGGAATGCTCAGAAGCTCCTGGGTCGTGGACTTGGACAAGGCGAGCAAACTATCTCAATAAAACTGATTTTTCTTTAAAATGAGAGCAGGAGGAACTTGGTTATGGAGCCCCAGCTGGGCTGCTGATGGGGCTAAGTCTGAAGCCGATTTTTTTAAATATTCATTTGTTTGACAGGCAGAGTTTCAGAGAAAGGGAGATTCCTTCCATCCACTGGTTCACTCCCAGCCAGGGTTAGGCCAGGCTGAAGTCAGGAGCCAGGAGCTTCTTCTGGGTCTCCCACATGGGTGCTGGGGCCCAAGCACTTGGGCCAGCCTCTGCTGCTTTCCCAGGTGTGTTAGCTGGGTGCTGGATCTAAAGTGGAGCAGCGGGACTCGAATCAGCACCCACATGGGATGCAGGTGTCACCGGCGGCAGTTTAACCGACTAGCCCACACCACCGGCCCCCTGGAGCAGATTTTGTCATTTGTTCTCCATAGTCTGCTCCAGCCACACTCGACAAACTGGATGGGGTAGAGGCGGGCTGCGGGTGGGGGTGAGAAGCCCTTACCCGTGATTTTTCCATGCCAGACAAAGGCACAGCCCTGCCCCCCACCCCCCACGCCCCTGTGTTGCTCAAGGACAAGCGTCTACGGTGAGGGTTCCAGCCCCAGTTCACCCAACAGGGCCCGCGGAAGCTGCTGTTTCCGGAGAGGACGCCTGTGGCAGCACCTGTCCCTGTCCTAGGCTGGCTGCCAGCCGGGCACTGGACGCCGGACACTCAGCGTGGCGATTCAACACAGACACCACACCTGAGCTCCCTCCGCGTGGCCCTGCCCTGCCCACTCCCCCACTGCTCTCTCCTGCCTCCCCCCTCCCGCACATCAGGCCCATGTCCCCAACACCTCTAGCTTGGTGGCCCTGTGAAAACCACACGGCCGTGACCCAGCAGTCCTGGGCCCCCGCAGAGCTGCACATGCCTGCACTGCAGCCCAGCCTCACGGCGCTTCCCCGCCTCTGTCTCACGGCGGGGTCGGAATCTCCTGGAACACTCAGCACTGCAGGCTCTGGGCCTGCACCTGCGAGGAGCTGGGGTGGGGCCTGGGAATTGGCATTTCTAGCAGGCTCCCAGGTGACAGCGGGGCCCCGAGGGCCACCTCCCTCCTGGCATCAACACCTGGAGAACAAACAGAGGCCCGGCTTTTGTTCCCACAGCAGGGAGGAATGCAGAGGTCAAGGGTGCTCCAGGCAGGCGGGCAGGGCCCAGAGCCACCCAGGCTGCTTGGACTTGCAGACTCCCCACGTTGGTTTCCACCTGGCTCCCCCGAGAACCCAGTCAAGGCTTGGTGAGAGCGCCCCTCCCTCTCAGCTGTGCCAATAGGAGCCACCCATGGGCCACAGCAGCCAACACAGGGGACAGCCTGAGGGCCCCCAGGACAGGAGCCCAGCAAGGGAGGAAGGTGGCACAGAGTCAGGTTCTATAATCAAGCCTCCTGTGGTCACGCATGCTGCTGTCACCCATCCTGTGGTCATGTCTTGTGGTTGGTCACATGTCCTCTGGTCACACATCCTGTGGTCACACATCTGTGGTCACCCATCTTTTGGTGACACGTCCTATAGTCACATATCTGTGGTCAGGCATGCTGTGGTCACCCATCCTGTGGTCACATGTCCTGTGGTCAGGTGTCCTGTGGTGGCACAACTGTGATCACACATCTGTGGTCACATGTCAGGTATACTGTGGTCAGGTATCCGTGGTCACCCATCCTGTGGTCAGGTGTCTGTGTTCACCCCATCCTGTGGTCAGGTGTCCATGGTCACCCCGTCCTGTGGTCACACGTCTGTGGTCAGGTGTCAGTGGCCACCCATCCTGTGGTCACGCCTCTGTGGTCAGGTGTCAGTGGCCACCCATCCTGTGGTCACCCCATCCTGCGGTCAGGTGTCAGTGGCCACCCATCCTGTGGCCACCCATCCTGTGGTCACACGTCTGTGGTCAGGTGTCAGTGGCCACCCATCCTGTGGTCACACGTCTGTGGTCAGTGTTCTGTGGTCAGGTGTCTGTGGTCAGTGTCCTGAGGCCAAGTGTCCGCCCAGGAAGACGATATCTGGAGGATCCAGCCCCGCGCACCCCTGGCCCCTGGCAATCGCTTCTCCTCAGGGTGCTGGAAGGACCCTGAAGATAACAGATGCAAAGGTCGGCAAGAGACTGCCCTTCCTTGGGGAAGCGGGCGCTGTCGGTCAGGACCCAAGGTCTGGGGCGCGGACGGAGGAGTCTCAGCTGGGGTGGCGCTGGGACCCCGGCCAGGACCAGGTCGGGGGAGTCTCGGCTGGGGTGGCATTGGGGCCCCGGCCAGGACCCAGGTCGGGGGCGTCACAGCTGGGGTGGCGCTGGGACCCCGGCCAGGACCCAGGTCGGGGGCGTCTCGGCTGGGGTGGCGCTGGGACCCCGTCCAGGACCCAGGTCGGGGGCGTCTCGGCTGGGGTGGCGCTGGGGCCCCGGCCACCTGTCCAGACAAAGGCAGAGTAGGAGAAGCCTCCAGGCCCTCAGCAGAAGTCAGGCCTGGGGGTGGAAGCAGCAGACGTCCCAGGAACAGAGGGACTTTCTGCTTTGTCGGGGGGAGCCACGGCCAGATGGGGGCACACGGATTTAGAAAGCACACTGGAGACTAAACAGAATCCTCTATTTATACTTGCACAAAAAGAAAGAGGGGTCAGCGAGTGTGGCGGTTAAACCTCCGCCTGAGCCACCGGCACCCCGTATCGGAGCACTGCTGAGTCCCGGCCGCTCCGCTTCCGGTCCAGCTCCCTGCCTACGCGCCTGAGAAAGCAGCAAAAGATGGCCCCCAAGCTCTTGGCACCCATGTGGGAGACCCAGATGGTGGCTATTGGGGAGCAAGCCAGGAAATGTGAGATCTGTCTCTCCCTCCGTCACTCTACCTTTCAAATAAATAAATAGCTTTTTAAAAAATAAAGAGGAAAAAAAATGGAAAAAGCACATAGATCTACAGCTGCGTGGACATGCAGGGTGCCCCTCTGCATGGACGCAAGTGGAACTCCAGACATGGAGAGCCCCCAGGGGCCGGCTGACAGGTGGAGTCGCCTGTCCCTCCTCAGCCTTCGGTTCAACATGAAGAAAGCGTTCGGTTTGTGTGTGTGTGTGTGCGTGTGCACAGGTTTTCAAGATACAACCGTGATATTACAAAGCCACACACCAAGCTGCTCTGTGCTCAGTGTTTTAAATGCACGGGGCAGGGGAGACCCTAAGAAGCAGGGGCGAGGCTCTCCCGTGAGAATGCAGAAGACAAGAAACCCAGTGGGCCGTCACACACTCACACACGCACACCTGGGGCTGGGTACCAACTCTCCACCATCCCTGCCTGTGTGTGGGCTGAGGCCCCCACCACTGGGCACCGCCAGGGAGTGGGAAGGGCTCTGAGAGACGGAGCAGCCCACGGCGCACCCCTGCCCTGCAGCGGGAAGCCCCCAGCCCAGGAGGAAGCTTCCGAGAGCGGAACACCAGGGCCACGCAGGCTGCAGGGAAGGGCAGTGGTTCTGTCCGTGGTGACCAACACAGCCAGCAGCGTCCCTGCCTGCCGGGGAGCCAGGGCGGAACCTCGCAGGCCCTGCGCTTCTGTCTCCACTGCGTTGACCTGCTGAGCGCAGCCCAGGTGTCCCCAACACCGAAAGGCTCACCTATGCCTGGAAACCGAAGCTCACAGCCAGAGGGCTCGGTGTGTATCGGGGCTCAGTCTCTCTCTCCAGATTCCACCCTGCAGGAACCCCCAGACACAGCCCTGTCCCAGGGGCCGGAGGCTCCTGGGCACCAAGGCCCCAGCTGGCATCCCACCTTCCCTTCTTCCTCCCTGCCTCCCATGCACCTGCACTTCCAGGCCCACTGAGAGGACATCTCTAAACGTTCATGGGAAGCAGAATTAAAAGCTGGGTGCATTTTGGTGTAAAAGAATAACTGAAATCCCCGCATACAAGGGGGCTTTGAAAGCTGAAGAACAGTATATGCTATGAAAAAACTTGCACAGGATTCAAAAAAGAATTGCATCAAAACCAGCTGCTCTTTCATGTGTACAAGAAGTTTCTGAGTTGTTGGCCATGTTCACGCTGGCTCGTCCTGTGCTTCCCACCCACACACACGTGGTCAGTGCTCCATGGCGGCAGGGAGTGGGGGAGGCTGCTTGCACCCCTCCGCCGAGGTGGCGGCACTGGAGCTGGGCTCAGCGTGCAGGAAAGGCCTGGCTGGCTCGCCAGTCTCGGCTCTCCAGGGCGTTTCTCACGCCTGGGGGACAGACTGGGGTCCGACACAGAGGCACTGTGTGAATGCTGAAATAGCGCACCTGGGGGACCAGCACTTAACTGCCAAAGGGTGCATAAAGCCCGCTGCTGCAGAGGCAAAACGGCCCAGGTCCCCATCAGCAGCCCCCACACCTGGGCGGGAAGCGAAGGCAGCTGGTGGGATTGGGTCGGGGCCAGTGACCCTGCAGACAGACCCTCATGAAGGAGAATGGGGGTCTGTGTGAGTGGCGGGGTGTTCAGGGAGCCTAGACCCAGGGCTGTTCAGAAGGCAGCTGCAGCCTTGTGCAGACCGAGAGCCCTGGCTGCTAACATGTGCCCTGGTGCATCATGAGGCCTGCCCAGGAGAGCAAGGGTGCTGAGTGTGAAGCTCACAGAAGCAGCTGCCGCTGGTCTGGTGGGGTGCAGACACCACCCCAGAAACTCAGGAGAGCCAGGAGCCCTGCCAGGGCTGCTCCGGGCAGTACTGTACGTGGTGTCTACTCCAAGAAGCAAAGCGCCGATGGTCTAGGGAAGAGAACACAATGCTGATGGAAGGAGAGCTGCCCCGGAGCCCACCGCGAGGCACACACCGTGCACGTGGAGCTGCAGGTGTAGCTGCCGCTGGCGCCGTGCGGCCAAGGGCTGGCTGGAAGAGGCAGCCGACTGCTTTGCTCTGAGCCCTCAGGAAAAAGGATCCCACTGGCTTCCAGAGACATGGGGGCAGCCACAGATTTGTCCTGACCAAGGAGAAGGGAAAGAGTCAGGAGGTGAGGACCCCAAGCAACAGGAGCGGAAGGGTGGTTGTGGGGCAACTCCAAGGGTAAAGTCCCTTGTGCATCAGGAACCCAAGGTCCAGGAAGGCCCCACCCTCAGTGACCCACTCACCATGGGGCCCCCAGACCCATATCCCAAAATAAAATGCAGGGCAACCTCGCAGAGATCTGTAGCCAGACCTCGGGAGGAACCTGGGCGCATCTCCAGCCCTCTCTCCTCTCCTAGGACCAGGTCTGGCCAGGGTCTCCAGGACAGGGCCCCCACACTCACGCTGCTGCACCCTGCAGCGGGCCTGGCCCCTGGGATCACCCAGGTGCCTGTTCAGTGGGGCCTCGTTCCAGCCACGGGATGGGTGAGTGGGCGTTCGAGACAGCAGGGATCAGTGGGCGAGCAAAGGAGAGGGCTGTCCTGCCCTATTTCCTGCCTGAAGACCCGGAGGGGAAGAGAGCGAGGGGCAGAGGGGACGGCAGGCGATGCCCAGGTATCCATCAGACTGACCAGAGTAGCCGCATGCTACTGTGTGGTCCCAGGGGTGTCATTCCATGTCTCCTGTGCGCCAGGGACACAGGGATGGCAATGCCAGCCTCCCGGAGCCATCGTCCAGTGACTGACACCTGACAACAGCGAGGACCTGACAGGTCAGAGCTGTGGGCCTCCCATCCCCACCCCAACACGTGAGGACCACGGCAGAGACAGCCGTGCCTGAAAGGCTGGGAAGAGGCTGCTGGCTTCATCACCAGCAGAGCGGCGATGGGTCTAACAAGCCCACAGTCCCTGAGCTCTTACGGAGGAACCAGCGGGATTTCTCCCTTCCTTAGCTGCCTCTTGTGCTCCGTCCTGGGCCACCCTTTCCTGGCACCCGCCTACCACCCCGCCACCACGACATTTCTCTCTGTCGTAAACAGGAAACACGCAGGGGGATGACCGTGTGGGAAGAATGATGCGTGGCCGTCTTCCCCGCCTCCGAGGAAGCACTCCAGGGCAAATCTGTGCACACAGCCAAGCGCAGAAGGAGGGGCGGCTCCAGGGCCTGACTCGGTCCCCAGGGGCGGCTAGCGTGGTGCCGAAACAGCCCTCTCGGCATGCAGGCAGCCGCCCCGACCACCCCTGCCAAGTGCTCTGCACCTGTCACCGCAGAGCAGGTGGCTGCTCCCACCTTACGCCTGAGCCTGACGCAGTGACTGGCAGTGTGGCTAGTCGGCATGCATGAACGGATTCGGCGCAGCAGGTGCACGGCGGGCTCATGCTCAGCCAAGCAGCGGCAGGCAACGCCTCGCCCACACACCAAGCCCCCGTCCACGGAGGGTCTCAGGCATGGGCTGCTGCGAGTGAAGAGGGACTGGGGGAACGACCGTTCACCCCCAAAGCCAGGACGGAAAAGCTCTCGGCACCGACACAGACGAGCCGTGCTCCAGTCATGGAGGGAAAGGCGAGGCCTGGCTGCTGTGGTCAGGACCCACGAACGGCACTGCGGGCTACCAAGAGGACCAGACGCGCGCCGAGGGCCGGGCCTGACCTGGGCACTCGAGCGGGAGTGAAGGCTGAAGCCCGGTGGCTCGGGGCCACACTCTCAGGTGCCTGCCGAGTGCCTCACGCGCGGGACCCTGCCCATCAGGAAAGGGCCAATAGGGTTGGTTAACGCACACGAATGCCAGGAAGTTTAGTCCAGAGCCTCGGACTGTGCACTGCACTCTGCAAACCCCACCCACGTGCAGACAAGGGCATCGCGGCCGCCAGCAGGCGCGAGGGAGGGTCCCAGCATGAGCGTGAGACCCCTTCTGGGATCCACATGTCCACAGCCATCATGCCCGCCCCCCAACCCCGCGCAGAGCCAGAGGCATGGATGGCTTGGAGAGGGTTCCAGGCTGTGCTGCTGTCAGGGGTCGATGCGCTCTTTGTTCTGATGACTAATGAAATACCTCGCACTGAACGAAGTACAGAATGCCGCGGGAACGAGCAAGGCCCTCTGCAGCCCCGTCTGAGGGCAGCGCTGCGCCGGAGCCTCCATCTGGCTGCAGGCTTTGCTAACCTCCAGGCAGAAGCGCACAAACCAGCGGCCCAGGCTCCCCCAACAAACGCCCTCCCAGGAACGGCCAGGGTTTCCGAGAGGGACTGGAGCACACAAAACCACTTCTCCGGATGGCATCAGCAGGCGGTGCCACGCCAGACAGCTTGGGGTTCTGCAACTCCCGCCTCAGACTCAACTTCCTCCCGGGGGGCGCGGGAGACACCAGGAGCGTGGAGAACGCAGATCCAGGGCGCTGCTTTCCCCACCACCCTTCCAGCGTGCCAGGACACCAAAGGCGGCCCCTCCCCCTGCCACGTGGCTTCCGCCCCCGCCCGGAGGGGAGCAAGGCTCCCCTACTAGCATGGAGGGCTGGGAAATCACACGTGGCTTCATGCGGCGTAACTAACACCAAGTTTGCCTCTCCGGCATCGTAAGGAGCCTCCGTGGCTCCAGCGGCCTTCGGGACAGAAGTAACACATTGCTCCCAACCATTCATGAGGAGACGCAAGGGCCTCCCACAACGAGGAAGGGGAGGGAGGAGCTGAGCAAACAAATGATCCCCACGGCCACCCGGACAGTGCCCCAGGGAGGCGGGAATTGGTGGGTAAACACCACGCACTCCATCTGCTTGAGATTCGAAACTTGGAAGCTTTCAAAGAAAACACACACACACACACACAGCGCACAGCGCACAGATGTGCACAGACACGCATGCGCAGTCTTCAGAATGTTCACGGGAAACATGCATGATGGAAGGAAAGAATGGGTGGATTTCACTCACCTTTCAACTCCTCATTTCAGGAACCTCCTGCAGGGCCTTGCACGCATGCGAGAAATGACAGACAGGGACACGGGTCATCAGTGAGGGTAAGGATCAAGCATGCTTCCCGAGCGGAGTCTTACGGCTCGGCCCAGTACTTTCACAGGTGTCACCTCTCTGACCCCCACAAGAGGCCTGGGTGGTACACAGAGGACATAAAAGTACTCGGGTTTTATGGGCTACATTGTGGGGTCCCCGTGGGCCACCCTGCTGGCAATGCGTGCAGCTGGGAGGTGGGGTCTGCTCCCTTCTGGCCCCGGATTCCCGCCAGCTGGGCCAGAGCAGCACTAGCAGGGCAGTTGGGCGAAAGACCCCGAGGAGGAACGCACACCACGAGACACGTCTGCAGATGGGGTGGAGAGAGCTGCGAAGTCAGCAGCAAAACAATCCCGTGCATCTGAGAGCAGGCGCCTGGGGGCTGCGTCTCCACCCCTCGGTCTCCTTCCACCGCATGGCTGGCAGGAACGACGCGGGGAACACTCAGAACGAACACTGGGCCCCATCACTCATCAGGACGAGGCGAGAGACCTCGGTGACTACGACAGAACAGGACACTTGTCTTTGACCATCATGGGATCAAAGTACTCCGGAGGGCAGGGGAAGGAGCCCCGGCCTGGGATTCACAGCTGTGCCCTCTGCATCAGCTCCCCAGGCATCGGCTGTCTCCAGCCTCACTGTCAGGTCAAGAGAACACCAAGGCAGGGTGGGGTGTTGCCCCTTCCCGAGAGGCACACAGCCCTGACGACCCCAGAGAACACATCTGAGGTCGCTAAGCAATGAAACTCCTGGTAAGGGTTCCAGCAACCTAACCCAAGGGCACGCCAAATGGGTGTAGAAAACAGAATTAAAAGGTAAGTTCACTTTGGTGGGAAAACTTTGAAATCCACACGTAGTTTATCGTCACATGCATGTCCCTGGAAGACTGCTCAGTGATGATTTCAATCTTTTTTTTTGGGGGGGGGGGTCGGCACGGGAATGCATCGACCATGTAGTTCCACTAGGTTCTGAGGTCCCCCTGTGCACCTGAACCAAACCACGGGAGCAGCATCAGCCCCCACCAGGCATCCCACCTTCCCAGACTGACGTGGATGGGCACTGGTGCCACGGCCAAACGTTCAGCACTCGCAGGGCATCGATCGGGGAGCACGAGTGGACGATGCACTGCGCACCCTCACTTTAAACAGCAACGCCAGCCACCACACTCTCAGCAATGAGCTTTCTCAAAAGGCTTCTGGTCTGATCCCCAAAGCAGCCTGTGCTCACTCCCTGTCTCCCGGGGTCACTCCCTGTCTCCCGGGGTCACTCCCTGTGTCTGGGGTCACTCCCTGTGTCCTGGGGTCACTCCCTGTCTCCCGGGGTCACTCCCTGACTCCCGGGGTCACTCCCTGTCTCCTGAGGTCACTCCCTGTGTCTGGGGTCACTCCCTGTGTCCTGGGGTCACTCCCTGTGTCCCGGGGTCACTCCCTGTGTCCTGTGCTTACTCCCTGTCTCCCGGGGTCACTCTCTGTCTCCCGGGGTCACTCCCTGTCTTCTGGGGTCACTCCTTGTCTTCCGGGGTCACTCCCTGTGTCCCAGGGTCACTCCTTGTCTCCCGGGGTCACTCCCTGTCTCCTGGGGTCACTCCCTGTGTCCTGGGGTCACTCTCTGTCTCCCGGGCTCACTCCCTGTCTTCTGGGGTCACTCCTTGTCTCCTGGGGTCACTCCCTGTGTCCCGGGGTCACTCCCTGTCTCCCAGGATCACTCCCTGTCTCCCAGGGTCACTCCCTGTGTCCTGGGTCACTCCCTGTCTCCCGGGGTCACTCCCTGTCTCCCGGGCTCACTCCTTGTCTCCTGGGGTCACTCCCTGTCTTCTGGGGTCACTCCCTGTGTCCTGGGGTCACTCCTTGTCTTCCGGGGTCACTCCCTGTGTCCCGGGGTCACTCCTTGTCTCCCGGGGTCACTCCCTGTCTCCTGGGGTCACTCCCTGTGTCCTGGGGTCACTCTCTGTCTCCCGGGGTCACTCCCCGTCTCCCGGGCTCACTCCTTGTCTCCTGGGGTCACTCCCTGTGTCCTGGGGTCACTCCCTGTCTCCCAGGATCACTCCCTGTCTCCCGGGGTCACTCCCTGTCTCCTGGGGTCACTCCCTGTGTCCTGGGGTCACTCCCTGTCTCCCGGGGTCACTCCTTGTCTTCCGGGGTCACTCCCTGTGTCCTGGGGTCACTCCCTGTCTCCCGGGGTCACTCCCTTTCTCCTGGGGTCACTCCCTGTCTCCTGAGGTCACTCTCTCATCGGCAGCCTTCACTGAGCCCCTGGGACCATTGACAGCCTCAGACTGTGACAGGCCCTTTATGCCTTGAGGTCTGGGTGGCCCTGGCGGCTTGCCCCGGGAAGCGCCCTCCTCACCCAGGCTCAGCTAAAGTCCTTCCCCTTAAAGTTATCCCCCTGTGCTTCCTCGTGGCGCTTTCCCTGGCTGCTCCGTCTTCCTCTCTCCTCTCTTCCCACACCCGGGCCTTGCTTCCAGCAGAGCCCTGGGTACTGGGACTCGGATGTGTTGGCGGTTTGCCTGTCTGCCTCATCCACCCCTCTAGCTTGGCCTGCGAGGATAAGGAACAAAGCCTCACTGCTGCTCTGTGCCACCAAATCCCAGCCACCCGCAACCCCACAGTGCAGTCCCACCCTTCTAGGGGGTGTCCTGGCCACGGCACCAACCCAAGTCCACAGCAGCCTGTGTTCATCCCCGGGGAAGAACTCCCACCACACTGCACCAGGTGGCTATCAGATGCACGTAAAACAGAATCAAGGGGCTGGCATAGCGGGTAAAGCCACCACCTACAGTGCCAGCATCCCATATGGGCACCAGTTCAAGTCCCGGCTGCTCCTCTTCCGATCCAGCTCTCTGCTATGGCCTGGAAAGCAGTAGAGATGACCCAAGTCCTTGGGCCCCTGCACCCTCATGGGAGATCTGGAAGAAGCTCCTGGATCCTGGCTTCAGATTGTCCCAGCTCTGGTGTGGCCAACTGGGGAGTGAACCAGCAATGGAAGACTCTCTCTCTCTCTCTCTGTTTCTCTTTCTGTCTCTGTCTCTCTGTCTCTCTCTCTGCTTCTACCTTTCTATAACTCTGTCTTTCAAAAAAATAAACAAATATTTTGAAAAAAAAAAAAAAAACAGAATCAAGAAGCTGGCACTGTGGCGCAGTGAGTGCAGTTGGGCATTGGTTTGAGTCCCAGCTGCTCCACTTCTGATCCAGCTCCCTGCTAATGGCCTGGGAAAGCAGCGGAAGACGACCCAAGTCCTTGGGCCCCTGAACTCAGAAGGAGCTTCTGAATCTTGGCTTTGGATCAGCACAGCTGCAGCCATTGCAGCCATCTGGGGAGTGAACCAGTGGATGGAAGACCTCTCTCTGGGTCTCTACCTCTCTCTGTAACTCTGTCTTTCAAATAAATAAAATAAGTCTTTAAAAAAAAAAAAAGTAAAAACAGGCCAGCGCCATGGCTCAATAGGCTAATCCTCTGCCTTGTGGCAGCGGCACACCGGGTTCTAGTCCCAGTTGGGGCGCCGGATTCTGTCCTGGTTGCCCCTCTTCCAGGCCAGCTCTCTGCTGTGGCCAGGGAAGGCAGTGGAGGATGGCCCAAGTGCTTGGGCCCTGCACCCCATGGGAGACCAGGAGAAGCACCTGGCTCCTGCCATCGGATCAGCGCGGTGCACCGGGGCCGCAGCGCGCCGGCTGCAGCAGCCATTGGAGGGTGAACCAACGGCAAAGGAAGACCTTTCTCTCTGTCTCGCTCTCTCTCACTGTCCACTCTGCCTGTAAAAACAAACAAACAAACAAACAAAAAAAAAACACAAAGTAATGCCTGAGTTGCCTCTGTCAATGAAGCCCTGAGTTTCTGAGGTGGCCTTAAAAGCTCCCCACAAGAAATTGGAGCCCATGGTACAGCCAGTTTCAGAGTGGTTATGTATCATAAAAGCTTTGGGATTAAGAGTCCAGAAAGATTTCCTTTTCCATATCACATAAAGAGGTGTTGGTTTATCTAGTTTGGCTTCATGAGCAAGTGTTACCTTTAACTTTTTCTGGAGGGGCAGGCACGAGAGAGTGGGAAGCAGTGCAGAGCTGGGTCTACACTGACCATGTGGCCTGCCTTGCCTGTCCCTGAAGAAGACATTTGCCCTCTGCTCTGGAGTTTGTCATTCGTATAGGGAGTGACACAGGTGCCCCACACAGGTCAGGACGGTGATGCTCATGTTGCAGGTGAAAGGACCCCCTCGCAGCCCAGCTTCCTGCTACTGCACTCCCTGGGAGGTGGCAGTGGCAGACCCACATGGAGCGCCCAGCTTTGGCCTGCCAGCCGCAGGCACTACAGGCGTTTGAGTGAACCAGCAGTGGGAGTGTGCTCAGTCCCCACTCTCCGTCATAAGAAAATGAAAATTTAAAATTTTCCAAGTAAAACAGACTACCTGGGACACATCCACAGCCTCCAAACCAGGATCCCCCTGGGCAGGGTAGAGATGGGGACCTTGGCCGCTCTAACCCGCTGCAAGAGACCCTGACACACATGTGCTGTCGGAGATTCCAGTGCATGCCCACCTGAGAGATCCCGAAACATGCTCACCAAAGTTGGGAAACCCTACCAACCAGTATCCAACCCCAACATTTCTTTCTATGGGAACCTGAGGCTGTAAAGACCAGGGGCCCCCAAACTTGGCTGGACTGGGATCCCACCATTGTCTGAGGGAGAACCCCAGAGGCTACTGTTGGTGTGGGGTGTTACATGGATGGCAGAATCCCTAAAATAAGGGCAAAGGATTCCTGCGGTCAGCCAAGGCTGGAACCCTCTGCTCCACTTGGATCCAACCCCCAGCTCCTACAGCGGAGCAGGCCAGCTGGTGCCTGTTACACCAAGCTTGCACCTATGACCATGCAGAATCGATTCTTAGGCTTAAAAACATAACCGTCAGTTTACAAACAGCTTCGCCACACTGCTAGGAAGAGCCTCGAGTCCCACATATTTATCCCAGAGTCTGACCATGTAGTGAAGCTCCATAAATCCTAGCTGGAAGGTGGAATGCTTCCACTCATTAGCTGACTGCAATTACGTGGTCAGTTGCAAAGCTTAGGAAGGTCAAACAGCATCACCTGCTAGCTGACTAGCGCATGAGCACAGCAAGTTCATCTCTCTCAGACATCCGAACACCAACAGCCCTTGCATCAGACCTCAAAGAGAAACAGAGAGAGGCAGACAGCCATGCGGAGAACACGCTGACACTGCTTCTTGGGGTCTAATCCGCCGTGCAAGGTCTTAATGATGGGGCCACAGAAAGTGTGAGTGAGGTCCCTCCGCCGGAAACAGGACATATGTCCAAGCACAGGCCTCCCAGGCTGGTATTTGGATCGCTTCACCCGAAACTGTCAAATTGCCAGGACAGGGATAAAGACTTGTAGGAACTGCACAGTAAACAGTAACTGGCCCCTTGTCAATAAGCGAGGGGAAAAATGTCCAGCTGTCCCAGAGCAGGGGCTGGAATGGGAGCCTCGTCCTCCGGTGGCTCTCCCACGCTCTCACCACTAGTGCCACCTGCCCCTGCCCTGCCTACGCTGGCGCTGGCCGGGACCTGAGAGCCGCTGCACCACCTTCAAATCCCAGCTTTCCCAGGGTCTCCAGACAGTTCTGCTACCACCTAGGCCCCCCACGTTCCTCGGGGGACACCCAGAGCCATGACCACCTGTGTCTGAATCCCGACTGTGTGGCGTTGGGCCAGTGAGGCCACCTCTCTGGGGCTCCAGCCCCTCACTGCTAAAGCAAGGACGATGTTAGCACAGAGCTACCGGTGCACGGCGTGAGGTCCCCCCGCAGAACAGGCATTCCCAAGACTGAGCTGTCATCAATCACCAGGTTCTTCTCTTTCCTTTTGTTTCCACGCTTTTGTCAGTTTGGTTGCAAAACTCACTGGGCAGTAAAGCTGACCTTAACGGACATAAGGCTATTCATGGCTTTTTTTTTTTAATCCTACTGGGCGTGATCACTCATCCATTCGTCTCACTGCAGAAGCGACAATGCGCTTGGTTACGGGTGCCTCCATGCCATGGCCAGAATACCATTAATCTGTGGAATATGCCCGGACTCCCTCCCTAACACTGGCACAGCTCTGAATTGAAGGCTGCAGTGCTGTGGCTGGGGTGATGGGGAAAACACACGTCCAGCCACAGGAGGAGAAGCAGAAGCCCCAGCCCGGGCCGACTGGGGTGCTTGGCTCGCCACGCAGGAGGAGGAGAACACAGCCGCACCCCTGCCCGCTGGCCTCTCTCTTCACCCTTCCTGCCAGGCCCTGGAGTTCCCTGTTCTCTCCTCCTCTCTTCCGTCCACCGGTGCAGTGGACAGGTGTGCGGCAGCGTGGCGCAACTGCACCTGGACACGAGGGTGAGGCAGCCCCTCACTCGGGACAGGCATGACCCTGGCCGGACACTCACGCAAGTATCCTTCAAGCACGGGGCGTGTCCCTGGCTCTCTGTGTCCTCTGTATCCCTTGTTTCCTACTGCTTTTCTGACAAGGATTTCCTCAGAGCCCACCAGGGACCCGACAGGCAATGCTGCGTGGAGCCCTCGTGGCACCCGTTGGGGAGCCCTCTCAGCCCACGTTCCTGCTTCTGTGGAACTCCCTGCTCACACATTCACACCTCCCAGAGCTGCACCTGCTATTCTGGAGCCATTTCTAGGGTGTATTTTTCTTGATTATAAAAAAAAAAAAAAGAAGAAGAAAAAGGCCAGCACCGTGGCTCACTAGGCTAACCCTCCGCCTAGCGGCGCCGGCACACCAGGTTCTAGTCCCGGTCGGGGCACCAGATTCTGTCCCGGTTGCCCCTCTTCCAGGCCAGCTCTCTGCTGTGGCCCGGGAGTACAGTGAAGGATGGCCCAAGTGCTTGGGCCCTGCACCCCATGGGAGACCAGGATAAGCACCTGGCTCCTGCCATTGGATCAGCGCAGTGCACCGGGGCCGCAGCGTGCCGGCCACGGCGGCCATTGGAGGGTGAACCAATGGCAAAAGGAAGACCTTTCTCTCTGTCTCTCTCTCTCTCTCACTGTCCACTCTGCCTGTCAAAAAATAAATAAATAAAATAGAAGAAAAAAACACATCTTCATAACAGTGTGCACGCAAATACTCTGGAGGAACTTTCCAGAAAAGCTCATGGGTACTGGAACCCACCCAAGACTGCACTCACCTTTACCCAAAGTCTAGCAACCTCTACAGCCCTCGGGTCAGACAGCTCTGCCTCCTGTGTCGTCAGCTCAGCCCCACACAGCCTGTGGCCAGGCCAGCGCTGGAAACAAGGCCCCCACCACCACCACTTACACCCTTCCCTGGTGACACCGAACGTGTCTCATAATTAGCGTCGCTTTGAAGAGTGTTCAGATCCGCAGATGAAGTGGAACCAAGCTTTTAAAGCAAAATAAAACAAGATAAAAGGGGCTATAGGTGGCAAGAGTCCTCGCCACCCAGCAGAGGCAGCGCATCTGAGGCAGGGGCAGGGGCGCGGAACAGGCACACCTGCACAGGCAAGGGCGGGGCAGAGGGCGGGTAGAGACGCCGGGGACTCAGGGCTGGCACAGCGGCCAAGGGCAGGGGTAGGGGTGCAGGTGTAGGAGCGCCGGGCATGCGCAGTGGCACTGGACAGAGGCAGAGGGGGCTCCACGCAGGCGCAGCGGCGCGGGCGGGACGCAGGCACAGGGCAGGTGCATCGGGCTGGGGCGCGTACCTTCTTTCTGCTGGGGCTCCGCCGCCGCGCGGGGCCTGCGAGTGCCGGCTGCCTCGCAGCGCGGCGGGTCCCTGGCGGCCGGAGTCGGGGCCGGGCGCGGCGCGCAGCTCCTGGCGGCTCCGGTGCAGCGGCACTGAGGTGCGCACGGCCGACAGCACGCGGCCCGCGAAGGCACGCGTCGGGGCGTGGGCCAGGCTGGGCAGGCAGGGCCGCGTCTGCTCCTTCACGCCGCCGCTGCAACTGCGCGAGCAGGCGGACCAGGGACCCCAGGCTCCCCACACGCCCGGGGCGCCGCCGCTGTCCTCTGGGGCGGCCTCAGCCGCCGCGGCCATCCGCTGCGGGACCTGCAGAGACAGAGGCCATTAGGGACCCAAGGCTGCTCCGTGCCACCCCGGCTCTGGGCCGGGCCCATGTGCTCCACAAGCAGAGCAGGGTGGACCGACACTGCTCGGCCTTTGTGCCTCACAGCCTTGAACAGCCCTTACTTCCGGTCAGACTTCCCTTTCAAGGTGAAGGTTCCAGGAGGGCCAGGTGGGTTGGGGTCTACCCCGCCCCAATTCCAGCAAGGAGAGGGGGTTGTCTGGGCCTCTCCGAGGTCCCTTGTGTTTGGGGACAGGCAGGTCGCTACCCCACAGGGTGCAGGGACACTTGAGTTAGGTTATTGAGTGCACAGGCTCAGAGCTGAATAAACATGTGTGAGAAGCTAAAACCATCATTTCCGGCTTCCACGGGAAATTCACAGAGGTTAAAGTGTCAGGAAGTTAAAAGTCCTGTCCACTCTGCAGTGTTACCAACCGATTGCCTCCTTTCCCAGAGAGCCGTGGTGCAGACACAGAGCAGGGGTGTGTGTCCCCTGCCCTGCGGGGACCTGCTCTCAGCTCCAGCTGCAGCCTGGGCTGGGCCCCTGAGGACCTGGAGCAAAGCAGCCTCCATCCACACCAGTGGCCTGGACCGGCAGAGCCTGCACCTGCACACCAAGCCCTGTGCGGCGGCCACCATGTGCTGGGCAGCATCTGTGGCTCCTCTCAGGGCCTGGCTGCCCCTCCTGGGCAGTCACGCTCACAGCTGTCATTAAGCGGCAACTCTCAATGGCAGCCGACACCTGTCAGCTCGCGTCAACACAGCAGCGCTGCTCACTGCCAGCCAGTCTCACACCCAGAAGGAGCAGCCTCAGAGACAGGCATCCGTCCAATCCCGCGGCGGCAGCAGGGTGCAACCCCAGGTTCTAGTACTCCCCACTCCCCAGCTTCCAGCTGCTCTCCAGGGGTGTCCTTACCTGTGGGTTCCTGAACGACTTTATCACTTTCCTTAGAATGCAGGGTTTTCAAAGAACCACAGGCTACATCTGACACGCAACACTGTTCTCCATAGCACAGCCCCGCCCGGAGCACAAAAGCCTTGTAGCGTGGTGCTCTCCTTCCAGCCCCACAGTGCCCTGGGCAGCGAGATCACCCAGGGTCACCTCCCCTCTGCATGGGTGAACAGAGAGACCGGTCTGCTGCACCTGCTGCTGTGGCCACTGATGGCCAAGGCTCAGGGCTCAGAGGGCACCCAGGTCACCAGGAGCAGCAGCTGTTGTCTCCAGCAGCCAGGGCTGCGGTCTTGGGATGGCCCGGGGCCCCAGGGAGGCAGTCACCCCACAGCCATGGCCTTGTTGATTGAAGCCACCTTGCTCCCACCACACCCCAGTGCTCATGCACTGGTCTCTGGACAACCTCTGCAGCTTCACTTGGGTTCTGGAAGGCTCAGGGAGTCCCTGAGGCAAGACAGGTAAAAGATGGCTGCGGGCTCTCACACCAGAGGTGTAGGGACCCCTGCAGGCTGAAGTCAGTGGGGGCCCTGAGCTGAGCCAGGTGAGTGCCAGGTGATACTGGGCCAGCCTGCAGGAGTGGGTGAGAGTGGGAAGAGAGGGGGAGGGTGTGGTGACCCCTGGCAGGGCAGCTGGGGCGTGGGCACAGCACAGCCTGGTGAGCAGGTGCACTCAGCTCATCTCACTGGGCCAGGCACCAGGAGAGGGGCATTTTGCCTGCTGATCCAAAAAACAAAACAACCAAACAAAACTCAGGCCTTTGTTCCTCCTCCTCCTCAACATGCCCTGGCTCATTAACCCCAAACTGGCAGAGCAGGCATGGAGGGGGCTGCCTTGAATCTGATGGCCGAGTCCTCGTGAGGCCCCAAAGAACAGGTGCACATGCGGAGAGGGCCACGGGGTCGCCAGGGCAGAGACCGCAGCCACGCAGCCGCCGGAAGCTGAAAGAGGCTGGAAGTGACACGGGCCTGGCCACACCGGGTCTGGACCGTGGGGCTCGGAAATCCTGAGGGAAGATGTCCCTGCTGTCCCAGGGCCCCTCTCCGGCAGCCTGACCACCTCACATGTGCCAGGACGAGGAAGAACTGTGGCTGGCTGTGCCTTCTGAGGGCACAGGTGCACGTGGACTGGCTCCTGGGCGGCAGGGGGAGAGCTGGCACTAGCCACACTCCCCAGCGCCCCTCTGCCCACCTGCCCGGCCATCCTGGGTGTGTGTGGGGGTGTTATTTTGCTCCTGCCACAGGGAGTAGACAGAGCCTGTGTGGTCTCAGGCCAGCAAGAGGCAGCGACAGCACCAGATTGAGCCGCCCCGGCTCCGGGACCCCTGCTTCCACTTCACAGGCCGTCTCTGCTCACGCTATTGGTGGCAAAGGGAAGCGCAGACTGAGGAGAAACCAGCTCACCCGGGGTGGCGTTCTGGTGGCAGGAGATCTGCGTAGACGACCAAAGACGGAAGCATGAGTTTCGGTCCCGTCTGGGGACGCCCGCCTGCTCCTGCTCTTGCTCTGCAGAGCACGGGGACACAGCTGTCGCGTGTGGGTTAGACACACAGCTACACTGCAAATCCCTTCCTACAGCTAATCCCACCCTGAGTCCAGCCTCCTGCTGCCGAAGTGAGGACAGAAAACACAAAGCCACATCCCCCCTGCTGTAGTCGCAAGAACTCTCTCAGTGGGAGCTGAGCTACGGGCAGTGACTTGAAATTCCATCTGGGTCCCCTGGGCGGGAGTCCAACCGCAGGCTCCAGAGTCGTGTTTTTAGAGCGCCCGGCCAGGAACAGAGGAAAACTGGAAAAACAGAAAGGAAGGAGAAAAACAGAGAAAGGAAAAACAAATCGAAGGGAAAACAAGGGGAGGATGGTCGGGGGCAGCCTCCAGCTGTGAGTCAGCCTCTGGCCTGCGCCACTCGCCGTCCTGGCCACGTCACCACCTGCGCCTGCTCTGCCGGCAGGCGAGGGTCTTCTGGGGAGGAAGCCTGGGGAGACCGTTTAGGGCTCTGAGACAGAACGTGCCTGCATTAGCACTAACCAACAGGACCGCTGTCAGTCGGTGGCAAAGGAGAAACCAAAGATGGACATGTCTGTCTGGGAGCTGTCTGGGACCAAGACGAAGCCAGTCCGGCGTGGCTCAGCAGTGGGAGGCCTGCTGAGGGCTGGGCTGAGCTGCGGCTGCCGCTGGACATGCATCGTGGGTAGGTGAACTTGTACACGCCCACCTGCGCAGCCCACTCCTTCCGAGGCCACCCACCCGTGCAGCACGCACCTCTAACTCCACAGTCTGAACCCGGCAAGGGTGCTGTGACAAGACCAGGTCCCATACACGGTACATCCCAGCTGGGGACATGGGCAAACGACATCCCCAAGCCCCCTCTCCAACCCGGGGCATCCTGCCCCTCCCCCCAACACCCACGACACCCAGAAAGCCCTGGCAGCATCGCACTTGGAGGTGGTGCCCAAGAAGGGACGCCCCTGCCAAAGAGCAGGGACACAGCTCTCCCAGGGAGCCCCACCAGCTGGCACCTCGGCCTTGGAATCCCCGGACTCCAGGGCTGTGAGCAACGGATTCCTGTTGCTGAGGCCGCCAGGCTCAATGTATTTTGTAATGGAAACCTGCGCTGAGTGGTGTATTGCAAAACAAATGACATCACAGAGTAACACAAACACCAGATAACAAGCACCACAACTCTACGTCATACCCAGACTGGCAAAGACGACAAAGTCGGCAGTATCAACGGGCGAGCTCGCTTCCTGCCCGGGGACCTGAACGGGGCTGGTGGCTGCTCCTAGGGGGCTCTGCAGGGCCCATCAGCTTCAAGTGCAGGCCCCCAGCTCAGCTCTGCCTCTGCCGCTCCCAGACAGACGCGCTCAGAACCACGCGTGGAGCTGTGCATGCACAGGTTTAGAGGTTTGCAACCTGCTCCCTTCAACAACGAAACCTGGAACACCCCAGACACCCACGAATATACCCAGGCGGGGAATCCTCGGGGACTTTACAGAATTCACATATCCTGAAAATTCACAGAATTTACATATCATGAAAAAATGCAAGGACTTCAAAAAAGCTCACAGCAAGATGCGCTGACCTTTCAAGGCCACTCTTCCACAAACTTTCTGAAGCGCCCTCCTACGAGCTTAGCTAACGAGACCCAAGGCACCCAGCCATGGGCTACTGGGCTGAAAGCTGGAACAGAAAGCTCTCCGTAATAGCACAGGCAGCAGGAACGGGAAAGCAGGTACAATGAGGCCACACCGCTCGCCCGCCAGCTGCCACCTTCCCTGGCCAGCCACGTGCCCAATGCCACGCCGATCGGCAGAGGCGTAGCCCTCAACACCAATAACAACTGCCCTTTGCTTAGCACAGAGAGCTCGCGGCTCTCTGCACATCAGCATCTCATTTAACGAGGGGACAGATGACAGAATCCCAGGGCCGCCTGTACACGTACACAGACTCCACGCTGTGGCCTTCCCTCGGGGGTGGGAGTCCAGGAGTACTTTGTATATTTTGGATGCAATCCTCCAAGCCTTCACGAACCCCCTCACTTAAAATCTGCTCAACGTCTAAGCTGTCACCAAGGGGCGAGAGCCAGAGCAGGACACAGGCACAGCCCTTAGAGAAGCCACAGAGGCTGGGCGTCACTTCCCACAGCACAGGGCCGGGCTGTGTGAGGGTGGAGATGGGGATGGCACGGGGAGGGGGACTGAAACCCACCCCCCAGAGACTGGTTTGGGAACTGGACGCCGTAACCGACAATGCTGGGACCAGATCACAGAAGTACTGGTTACCACCGAGAGCAAGCGTGCTGTGACATGTACACCCACGGGCAGATGCGCCCATGGGGCGGCCCTGTCACCACGCCCCTCTCCTTGGGTCCTGGAGGGGTCACTCTCCACACTGTGCAAAGTGCAGGGAGTACGCTTCAGGGACCCCTGGCTGACGCTCGGCTTCACAAGGTGGCCAGGCCAGCAAGACCCCTCCTCCCTGGATTCTGAACACGCAGCAAAGGGACAAAACAACCCGGTGTCCTCGGCTCCTGTGACGGCGGCGCAGCTCTGAATGCTGTGTGCGCCCCGCAGCCTCCTGCCCACCTCTGTCCAGGGTCGTTCCACAAACCCCCTGAGGCCCATGTTAGCTTCTGTTGCTTACAGCGAAGAACCAGGGCTGCAGGAACTATTACATCCTCGTGAAGAAGTGACCAAGATAACGCTGGAGCAGCTGTGACGGCCCTGCTCCCAGGGTCACAGAGGCTGGGAGGGTGGTCCAGACCTGGCAGAAGCCTGAGGACCAGGGGCACCCAGGGCTGGAGCAGTCGTGCAGGGGCCGTCCCTGACCATGGGCAGAGTAAGCAGAGAGCCACGACTCCCGGGGATGCGCTGGGCTCACCAGGTGCACCGCTGGCCACAGAGCCGGTGAGCTTCCATCCCAACCTAGGGCTGAGCACACATAGCTGACTCAGCAAGACGGACGGAAACGTGAGCGAGGGTCTAACGACCCCACCGTGCATCGCCGTCGTGAGTGACACAGCACAGTACGCAAGCAGCCTGGTAATGCAACTTCAGCGTGGCTGCACCGGGATCACAGAACATGCAGGAACAGGCTGGAGCAAGGAGAACGCACGGTCCATCCCCGAGGCGGGGCCGGGTAAGCCGCCTCGTGATTTAACAAATTTCACTCACAGTTACAGCGCTGCTTGCTCATTAAGTAAACAGATTAAAGGCAGAGCCATTCAGACCCGACTGTGGGGGCTGGGAGGTGCTTGGCACAGGGTGGCACCAGCACAGCCAGGCACAGCTCGTGGTGTTCCAACACCTTTGGTTTCCGGACTGATGTGGAATCACATAAGACTCGTGGCTTCTGATTCTCTCCCGACAAAACTGAATCTGCCTCCTGCTCAGCCTACAACAGGAGCCACAGGCCAGGGGAGAAATTCCTGCGTCATGCTCTAAGGGTAGCTGGGAAGCCTGGGTTTGGTTTTAGCTGCAGAAAATCAAGTGAAAATATATCTGTGTGGTGGCGGCAGAGGGCTTGGCTGTGGAAAGCTGCGAGCAGGTGGGAGTGGGAACAACCAGGACACGTGGGGAGGATGCCCGTGACCCTGGACCCTGCAGGGCCAGGGATGCATCCCATTGCCTGTGTCCACACTGACGCTGTCCCCCAAGTGGCCCCACTCGCCTGTGTCCACACTGACGCTGTCCCCCAAGTGGCCCCTAGCCCTGCCCCTCGGCGTGAACTAGTGCAGAACTGCACAGCCAATGTCCCAGCCTCAGGCCGCTGAGACTTGGGGAAGAAAGGGTTAAACAGAGCGGACCCTCAGGGTGTGGACTCCACCCCCCGCCCCAGGCTGCCACTTCCTCCACTCCCCAAGTCCTGTCCCTTCTGCTTCTGCCACTCAAGTTGAAGCCAACTCCTCTGCCAGCAGCCCGGCGAGGATTCGTGGAATGATACCTACCAAAGCTGGTGGCTCTGCGGAGCGGTGCCTGCTGGGAATCCACAGGTGCAGCAGCAGACGGGCAGGGTGTGGGGGAGAGGGAGGAGAGGGCAGGTGTGTCAGGGAGCTCTGGATGGGACGCCACAGCTGCACTCCCTACGCGACATAGGCCGTCAATCTGCGGCTCTGACCTTAGCTTCCAGGGAAACGAGCCGGCTGCACGTCCAGCTGCACGTGGTGGGGCCGAGCCCCCCAGCGCCCTCATTTCTCCTGGGTCCGGGCTTCTGGCCCTTGCCACTGCCTGCTTCAAGTCCCACACCAGCAGCCAGGACCCCAGGGTACAGCCAGGCCCCCCATGTGTCACAGCAGGAAGAAGCTCCAAGCACAGGAGGCCTTTCTGACCCGCAGGGCAAAGGAGACCTGAGTGCTGTCCACGACACTCAGAGGCAGGGCCCAGGCAGGGCGGGCCAGAGGGAGCCACCAGGCTGCGTGTGCCTGGAACACCTGCTTCTGAGGTGGCCTGGCTCTTCCATTCTCAGCCACAGGGAAACCGGACTGGACTGAGCTCCTCACTAGAAGGAATCCCAGGGCACAACCGGGCGCCGGCATCATCCCCTCGGCCCTGCACTCTCAACAGCAGCCCCGCCCATCTGCATCCATCCCAGGCCGAGCAGGGTGGTGAGGATAACGAGGAACACTCGGGACACACGGGGGGCTTCCAGGCCTGAGTGCAGCCTGCTGCTGCGGCCATGAGCACCCAGCTGGCAGTCAGCGCTCCCCAGGGAGCCGCTGGGATCAGACTCTCCCTAGAGAAAGGTGAGCGAGAGCCTTCCTCCAGGGTGGAGTAGAGCAAATGGCAGGTACAGGCGAGGCCGCAGGTGGACTCAGGTGGACCCAGCCTGGCTCCTGCCCGCTCACGACACCAAAGCTGCTATCTTGAAACTTCATCTACTTGTGCTGTTCTTGGGTTCTTTTCTTTAAGATTTATTTATTTATTTGAAAGAGTCACAGAGACAGAGGGAGAGACAATGAGAGAGAGAAAGATCTTCCATTCACTGGGTCACCCCCCCATGGCCGCACACTCACAACCACACTGCCACGTGTCCTTCTCTGCGTGGTGACTTTCAGTCTAAAGCCTCCGTTTTCCTGTCGGTCCCTCCCTCATTTCACACTTCAAGGACCCTGCGTCTCTCGCTGGGCTCTGTT
Organism: Oryctolagus cuniculus; assembly: GCF_051225735.1. Classification (NCBI taxonomy): domain Eukaryota; kingdom Metazoa; phylum Chordata; class Mammalia; order Lagomorpha; family Leporidae; genus Oryctolagus; species Oryctolagus cuniculus. The sequence goes on from NC_142878.1 coordinate 111,551,838, forward strand.
CCTAGCCACACAGCAGAACCTGGCACACAGCAGGTGCTCTGTGGCCGTCCAAAGCCTGCACCTGCCAGGTGGGGGCAGTGGCCCCTGCCCAAGGCCAGCTCTAGGAAGTGCAGCTACCAGGACTGACACTCAGACCTCCCTGTCACAGGAGGAGGAGCTGCCCACTACTGGGTGGAGCAGTGCATCAGGGCACAGCAGGCGTCTTCCCAAACTCCAATTTTCTCAAGCATTGTTTTTTTTTTTTTAAGAGTATGAGATGACGGAACCTTTTCCTGCTATTAAGTCACTCAAAACATGGTGATTGCATCCCTTATCAAAGTCTCTTGTATGAGTCAGCTCTGCTTCTGATCCAGCTTCCTACTGCTGTGAATCCTGGGAGAAAACTGGAATGGCTCAAGTAGTGGGGTCCTTGCCTCCCACATAGGAGACCTAGATGGAGTTCCTGGCACCTCGCTTCAGCCTGGCCCAGCCTCAATCATTGCAGGCATTAGGGGAGGGAACCAGCAGGCAGGTGCTCACTCCCTCTCTCTCTCTCTCTCTCTGCCCCTCAAATAAATGAAGTAAATAAATAAAAATTTTAAGATTATAAGAACTGGTTACATTTCGAAATGTGATGACACATTTTGGTGAGTGTGGGTTTGACAATGGATTCAAGGCAGCTTTGAGCCTTCTGTGGGCTGTGTGCGCACCTGCTGTGTGCGTGTGCATGTGCACTTGGCTATCGGGGGTGGGGCACCCTGGAGATGCCCTGCCCTGGACTGGTCAGAAGCACTTCTTCAGAGACAGAACAGTCACCAGGCCTCAGCTAGAATAGTCTGCAGAAGGAGCCAGAACTGAGCCTACAGGTAAGATGCCTGCACCCCACGGTGGAATACGTGGGTTCAAGTCCCAGCTGCGCTCGACCCCAGCTCCGTGCTGACGCAGACACAGGGAGGCAGCGGCGGAGGCTCAGGTACCTGGACTGAGTTCTGAGCTCATGGCTTCAGTCCAGCGCAGCCCTGGCTGTTGCAGGCATTTGGGCGGAAAACCAGCGTGTGGGAGATGGCTCCCTCTCTGATAAATACATACATGTTAAAAAAAAAAAAAGAAAAACAGACTGGGGTGGTTACACAGTTCCTTCCTAGAGTTCACAAGGCCGAGTTTTCTTTCTGGGGTGGCTCAGCAGTGGTCTCGTTTAAAAGAGAAAATCTGGGGAAATTACTTCTACCAAGAGAAACCCACAGCCCAGACCACCCGCGAAAGCCAATCCGGGAGCTCCTAGCGTCGTTTCTGGAACGAGAACAAGGGGTGCCTGGCAGCCATTGTTGCGGGCTGGATCTGAAGCTGCTGGCCCTGGGCACCTGCACACAAGGCTGCTGCCCCCCCGCCATGCTCAGGCAAGGAGCCAAGTGCCCCTTCCTGCCCACCCGACCATACCCACGTGGTCCACGTGCGCCACACCCTTGGGCTCACTCAACGATCCCGGTCACGCTGGCTCGGGGCCAAGAACTGCTCTCAGAGCCAGCAGCTTACAGCCCGTGACAAGGCCAGTGCAAAAGCAAACACTCGCTCCGCTGGACGAGGAAGAACCTGGAAGCCGTCCTGGGGCCCGGTGAGCAGGTGTTGAAGCTGGACTGGGGGCAGGAGTCCCCAAGGAGGAAATGTCGCTGCGTGAAAACCACAGCTATTTCCAGCGCTCGCAGCGGATCACGCGCGAGGCCCACGGTGCGGGCGGAGGTTCTGCCTGGACAGACCTGTTCTCCCAAGTCCTGGAGGGCACCCGCACGGCCGTTCACTCCACGCCCTGGGCCTGTGCACTCCAGCCCCGCCCTGCCCCCACGGGCCAGGGGCTAACAGGCAAGGGTTCGAGGCCTGGCCCATCGCCGCCCTTTCTCCTTCACTTCCCTGTTCACAGCCACGTGAGGTTTCCACTGCCTCGGGCTGGAAGGAGACAGAGGCGCCATTTACAAAGCCTCAAGTCCAGGCTATCCATTGCACTTGGCCTTCGATGCACCTGTGCGTTGGGCGTCACTGGGTGTTTCCAGACTGCTGCTTCTCCACTACGTCGTCTTTCTTGGTCATAAGGAGCGGTTCGAGGGAGCAGAGCCGCCACCAGCGGGACACAGGTGCAGGCCTGTGCTTTGCTGATCATAAACAATGGCTTAGGCCCACAAAAGCCTGCAGGTTCCACCAAAAACCACCGTGCGGCTCCTAGGGATTTTACCTCCAAACTGTCACAGGGAAACATTACTTGGTTTTTGCAAACAGAAGACGCTCCAACACCTGATGTTTAGAACTCAGCTGACAGGTTCACACCAGACACACCCTACTTCCACCCGCCGCTGTTCCGGGAGTCTCTCCAGGAGGTCCTGGGGATCCCACGGGCAGGATTCGGGCACTTCAGGGTCCCTGGTCACGCTGCCGTCACTAACGTGATGCTGTCACCAGGACTCAGTGCTAACGTGACACAGCCAGGGAGAAGCCAGGTCCCGCAGCAGCCAGAACCCACAGGACTTCACCGACAGCTGGAGAGGCCCAGACTGGCCAGCCTGGGAAAGCAGGGACCGGGTGAGCAGCGGGCGGAAGCAGGGGTGCGGCCTCTGGCTGCAAAAACACAGGCAGGAATGACAGAGACGCACGCAGCCCCAGGAATGTGGGGGTGCCCGGGAAGGCAGCCCCGCCCCCGGGGAGCTGCCTGTGAGCCTCCTGACTGAAGGAGAAACCTGGCGAGGGGTCCAAAGGCTTCTGGGAAACCTGCCACTGCTGTTGCTGCTGCTTCCTGAACGATGGGGGCAGCCAGGGGCAGCTGTGCCCAGCACGGGGCTCTGGGCCATGTCCAAGGACACTTGTGGCAAGGGCGCACTGCTGGCCCCCCATGTTCAAAGCACCGAGCAAGAGAAATCTGTTCCTCAGTGGCCCACAGACATCCTCCACGGCTCTGGGCTGTCTCCTCTGCAGAGCCCAGTCGGAGGTGCAGAGGAGAGGACTCTAGGGATGTAGGCCCCGAGGGCGCTGGCATGGGGCTGAGAGGAGGGTGGGGAAGCAGGAGCCAGCAAACACCCCCAAGGGAAGGCTGGGGGACAGGAATGTGGGGTGCATGCGGGGCCTGAGCTGAGGCTGGCCGGCCTCCCATGGCGCCTGTGCAGAGTCCTTGAGGCCAGTTTGCTTCTTGATCCACCACTGGTGGATGGCGACGTGGGCTGTTTTTGAACAAGGCCTGGAATAAAATTATACAGCAGGGGATTCCCAGGGAATCTATTCATAGAAGGACCTCTCAGGCCAGTGGCTTCAACTTGCTACTGCTGAGGTTAAGCCACGGCCAGCTGGGAGAAAGGAATGTGGCTCTGGCTCACGAGGCACTGGAGGCTGGCCCTGCACTACACGGGACAGACGTGAACTTTTATCCCAAGGCTCAGGGGCCACCCCTACAGCGGGCGGCCCGGCCGGAGAAGCTCACTCCACTCGGAGCCCACATAGCTCAGCAGCATACCTGGATTCGGGGGCCACCTCCCAGGCAGACACAGTCAACAGGCAGGGAGATCGAGGCAAGACAAGACTGCCTCTGTGTTGAAAGCTACCCTGGGAGGCCGGCTCACTGGACTAATCCTCTGCCTGTGGTGCCAGCACCCGGGTTCTAGTCCCAGTTGGGCGCTGGATTCTGTCCTGGTTGCCCCTCTTCCAGGCCAGCTCTCTGCTGTGGCCCGGGAGTGCAGTGGAGGATGGCCCAAGTCCTTGGGCCCTGCACCCCATGGGAGACCAAGAGAGGTGGCCCAGGAGTGCAGTGGAGGATGGCCCAAGTCCTTGGGCCCTGCACCCCATGGGAGACCAGGAGAGACACCTGGCTCCTGGCTTTGGGTCGGCGCAGCACCAGCTGTAGCAGCCATTTGGGGGGTAAACCAATGGAAGGAAGACCTTTCTCTCTGTCTCTCTCTCTCTCACTGTCTAACTTTGCCTGTCAAAAAAAAAAAGAAAGAAAGAAAAAGAAAGAAAGCCACCCTAGGAAGTGACGCTAACACCCCTGTGGTGCACTGAGGGAGAGGGGGAAACAGAGAGAGACAGGTGAGCCTAGAGGTCCCACCAGCCTGACACCCTGGGATCCCCAGTGCCCTGGACATGGACTTGGATCAGACCCACCCCAAAGGACCGCAGCAGAGCCGCGTGCCAGGAGGGGCTGCGGACGGAGGGGACGGAGGGGCGTCGGGGCAGGCTTTCCATGCTGCCTCAAGGGCCACACCACGGGGCCTTTCCCCACCCCTGCTGAGATCTCTTTCCCCATCACCACGTCCAGCTCGTGTTGGCCTCACCAGCTTTCCCCTGGGCGGCATCCACCTGCCGTCCACGTCCCGGTCTCACACGGTGCCAGCACCCCATGACCACTCCCCATCTCCAGGTCCCAGCAGGTGCAGCCATTTTCCCAGCGGCCCCAGGAGGACAAAGGCCTGCCCAGTCGGCCCACGGAGCAGCAAGCTGAGCCGCCTTAACCACAGAGTTCACCAGGGGCCTCCCTGTGGTGTGGCCAGGGATTCTGGGGGGACAGAGCGAGACCTGGTGAAACAGCTGGGCCGAAAAGCACACTGGGGATGGAAGCTTCTAGAAGCAGGAGATCCTTTGGAAGTCATGTGATGCTGCAGAAAGGGGGGGTGTGGGGGACCCACTCCCGAAGAAGGCAGGGTTCACAGCCAGTGCCTGTCTCTGCTCTAGCCCCTGGGCATTAAACTCTGCGGGTGTGGAGGGCTCCACGCGCCACAGCTCCGCTCCCAGCACCAGCCCTGAGCCAGGAGTGACGGTGCCCAGCTCGGAGGAGGAGGCGGAGGCCCCGAGCTCACTGTGACGGCTGCGTCTTGGCTCCAGTCTGTCCGAGGAAAGCTTCAAGAGCAGGAACTCAGCCTTCTCCACCCCAGACCCGTGGATGCATCCCCTGGGTGTGTGCATATCTGACGGCACCCGCCAGAGTTCCCGTGGGGACCTGAGCCTCGGTGTCTGCCACCGCCGGGACCAGCTCCCACACTGGCTTCCGACGCCGTCTCCCCCGCTCCTGTGTCCCTGTCCCTCGTCTGGTCCCCTCCAGCGTCTACCCTGGATGTGAGATGCCTCCTCGCTCCCTCATGCCTGCTCATCCACGCTCGGGTTCCACCAGCAGAGAAGCCACGGAGCGCGACCCACAGGGCCCACCTGGCGGCCCTGCCGCCATCCTGAGGGCCACTGACCCTCAGCTCCACGCTCCTCCCCGACCCCTCCAGGTCACTTCCTCCATGGGCCCAAGGCACAGCTGGCGGCCGCGCCACCGTCTCTCCACAGGTGCACTGATTTTCACGCTCTGTGGGTCACTGCACCCACGCCTGGCAGTCACCCCGTCTTCTGGTTCCCCAGCAATCTCTCTCCTAGTTCGGATCTCGGGTTCATAGTGGAGCACTCCTCCTCCCAACAACGTAGCCTGGGCTGCAGAAGCAGCTGGTCCTCGATGCCGGCGCCGGTGCCGGTGCCGCCACTTACAAGCTCAGTGTCCCCAGTGGGCCGCTCGACAGAGCTAAGCCCTGGCTTCCTTGCTGGTCAAGAGGCCTGACTGGCGCTGGTGGGCTGAGCCGCCCCTGTCTGACTGGCGCTGGTGGGCTGTGAGCCGCCCCCGTCCGACTGGCACTGGTGGGCTGTGAGCCGCCCCCGTCCGACTGGCGCTGGTGGGCTGTGAGCCGCCCCCGTCTGACTGGCGCTGGTGGGCTGTGAGCCGCCCCGTCTGACTGACGCTGGTGGGCTGAGCCACCCCCGTCTGACTGGCACTGGTGGGCTGTGAGCCACCCCTGTCTGACTGGCGCTGGTGGGCTGAGCCACCCCTGTCTGACTGGCACTGGTGGGCTGAGCCACCCCCATCTGACTGGCACTGGTGGGCTGTGAGCCACCCCGTCTGACTGGCGCTGGTGGGCTGAGCCGCCCCCGTCTGACTGGCACTGGTGGACTGGTGGGCTGTGAGCTGCCCCCGTCTGACTGGCACTGGTGGGCTGTGAGCTGCCCCCATCTGACTGGCGCTGGTGGGCTGTGAGCTGCCCCCATCTGACTGGCGCTGGTGGGCTGAGCCGCCCCCATCTGACTGGCACTGGTGGGCTGTGAGCCACCCCGTCTGACTGGCGCTGGTGGGCTGAGCCGCCCCCGTCTGACTGGCACTGGTGGACTGGTGGGCTGTGAGCTGCCCCCGTCTGACTGGCACTGGTGGGCTGCAGAGAGGCAGAGGAGCCCTGTGCCGGGACAGCACAGGGATCAGCTGATGACAATGCCCAGGCTGGGCGGAGGGGTGGCTGGAAGGGGCCGCCCTGGCTTCACGTCTCTGAGCCTGTCATGGCCTCTGGAGCACAGACTGCAGTCCGTGAGCGCCCCAGCCCAGGCTGAGACCTGCCCACTGGGAAAAAGCCTCCCGACGCCAGGGCCCCACCAGCACCCACCCACCCACCCAGTCTGCAGGCAGGGCACTGCACCAGCACCCACCCACCCAGTCTTTGCAGGCAGTGCTCAGGTAGCACCCGGCTGAGCCAGGCCTGGGTGCCCCCAGCTAGGGCCACTGCCCCTGCGATGTTTCCTTCCGTCGACAGCCACCGGCTCTGAGCCCTGCACAGCTCAGCACACACAGGCAGCCTCTCCGGCTGTTCTCAGCCTTCCCGACCTTCACCTGCCACTCGGATCACACGCCACTGGGCTGCCTGGGGACAAGGAAATGACAGCCTCTGGCTCAGGGCGTGGCCCGGGCTGGGCCCTCCATGATTTCAGTTGAAGAAAAGAAAACAGGAAAGGAGGAGAAAGAAGCAGGCAGGAGATCAAAGGCACCGAGGGGCTGCGCCCGTGGGGCCCCGCTGCTCTGATTCCAGGGGCAGGCGGCCTCACACGCGGCGCACAGGAACTCCCCGGGGGCCCAGAGGACCCCGCCTGGTCCTGACTGCGCACTCTGCGAAATGCATCCTTGCTGTCGACTGCGGCTGCAGGCATCCGCTCAGATAAACCTGGACACCAGAGCAGCTGCCTGGCCGTGCCGTGTGCAGTGCAGGGGCCCTGGTGCCGTGTGCAGAGTGGGGGCCCCGGTGCCATGTGCAGTGCAGGGGCCCCGGTGCCATGTGCAGAGTGGGGGCCTTGGTGCCGTGTGCAGTGAGGGGGCCCTGGTGCCGTGTGCAGTGCGGGGGCCCCGGTGCCATGTGCAGTGTGGGGGCCCCAGTGCCGTGTGCAGTGCGGGGGCCCCGGTGCCATGTGCAGTGTGGGGGCCCCAGTGCCGTGTGCAGTGCGGGGGCCCCGGTGCTGTGTGCAGTGTGGGGACCCTGGTGCCGTGTGCAGTGTGGGAGCCCCAGTACCGTGTGCAGTGCAAGAGCCTTGGTGCCATGTGCAGTGTGGGAGCCCCAGTACCGTGTGCAGTGCGGGAGCCTTGGTGCCATGTGCAGTGTGGGAGCCCCAGTACCATGTGCACTGCGGAAGCCTTGGTGCCACATGCAGTGTGAGGGCCCCGGTACCATGTGCAGTGTGGGGGCCCTGGTGGTGTGCAAGCCCAGGTGCCGTGTGCAGTGTGGGAGCCCTGGTGCCATGTGCAGTGTGAAGGCCCCGGTACCGTGTGCAGTGTGGGGGCCCTGGTACCGTGTGCAGTGTGGGGGCCCCGGTACCGTGTGCAGTGCAGGAGCTTTGGTGCCGTGTGCAGTGTGGGGGCCCCAGTGCCGTGTGCAGTGCGGGGGCCCCGGTGCTGTGTGCAGTGCAGGAGCCTTGGTGCCGTGTGCAGTGCGGGGGCCCCGGTGCCATGTGCAGTGCGGGAGCCTTGGTGCCACGTGCAGTGTGGGAGCCCCAGTGCCGTGTGCAGTGCAGGGGCCCCGGTGCCGTGTGCAGTGCGGGGGCCCTGGTGCCATGTGCAGTGCGGGAGCCTTGGTGCCACGTGCAGTGTGGGAGCCTCAGTACCGTGTGCAGTGCGGGAGCTTTGGTGCCATGTACAGAGTGGGAGCCCCGGTGCCGTGTGCAGTGGGGGAGCCCCAGTACCATGTGCACTGCGGGAGCCTTGGTGCCACGTGCAGTGTGGGGACCCCGGTACCGGGTGCAGTGTAGGGGCCCTGGTGGTGTGCAAGCCCAGGTGCCGTGTGCAGTGTGGGAGCCCTGGTACCGTGTGCAGTGCGGGAGCCCCGGTGCCATGTGCAGTACAGGGGCCCCAGTGCCCTGTGCAGTGTGGGAGCCCCGGTACCGTGTGCAGTATGACAGCCCTGGTGCCGTGTGCAGTGTGGGGGTTCTAGCGCTGTGTGCAGGGAACCCTGGTGCCATGTGCAGACTCAGCCGAGGAGCTAGACAAGCACCGCTGGACGGCCTCCATCCACGGGGCGGTGGGCAGCAGGGGGCGAGGGGACATGGACGGGGGCCTGGGAGCTCCTTGGTCACCTGGGCTGCCCACGCCAGCCCCCAGGGTGTGGCAGGCGGGAGTCCCACCTGCTGCCGCACCCCCACACCTGTCTCCCCACGTCCCAGGCCCACTCTGTGCCTGCAGACCCCGGCCACACCAGGTCCGAGGCTCCCGCTGCAGCCTCCTCCCCTCCTGGTCCTCGCCCTCCCATGCTGACCTCAGCCCAGGCGGGCGGGCTCTTCCCCTGCCCACACCCAAGCTCCCGCCCCTTCCAGCTTCTCAGCACTCGACAGGCCTGAGCAGGGGCCACGGTCAGTGACAAGCACAAGCGCTGCCCCAAGGACATCGGCCCCATCTCAGCACCTTCCCCGGCAAACCAAGGCCCACAAGTCAAATGCCAGGAACCTGGCTCCTTGTGGCAGGTCGACGTAGCCACGCCCTGGAGGGCAGAGGGGAGGCAAAAGCAGCCCTAGCTCACGGTCGAGAATAGAAACGAATGAGGGACTCGGGCTGATGTAAGCTTGAGAGGCCTTGCACGAGAAAAGCGGGTTGCACAGTTTGACAACTTGACCTCCACTCGCAGCCAGCCGAGCATCTGTCTCCAATTCCACGGCCCGGGAGCTGTCAAAGCCGCTGCCTTTGGATCCAGCTTCTCAGCGAGCACCGGCCGGCGTCCAGCGCCGGGAAAGCAGCGGCACTCGGCCACCCCTGGCCACACGGCAGCTTCTCCGGCCCTGTTTGTAGCCCCAGCAGAAGGACGACAGATGCACCAGTCGGTCCAGAGAGCCCCAGAGCAGGGAGCACACACCCGACAGCCACCCGCGTGCGCTGAGCGGGGGGGGGGGGGGGGGGGCTGCTCGTCCTCACTCCGCCTTTAGCACGGGAGAAGGGGCGGGACTCACCTGTGGGCAGGTGTTTCAGTGCAACCCCCACCCTGCACCCAGCTCATCAGCTTGCACAAAAAGGGCACCAGCCGGCTTCCCATCCTGCTGCCCGCCCTGGTGGACAGGCTGCGTGTCCACGAGGCGTGTCCCACGTGTGGAAAACCCTCTGCCTCTGGTTTGCCACCCTCTGTGCCCGCCTGCCGTGAATTCCAGGGTCTGGGGCAGAGGCCTGGTCCAACAGAGCCCCTGACCTCAGGGAGGGGCTGGCGTTTGCTGGTGTCCCCGCTGCCCCAGGCTGCGCGGCTGGGTTGGGGGACGGGGCTGGACATGGCAGGTGGAAAGTTAGAGTCAGCCTCTGGGTGAGAGAGCGGGGCCGGAGGCAGGCAGTGCCTGCACAGGCTTCCGTCGGCTGCAGCCCAGGACCTCCCGTTCCAAGTCCTGCCCAGGCCCTGCCGCGTTCCAGGGGGTCTCGGCCCTTCCCTTGGGGCAGCTCCCGGGACGATCCTCTCCCCCGCCTGATGGCACGGAGCAAGAAAACCTTCACAGCCTTCCTCCGAGGCAGGCCCCCGGGGAGGCTCCTCTGCCCTGCGCCAGGTGGGCATCTGATAGCCCTGGGTCGTAAAACCCGGGGGGAATTCCCAATTTATACCCAGCAAACCCGCTTTGTCCTGGAGGAGAAGGGGGCGGGGGGAGAGAGAACTGGACCCACCCCCTTAGGAACCCCAGTCTGAACAAAGTTCTCAGCTCTGCTGAGCCGCCTGCCTGGCCTGCCGGGCGTATTCGCTCCATGTAACCAAGCAGCCTTGCTTCCCCCATTCTGAGTGACTGGGCACTCAGGCTCTGTCTGGAGAGGTGCCCATCCGTTCTCACAGATGCCCTACCCCAAACACCTTGCCGTCTCACTCACCGCTGCTCTCTCCCCGGGATCTGACGGTCAGGGCACAGGTCACAGGGTCAAGGGACTTGTGCGAGGCTCTGGGAATACAGCCTTGAAGGCTGAGAACCCAGTACCTCGGGCCCTGCCAGCCCTGCTAACTTGCCCTTGGGAGCTTGAACTCAAAGTCACGCAAACAGCCACTTGGGGGCGGGACTGCCCATCCAGCTGCAGGGGCGGGGGGGGGGGGGGGGAGTCTTAGGTAACTCAGCGGCCACTAGAACTGTGAGAGGGATGTGGGGTTGAGACACCTGTCGGGGTCCCGTGTCCCATCCTGCAGCGTCTGGATTTGAATCCCAGCTCTGGCTGCTGGCTCCAGCTTCCTGCTAATCGTCCGTGCACCTGGGAGGCAGTGCTGATGGTCAAGTGGTCGGGTCCCAGCCGCATGTGGGGGACGCAGACTGAGCAGCCAGCTCCAGGCTTCAGCCGCAGCCCTGCCTCTGCTGTTCAGGGCACCTGGGGAGAGGCTGGGAGCTGTCTGTCTGTCCCTCTCTTTCTCGGGGTCTCGGTTTCCATCTCTCAGCCTCTCAAAAACAAAGCTGATGGAAAACGTGCATTAGCAAACGCCATGCATGGATTTCGAGAACTTTCTGCACTAAAACGAACATCTCATTCCACTTCCCGTGAACCTGATGAAGGGCCCCGTAAGTCGCTGCTCTGTGGGACAGTTCCCCCAGCCAGAGCCGGACCCTGCACAGAACACGGCTCCCACTGCCGGCCACAGAGCACACCTCCAGCCTTGCTCCAGCTCCCTGTTTGCCGTTTCCCATCCCTAAGACCCCACCTCTCCATTTTTCTCCACACTGCATTTTTTTTTTATTTGACAGGTAGAGTTACAGACAGTGAGATAGAGAGACAAAGGTCTTCCCTCCGTTGGTCACCCCCAAAATGGCTGCTACAGCCGGAACTATGCCGATCCGAAGCCAGGAGCCAGGTGCTTCTCCTGGTCTCCCATGCGGGTGCAGGGCCCAAGCACTTGGGCCATCCTCCACTGCACTCCTGGGCCACAGCAGAGGTCTGGACTGGAAGAGGAGCAACCGGGACTAGAACCGGCACCCATATGGGATGCCAGCGCCACAGGTGAAGGATTAACCAAGTGAGCCATGGCACCGGCCCACACTGCATTTTAAACCAGTTATTCAAGCAGCCCCCTGAGTGATTACGCCAGGCTTTTAAGCACTAACTTAGAGATCCTCTCTTGGTGCTCCCTTGCATCTGTGACATGGGTACAGTGGTGGCTTCTGCCACGGAAGGTCACTGCAGGGCCAGGAAACAGACTGTAGACAGCACAGCATGGCACGGAGAGGCGGGCGACACACGGCTGTCACCACCTCACCACCATGGTGTCCTCACCGTCCCCTCCCCTGTGTTCCCAGACTCTGGCCAGGCCCTGCACCTCGTCAGGAGGGGCCGGCGCCTACAGCAAACACATCCCAGCAAAGTCCAAGAACAAATCCAGACTGAACCGGAGGCCTGCCCTGCGCAGGCCACGTGTCCGCGTCCTGTGTGCTTCCCACGTGAGCACCGGAGCAGAACAAAGGAGAGGACAGGATGTTCTCTGTGGCACTCAGGAACAACCACAAAGATCAAACATACTTCACCCGCGCTGATGTGCCAGGCCCTTCATCTTCTCCGAGTGCTACCTAAAGATGCGTGGTTAAAGAACACAAAAATAGGGGCCCGCACTGTGGTGTAGCAGGTGAAGCCGCTGCCTGCGGTGCCAGCAACCCATATGGGCGCTGCTTCAAGTCCCAGCTGCTCCACTTCTGATCCAGCTCTCTGCTGTGGTCTGGGAAAGCAGCAGAAGATGGTCCAAGTCCTTGGGCCCCTGCACTCACGTGGGAGACCCAGAAGAAGCTCCTGGCTCCTAGCTTCAGCCTGGCCCAGCCCTGGCTGTTAAGGCCATTTGGGAAGTAAACCAGAGGATGGAAGACCTCTTTTTCTGTCTCTCCCCGCAACCCCGGCCTATAACTCTGCCTTTCAATTAAATAAATGTTTGAAGAAAGATAGAAAAAGAAAACAAAACTACAGGGCCAACCCTCTGGAAGGCCAGGGTATTGATACAAAGTTGAATATTAAAGGAAGAGCCACAGGACCCTGGCAGAAGGAAGCCAGCGCAGGCGAAAGAGAACTCAGGTAACCCGTGGTTTATCTGTTTGTTTGTTTGTTTTGCAGGTTTATTTATTTGAGAAGCAGAGTTACAGACAGAGAGAGATAGGTCTTGCATCCACTGGTCTGCTCCCCAGATGGCTGCAACAGCCGGAGCTGGGTCAATCCAAAGCCAGGAGCCAGGAGCTTCCTCCAGGTCTCCCACGTGGGACAGGTGCTGGGCCATCTTCTACTGCTTTCCCAGGCCATAGTAGAGAACTAGATCAGAACTGGAGCAGCTAGGACTTGAACCGATGCCCACGTGGGATGCTGGCACCGCAGGAGGAGGTTAACCCTCTACGCCACAGTGCCAGCCCCAGTGCGTGGGATTTGGTCCGAGTCAGGACCCAACACCACTGTCTTTCGATGTCATGGGAAAAAGTTGCCACACCTCCTGGTGGCTGACACACTGTGAACAATGTTCCCAGCAGTAAGATTCCCATGGGGCCCCGTAATAGGGGTAGCTTTGTGCAGCCTGCACTGTCTCAGCAGACAACTTGCTGTCCCAGGGAACACACCTGCAGCTGGCCTCAGGATTTAATCCACTTTAGAAGTCCAGTTTACACCTCTCCATGAGCTTTGTCTGTCAGGGCAGCCCAAATCCAGGGAAGAAACAGAGGCAAGGGCTCTCCGCCGGGACCTCACGGCCGGGAAAACAGAACAGAAGCAAAGCTGCCCCTTTCCTCGTGCGGCGGGGAGAGTGACGAGTGGGCAGCCGTCAGGGACCTGGCTGGAGCACGGGAGCCGGCTCTGCTTAGAACACAGCCGGGAGAAGCCCTCTGCGAGCCGGGCAGGCTGCGGGCAGGCAGGGCGAGGGCACAGCGGGCAGGTGCCCAGGCTGGAAGCCACAGGGGAGCAGTGGACTCACTGTCTCCAACCTGAGGTGTCCCCTCATCCGTGCTGCACAGATACAAGTGTTGGCCCGAGAGTCAGCGCCCCCGCGCCCCCAGCACACATGGGGTCCATGCTACCCAGCAGAGCTCAGCGGTGACAGCAGAAACCTGGCCGGAGTCCATGGTGCCCCGGCCACACAGCCAGAGCCCTACGCGCCCCTGGCTTCTCTACAGCGAGGAGGGCGAAATGCTGAAGCTGCCGAGGCTGGGCTGTCTCGAGGGCAGCTGGCCCAGAAGCCCTGGGAGGGACCCTCCTCCTGCTTTCTGCAGCAGAGGAGGGTCCACTTCCACCAGGGAGACCTCCGTCTAGAGCAGGCCGAGTGACCCACATACGGTTTAGGAGGCACTCACAGTGCGACTCACAAGGAGGCAGCCCCAGCCTGACGAGAGGGCAGGCGGCCAGCAGCCTCCCTGGACAGCAGGGCGGCCACGGGGCCGCCTTGAGGGACGCCCAGCAATGCCTGGCGACGTCCCGGTCGTCGTCACCGGCAGACAGACCAGCGAGGCCGCTGGCCACTTGACAGTGCACAGGGCAGCCCTGCAGGAAAGAACCCGACAGCACCAGGCTGAGACCCGGCCGCAGCTGGGGCTGGACAGAGGAGCCGGCGACAGCCCAAGGGACGGCTTTGATGAGCAGGGCTTGTGTCCGGCTTGTACAGCAGAGCCAGCCCTAGGCACAGCAACGACAAGCAACAACTACAGCAACAGAAATTGCTCTTTAATTCCCTTTTTCCATGAACTTACAAAAAGTTTATTTGAGAAGCAGAAAGAGAGAGAGAGAGAGAGAGAGCCCCCATGCACTGGCTGACCGTCCAAATGCCTGCAAGGGCCAGGGCTGGGCCACGTTGCAGCCAGGAGCCAGGAATTCAACCCCGTCTCCCACAGCTGGCATACTTCCTCCACCCTCCAGGGCAGGGGGTTTAGCCTCACAGTTAAGACAACAGTACCCCACAGCAGATGACCTGGGTTCGAATCCCAGCTCTGGCCTCTGACTCTAGTTTCCTGCTAATGCGCAGCCTAAAGGAGGCAGCAGGTGTTAGCTCAATAGTTGGGTCCCTGCTGCCCACGTGGGGCATCTGGATTGAGTTCCAGGTTCCCAGCTTCAGCCCTGCTGTGTTTAGAAAGGAAACCAGCAGACGGGGGCATCTCTCTCTCTCTCTCTCTCTCTCTCTCTCCTTCCTCCTTCCCCCCTCCCTCCCTAAAAATACATTTTTAAAACTTTTTATAAAGAATCAAGGGTGGACATGTTGGAGAGGTGGTTTAGGCAGTTACTCGGAACACCCACATCCCACATCCGAGTTGCAGCTCTTCCGCTTCTGATCCAGCTCCTTGCTAATGCATGCTGGGAGGCCGATGATGGCCCAGGTCCCTGCCACCCATGTGGGAGACTGGATGGCGTTCTAAGCTCCCGATCCAAACCTAGCACAGCCCTGTGTATTGCTGGCATTTGGGGAGTGAACCCATGGATGGAAGATTACCCCCCTTCTCTCCCTCTCTTGCTTTCCCTCTCACTGTCACTCTGCCTTTCAAGTAGATTAAAAACAATAAGAGACATTATTTCTTAAAGAATCAGACCGCACCTCCCGGGAGAAGGTGGGCCTTAGCAAGCAGGCTCCATTTCTTGCCCAAACACTAAGATTCGTGGCCAAGTGCTAAGTCCTCTGTCTCTCAGAACCTTGTTCTGACTGCATCCTGGCCTGGAACAAGAACACAGTGGGGAATTTAAGAGTTATTTTAAAAATACCTTTTATGGTTTGAGTTTTGTGTGTATAGGCATGGGAGGGAATGGAGATTTGGAGAAAAAAATGAAAGCCGCAAAATACCCTTTTTCCTAGAACCATGGACTGCCCCAGGGTCACTGTGCTGAGGTGGGAACGCACGGAACCGTGAACTCTTCCAGTCTGGCTTCTCTGCTTGTGATTGAGGCACAAACATTAGGGACAGTTTGTTCGGACAAGAAAAACAAACTCAGGCTGCATTTACTTTGAAATACTGTTACAGACGAGACTGTAAACTTCCAAAGAAGGAATTTATACTCGTGCGCTGTGGGCCTGTTTCTGTGAGACAGCAAAATACTTGGGAGAAAAAAGAAATATTTACATACAGAAAAACAAAGATTTCTTGCCCCTAAACTTAGTAGCAATTAAATACCAAAAAAAGAGTAAGAAATCAGAGCAGAGGGTGTCACAGAGCAGGAACGCTCCAACCTCAACGCGTTCCATTTTTGTATGAAAAATGTGGGGTGCTGGCCCCCGCTTCGCAGGCTCCCCCACTGGAGGCCCAGAGCCTGCCTCTGCCTCCTCTGAGGGTCCTTAGCATGGCTCGGGGCGTCCTGACATGGAGTATGAGGCCCCGTTTCTCCAGGTCGTCCACGTCTCTGTTCAGTCTGGAGACTGAGGGACCCACAGCAGACACAGCGTTAGCAAAAGGAGCCATAGCAGGGGAGGGAGCCGGCCAGGGCTTCCTTCTGTAGCCCTGGGAGACTGCACGAGCTGGGAGGATGGAGAGCCACATCAAGGCGGCTCAGCCCGGCTGGGGAGAGAGAGAGAGACAGAGAGACAGAGAGAGAGAGAGAGAGAGAGAGAGCCCAAAGGGCAGGGTGTGCAGAGCCAGCAAGCAAGGGTGGAGCTGTGTGTTCCCTGCTGGGCTGCCTACCCACAGAGAGGAAATCTACAATTTGGAGGGGAGTCGGGACCCCAACAAAGAAGCAGCCTCACGGCCAGGTCTTCCTCACTATTCCCAAGTCAA